>NC_084472.1:4942528-5259643 GCF_027409185.1 Cynocephalus volans
AGGTCAGTTTTCCAAAACACAGGAGATTAACAATCAGAGGGGCCAAGTTTACCTGAGCCCAGCATAAGGAAAACACCTATGTTTTAACCCTAAAGGGTAAGTAACTTTGAAATGACCAACCTGCTTTTTTGTTCCTTATTTCTGCTTTCTTCAACCCTTTTCTGCCCATAATGCCGACCCTTCTCTCCTCAGCTCATTGGAGCTCTTATTTTATTTATAGAATGAGATTCTGCCCCAATTTATGATTGCAAATAAAAGCCAATTAGATCTTTAAACTAAATGTTGTGATTTTTATTCTTAACAATATACATAAGCAAAAGAATGAATTTGAACCTTTATCTAACACCATTTACAAAAATTAAGTCAAAAAGAATTGAAGACTTAAATGTAAGACCTAAAACTATTAAACTTCTAGAAAACATAGGAGAAAAGCTTCAGGACAATGGATTTGGCAATGATTTTTTTGGATATGACACCAAAAGCACAGGCAGCAAAATAAAAAATAGGCAAATGGAACTTCACCAAACTTAAAAACTTCTCTGTATCAAAGCAAACAATCAACATGGTGAAAAGTCAACTTACTAAATGAGAGAAAAACAATTGCAAATCATATATCTTATAAAGGGTTAACATCCAGAATTATATAAGGAATTCCTGCAACTCTACAACAAAAAACAAATAACCTAATTTTAAAATGTGTTATGGACTTGAATAGACCTTTCTCCAAAGAAGATATGCAAATGACTAATAAGCACATGAAAAGATGCTTAATATCACTAATCACTGGAAAATGGAAATCAAAACCACAGTGAGATATCTATCACCTCACATCCATCAGATGGTTACTACTTAAAGAACAGAAAATAACAAGTGTTGATGAAGATGTGGAGAAATTACAACTCTTGTGCACTCTTGGTGGCGATATATAACCATGCAGCCATTATAAAAATAGGATGGAGGTTCCTCAAAAAATTTAAAACAGAATTACCATGTTATCCAGCAATTCCACCTCTGGGAATACCCACAAGAATTGAAAGCAGGGTCTTGAAGAGATATTTGAACACCCATTAATATAGTAGCATCATTCACAATAGACAAAAGGTAGCAAGCAACTCAAATGTCCATTGGTAAATGAATGGATAAAGAAAATGTGGTATTTATATGTGATAGAATATTATGCAGCTTTAAAAAAGAAAGAAATTCTGTCATGTGCTATAACATGGATAAATCTCAAGGACATTATGCTAAGCAAAATAAGCCAGTCACAAAATGACAAATATTGCCACTCATCTGAAGTACCCACAGCTATCAAAATTATAGAAACAGAAAGTAGAAAGATGGTTTACCAAAGGCTAGCGGAACAGGTGCCACGGTAAATCAATGGAGGAAAGAATAGACAACAAATGTTATTCAAACTGTGTATCCATTTGGATAAAAATGAACCCTTACATCATAGCATACATTAAAATGAACTTGAAATGGATGATAGATCTAAATCCAAAAGTTAAAACTATAAAACTTCTAGAAAAAAATAGAAAAGCTTTCCAATCTTGGGATAGGTAGAGATTTCTTAAGACACCAAAAATGTGGATCACTAAAGAAAAAGTAATAAATTAGACATCATCAAAATCAAATTTTTCTGCTCTTCAAAAAACTCAAATAAAGAAAATGCAAAGGCAAGCCACAGACTGGGAGGAAATATCTGTGGTATCTAACAAAGGATTGATATCCAGAATATATAAAGAATTCTTACAACTCAATAATAAAAAAAAAAATCCAATTAAAAATGGGGAAAAAATTGAAATGAACACTTTACTAAAGAAGCTAACATCCAGAATATATAAGGAATTACTGCAATGTCAAATAAGCACAGGAAGTGGTGCTCACTTCATTAGTCCTCAAGGAAAGCAAATTATAACCACAGGAGATATCTCTACACACCCACTGGAATATCTAAAATTAGAAGCTTGGAAATGCCAAGTGTTGGAGAGGGTGTTTGGCAACTAAAACTTCCATACACTGCTGGTGAGTATGTAAAATAGTATAAGCACTTTGGAAAACAGCTTGTCAATTTCTTATAAAGTCAACCATACACTTACCATATGACCCAGCTATTCCACATCTAATATTTTCTCCATGAGAAATAAAAACCTATGTCCAAAGACCTGTTCACTAATATTCATAGCAGCTTTAGTTGTAATAGCCCCAAACAGAAAACAACTCAAATGTTCATCAATAGATGAACAGATAAACAAAGTGTGTATATCCACGCAATAAATATGTCAGTGATAAAAAGTATCAGATTACTGATACATGAATGAATCTCAAATATATTACACTAAGCAAAAGCAGCCACAAAAAAGTACATACTGTATGATACTATTAATATGAAACTCTAGAAAAGACAAATGTAACAGAAAGCAGATGCAGCTGGGGTAGAAGAGAACTTTTAGGAGTGATGAAAATGTTCTGTACCTTGACCACAGTAGTACTTACATGGCTGTATACTGTTGAAAGACAAAATTACAACAAATTTAATTCGAGGTCTGATTGGCTTCTATTTACGACCTGTAAATTGAGGCAGCCTCTATTCTATAAAACAGAATGAGGTTCCCACCAGGCAATGGCAGAACAGGGGGTTTTGTAAGGTGGGAACAAGAAGTTAGAATAATAGAAAAAAGGCTAATTGGTTAACATCAAGTTACTTCAGGTTAATTTTTTTGTAAGGGTTAAAGCAGAGAGGACTTCCTTATTAGGCTGACTCAGGTAGACTGGAATCTCCTGTTTTCAGGAGAAACTGGTCTGTTTGGGGATGTGCTTCCTTATAGCTTCAGTTTGATTATGTGGCATTTGGCATGAGTGGCTCCATTTTGGTATGGTCTGGTCTGTTCGGGTTTAGTACAGGAGCTCAGTCCAAAACAATGGTCTCCCTTAATTTTGTTTAACAATACAATTGTCAAGACTCATCAGACAGTACATTTATAATGGGTACATGCTAGTGTATGTAAAGGATTCTTCAGTGAAGTGGACTAAAAGAAATTCTCTCTTCCCTACACTTTTCCTTCTCTCCAAATCAGCTCCCTGTAGCTTTCTCTCTTACTCCTCTGTCATCTGTTCAGACCCATCCCTTTTTGAGGAACATATTTCTTCCTTTCAAATGTAAATTTTTTGACAGCCTTCAGCTCCATCTGATTCTCTCAGCTCCATCCTTTTACTGATCTCAATAATACAATCTCCAGCCTGTTCTGGTGAGCAAAGGACCCTTTCTCATTGGAAGGTGGGGACTGAGAACTGCAGATATTAACAGATCGATGTTTATTTCCCTGCCATACTTTAAATTGCAGTGTCAATGGCAGTGGCAAAGCCATAACAATAACCAAAATTACCCAATATACCCAGCCCAGTCTTCCACTGCCATATCAACTGCCTCAATCAAGAGAGACAGCATGGCCTGACAGAGAAGGAACACTGTGGAACAGATAGAAATTGCAAGGGCCAAGTATACAAGCCTTTCCTGACAGAATGAATGTGTATCTTGTGCCAGCTGCAGCCTAGCACACAAAATCCTTTTTTTGTCTTCTAGTTTAATATACAGTATTTGAATAAACGTCAGGTAAGCCCCACATTTTCTCCAGGAATAGAGGCTGAGGAGGTTGGGTGGGAGTGTAGGTTTAATTTGCAACCATGTCAGATGTCATGTCACTCAGGCTCACTGCTTTACAGAAGAACCTAGGTAATTATCATAAGCAGAAGACACACACAGATCAAAGGCCAACTGAGCTGAAATTATTTGATTTGGGAATTTGGTGATCTTCTTCTCTGTCATTGCTGTTGTTGCTGCCGCTGCTTTTGTTTATTTTATTTAAAAAAGCAACCAAATGCACAAATTTAAGATATTTTAATCACAAGTTTACTGAAGAGCAATTCATGTTTTGTCTTTCTAGTATTTCAAGCTACATTCATTCCTCTCCTATAGCCTGTCCCCATGGCAACAGTATCCAGGTGCCATTTTAGCAGGTTTTACTTAGTAACTTTCAGCACCAATACAGTTTTGCATCGTTCTTCTTGTTTATGCCAAATTAGAAAGGCTAATAACAAAATGATAGAGACAGTACGGAACACTTTGACACTCATTTTATAAGGCCAGCATTAATTACCCTGACACCAAAGCCAGACAAAGATACCACAAGAAAAGAAAACTACAGGCCAGTATCCCTGACAAACACAGATGCAAAAATCCTCAACAAAATACTAGCAAACTGAATTCAATAGCATATTAAAAGGATCATACATCATTACAAAGTGGGATTTATCCCCGGGATGCAAGGGTGGTTCAGCAAACAAAAATCCATTAATATGATACACCACATCAACAGATTAAAGGATAAAAAACACATGACCATTTTAATTGGTGCAGAAAAAGCATTTGCAAAATTCAACATGCTTTCATGATAAAAATGCTCAACAAACTAGGAATAGAAGGAAAAGCTCAAAATAAAGGCCATGTATAAAAAGCCCACAGCTAATGTCATACTCAATGTTAAAAAACTGAAAGCTTTTCACTCTAAGATCAGGAACAAGGCAAGAATAATGTCTCACACCACTTGTATTCAACACAGTATTGGAAGTTCTAGCCAGAGTGATTAGATAAGAAAAGAAATAAAAAGCATCTGAATCAGAAAGCAAGAAGTAAAATTGTCACTGTTTGCAGATGGTATGATCTGATATATAGAAAACCCTAAAGACTACACACAAAAAAACTGTTAGAACTAATAAACAAATTCAGTAAAGTTGCAGGACATAAAATCAACACTCAAAAATCAGTTGCATTTCTATACACTAATAATAAACTATCTAAAAAGGAAATTAGGAAAACATCCCATTTACAATAACATCAAAAAGATAAAATACTTAGGAATAAACTTAGCTAAGGAATGACTCATAACACTGAAAATGACAAAACATTGATAAAAAAATTAAAGATGACATAAATAAGAAGAAAGGCATTCATGTTCACAGATTGGAAGTCTTAATATTATTAAAATGTCCATACTACCTATAGTGATCTACAGATTCAGTGTAATCTCTATCAAAATTCCAATGGCATCTTTTACAGATATAGAAAAAACGATTTAAAAATTCATATGAAATCATGAAAGACCCAAATAGCAAAAACAATTTTGAAAAAGAAAAAGCTGGAGGCATCACACTTTCAGATTTCAAAATGTATTACAAATCTACAGTAATTAAAACAGTATGATACTGTTCTAAGGACAGAAATATAGACTAATGGAACAGATAGCCCAGAAATAAACCCACACATTAATAGTCAAATGATATTCAACAAGGGTTCCAAGAATACATTCTGGGGAAAGGATAGTTTCTAACAAATGGTGTGGGGAAAACTGAGTATCCATATGCAATATAGTAAAATTGGACCCTTATCTTATACCACACACAATAATAAATTCAAAATGGATTAAAGACTTAGGCATAAGACCTGAAACTATAAAATTCCTAAAAGAAAACATAGAGGAAAAGTTCATAACATTGATCCCTGCAATGATATCACGGATTTGACACTAAAGGCCCAGGCAACCAAAGTAAAACTAGACAAGTTGGACTAGTCAAACTGAAAAGCTCCTGCATGGCAAAGGAAACAACAGAGTGAAAAAACAACCCACAGAATAGGAGAAAATATTTGCAAACCATACATCTGATAAGGGGTTAATTTCCAAAATATATAAGAAACTCCTACAAATCAATACCAAAAATGGCAACAAAACAACCCAATTAATAAATGGGCCAAGGACCTGAGCAGACATTTCTCCAAAGAAGACATACAAATGACCAACAGGTATATAAAAAGATGCTTAATGTCACTAATCATCAGGGAAATGCAAATCAAAACCATAATGTGATATTGCTGCAAACCATCACGATGGTGTATTAGTCTGCTTTGTGTTGCTATAACAGAATACCTGAGACTGGGTAATTTATAAAAAAAAAATGGAGGTTTATTTGGCTTACAATTCTGGGACAGGTGCATCTGGCATGGGCCTCAGGCTGCTTCTGTTCATGGCAGAAAGCAGCAGGCAGCCAGCAGGTACAAACAGATCACATGGCGAGATGAAGCAAGAGAGAGAGAGAGGAGGTGCCAGGGTCCTATAAATGATCAGCTCTTGTGGGAACTAAAAAAGCAAGAACTCACTCATTAATCCCCTGACCTGGGGAGAGCATTAATCCACTCATGAGGGATCTGCCCCCAGGATTCAAAACAGATTCCAGCACTGCCACATTGGGGATCAGATTTCCACATGAGTTTTGGAGGGGACAACACATCTAAACTCCACCAGATGGATATTATCAAAAAACACAAAAAACAGAAAACAAAAGACAAGCATTGGTGAGGATGTAGAAAAATCGGAACCCCTATGCACTGCTGGTAGGAATGTAAAATGGTGCAGCTTCTATGGAAAATGGTGTGGAGGTTCCTCAAAAAACTAAAAAATAAAACTACCATATGATCCAGTAATCCCACTTCTGGGTATTTATCCAAAAGAACTGAAATCAGGATCCTGAGAAGATATTAGCACTACCATGTTCATAGCAGCACTATTGATAATGTCCAAGATTTGGAAACAACCTAAATGTCCATTAACAAATGAATGGATTTAAAAAATATGTTATATACATGTGATTGAATATTATTTTGCCTTAAAAAGAAGGAAATCCTACAATTTGTGGCAACATGGATGAACTCTGAGAATATTGTATTAGTCCATTTCTGTTGCTTATAACAAAATACATGGAATTTACAAAGAAAGCAAAAGTTATTGCTTACAGTTTCAGAGGCTAGGAAGTCCAAAGTCCAGGGAACACTTCTGATGAGGATCTTGGTGGTGGCAACAGTGACCCAGCGGTCTCACATAGCAGAAAATAGTGGAGCAGAGAGAGAGAAGGGCTAACCTGCTCATGTACTCTCCTTTCAAAGCCCTCAGAACCATGCTCATGACCACCATGTTTAATCTACTCACTATGGCATGATCCTACAACCTAATCACCTCTTTCAATTACCATAATAGGATTTCCCACCATCAACAGTTACAGTGGGAATTAAGTTTTAGGGGGACATTCAACCAAGGCATGGACCAAGGATAAGATTTTGTTGCATTAAAAGAAATAAACTATTTAAAATGCTTAGCTTAGTGCTTGGCATTAATAAGCACTCATTAGATATTAGCTATTATCCTTTCTAAATCTACCTTCCTTTTCATAGAGCTCAGTCTTGCCCCTGAAATAGGTCTGGTCTGTGTTGTGCAGACAACAGAACAAGGATTACAGAGAGACAGTTTCAATCCAACAAAGGGTCCATGGCCTCCAAAAGGGAAGCATATGTTCATGAGAAGTGTCACGTGGAAAGAATCTGGATGAGATCATCCCTACGGTTGCCTGAGACTAAACATTCCCAAGATTATGTGATTTCTGGAATTCTTTGTAAGAGACCTGGAGAAGCAGCCATTCTATTCCCTCATGGAACCACAGCTACCTCTTGCCTGACTCCACTGACTCCAACTTCCTCCTTCCTCCAGCACACAGGTGGGCTGTGAAGAAAAGATATAACAAACATCGATCTGCTTGCTCATAAGATCAAATATGGATATGATCCTATTGAGGTTCCTCTTTGACGAAGGACAAAAGAAAAGCTATGCCTTGCTCTGGGATGGGAGAACTCACTGCTGTGTAGCACGGTGCCTGGTAAAACAGATCATAAGAATGATGCCGATTGTGTCTACTTTTAGAGGTGAAGGCTATAAGTCACTCAGGAGAAAATTTTTATTATTATAGGCAAAATCACTTTGGTGGCCTCTATGCTTGATCAGTGACTGCCTTTTACAGTAGACCAACTTGTCTACCAACTAGGTGGGTAGGGAGGAGAGAAAATTTGCATAGAAACCATGGAGTCTCCTGGGAGGAAAGACTCTGCGCCTTTCCCTTTTAAGGTTCAATGTTAGAGCAGCTCTAATAGGCTAAGTACATTCCAAATGATGAATGCTAGCAAGAAAGAACATCGGGACCATGAAGGGACTGAGGGAGTGGGTAGTCTAGACAGGTGACTCAGGTTTAGGCGTCACATTTGCAGAATGATTGTAGCATGTGAGTGTGAATTAAAAGAGCTCTCGTGTTCTTGTGACCCTGGCAAAGAACTCTCTTGACCAAGCTGGACCAGTAGGAATATCATTGTGGGGGAGAATAAAAATACATCAAACTCATATGGAAATGCAAGGGACCCAAACTAGCCAAAACAATCTTGAAAAAGAACAAAGTTGGAGGACTCACACTTCCTCATTTCAAAACTTACTACAAAGCCTTGTAACTGTGATGGTGTGATACTGGCATAGAGACAGACATGTAGACCAGTGAAATAGAATTGGGAGTGCAGAAATAAACCCATACATCTATAGTCAATTGATCTTGGACAGGGGTGCCAAGATCATTCAATAAAGAAAGAACGATATGTCAACAGGGATCCTGGGATAACTGGATATCCACATGGAAAAGATTGAAGTTGGACTCTTACCTCATACTATATACAAAAGTTAACTCAAAATGGATCCAGGACCTAAATATAGGACCTAAAACTATAAAACTCTTAGAAGAAAATATAGGGGGAAAACTTTATAACATTGGATTTGGCAATGGTTTTTTGCTAAAAAGCATAAGCGACAAAAAGAAAAAAATAGATAAATTGAACTACATAAAAATTAAAAACTTCTGTGCATCAAAGGACACAATCAACAGAGTGAAAAGGCAACCCACAAAAAGGGAAAAAATATTGGCAAATCAAAAATGTTATCAAGGGTTAATGTCTAGAATATATAAGAACTCCTAAAACTCAACAGGAAAAAAAAAAAAACCTGATTAAAAAATGGGCAAAGGACTTAAATAAACATTTCTCCAAGGAAGACATATAGATGTCCAATAAGCCCATGAAAAGATGCTCAACATCATTAGCCATAAGAGAAATGCAAACCAAAACCATAATAAGATACCGCTTCATGCCCACTAGGATGGCTAGGATAAAAAAGTTGAAAATAAGTGTTGAGCATGTAGAGAAATTAGAACCCTCATGCATTGCTGGTGGAAATGCAAAATAGTGCTGCCACTATGGAAAATTGTTCAGCAGTTCCTTAAAAAATTAAAGATAGAGTTACCCTATAACCCAGCAATTCCACTGCTAGGTATGTACCCAAGAGAAATGAAAACATATGTCTATACAAAAACTTGCACGTGATTGTAACAGCACTGTTCACTATGGCCAAAAGGTTGAAACAACCCACATGTCCAAACCAGACAAATGGATAAACAAAATGTGGTATATTTGTATTTGGGGGCCATAAAAAGGAATGAAACACCAGTACATGCTACAACATGGACGAACCTTGAAAACATTATGCTACGTGAAAGAAGTCAGACACAAAAGACCACGTATTATATAATTCCATTTATACAAACTGTCTAGATTAGGCAAATCTATAGAGACAGAAAGCAGATTAGTGGTCATGCCTGGCTATGCATCAAAGGGTACAATCAACAGAGTGAAAATGCTGCCCACAAAAATGGAAAAAATATTGGCAAATCATAACACTTATAATGGGTTAAAATCCAGACTACATAGGAACTCCTACAACTCAACAGCAGTCAGTGGGCCGTTAGGGTAGGGGAATGAAAGCTAAATGTACAGGCCTTCTTTTCGAGGGGATGGAAATGTTCTAAAATCAACTATGGTGAAGGTTGTACATATTTGTGAATATACTAAAAGCCTTCAATTGTGCACTTTAAATGGATGAATTGAATGGTGTGGGGATTATATCTCAAAGCTATTTTAAAACTAAGAATAAATATGCCTTTGAAGACCCAGATCAAGGCACTCAAAGCCCCATCTTGAATTTTGCTCTATGCCCTCCTGGTCCTTAGGATTGAGCCTGGCCCCTAGTGGGAGCTGAATAATGCCTGCTGACTCGTATTAACTTCAAGTTCTGTTCCAAAAAATAAGCATCCGGTGTACCTATATTTAAAGAAAAAGCATCAATTTGAACCCTAAACTCATCCTTCCTCTTCAAAGAGCTGTTGCTTAAAAATGTCAAACCTCAATAGGTTACTACTTCTTCCTCACCAGAGAGGGTGAGCTCAGACACACAGTATCAATAGTAAACTAGGTAGACATTGTGTTACATAAACATGCTCACATCATCCTAGCAAAGATGCTATCTCTGCCAATTTGCATCTGTAAAATGTTGATACCTACCTATATAATAAAGTTAGCTTGAGGATTAAATAAAACTTTGTGTGCACATGCTTAGCAAAGTGCTGGGAACAGAATAAGTCCTCAATAAATGGTGATTCTTGCTGTTATTATCCCCTACAAGAAAACTCTTAAAAACGCCTTTACTTCTGGATCTGCCTATCCAAACGAGTACCAGATATCAAATTATATTGATTTATACTCATTTCAATTTCTTCCACTTTCTGACTTAAAATTACTTATTTTTAAGCAAAATAGTTAACAAAAAAAATCATTTATTAAAAATTTGCTGATGATAGAGGGAGAAATAAGACCTGTAACACTTCAATAAATAAATTTATAGCTTTTGATTGAAGTGCCAAAAGAAATCCAATTTTACAATTATTGGGACACTTTAGGAGGTTTTCAATATTTGAGACAGGATGTTCACGTAATTGTTTGGCCACACCCGCATAAAACCCTCATTTAAAAATTCTATATGAACTGCAAGCATTAAAGCACTGTATTGGTTTTATATATGTAGAAAGGTTACAAGAGAGAAAGGGCTTTGCTTTGCTATGTACCAAAGGAAAGCTCCAGCCCTGAATATTTTACTTAAAAAGCTTATTTCAAAACACTAGGGGAAAAAATGAATGAGATTCAGAGGAGTGTGTTTTTATTTGGAGTCCACAGTAAAGGGCCACTACTGCTGCCATAGCAACCGGATCACCTAATGACCTGCAAAGGAGGCGTCTCTTCAGAGCAGCAGCCTGGTGTGAAGAAAGCCAGCTGCACTGTTACTCCGCCCTCACCTGCGTCTTCCTCATGTTTCTAGAACGTTGATTCCAATTTCATGAAACCTCAGTTATGACCTCCTCTCTATTCCTCTCTATCCCCAAACCAAATCCTCACTTAGCAAAATTGAAAACAACTCAGTTCTCTCCTCCCCATCCCGCCTGTAGAAGGTATGACTGCCAATGGACTTGGGGACAGCCCTTTTGTATCTTAAAATATAATTCTGGGCAGAGACTCATTAAAGTTTTTAATGTTAAGGCATTGCTCCCCAATTATTGAAACTAAGGCCAGGACTAGGAGAACGGACGTAGTGAAGAGCAATGGTTAGGAGCTTAGACACAGCAATTATATACCTGGTGCCAAAGGTCAAGTTCCCCTTGATCTCTCACCTCCCCACCCCCACCTCCCACTGTTTCCTACCTTCTCCTGCTGGAAAAAAGACACTGAGGCAGAGATTTTTATGCAGGAGTTTACTGGGGAACATTGTCTGTAAGAAGGAAGGGAACGCAGGGTTGGGTAGAGAGAAGTCCGATTGCAATTCATTTGCAACGGAGGTCTCAGCTGACCCCACAGATAGTAACGAAACTCTCAGACCCTTCAGGGTCAGCCTCCCTTTGCTTCTCTTTGTCAGAAATTTGAATCGGCAAATTCAATCAGTCACAGACACTTGTAACTCAGAAAGCTTATTAGGATTGCAAAAGGTCTCACAGGTTTCCTAGCACGTGTGAAACACACCTCTGACCTGGTGGATGCACAAATAGTACTGGTTACCTGAGTGTGTGGGGACTGAGAACAATCCACCTCAAACCTGGCTCAATAGCAGAGCACTGACTTGGCCTGAAGAGCCCCACTTGCAAGTTCCTGTTAGCTTCATTTCCCTAGTGAGAACCCCACCCAGATGCCACCAGCTGAATCTTTGTGCCCTTCTCCGTACAGGACCATGTATGATGCTTACCTGGGTGCCTGCATTCAACAGAACCTTAAAAGTTTGAGTTACCCCCCACCTGCCACCTAAGTTCCCCAGCACACTTAATGGGTATATGTGACACTCTGTTCCCCATGAGGACAGGGCAACCTTGGCCCCATCTCTAATAAGTTTTTTTTCTTAAAACAGCTGAGGACTGGGGGAGGCAGTGGACAGAGGGCATGAAAGGAGAGAGCAGCTCTGTGCCAGTAATCAAAGCACATTTATTTTCACTTTTGAATGGCTGCTTGCTCAGGCTCAACCATGCAATTTTTGGTTATGGCCCATGCAAATCTCTCTGTCCTCACTGATGACACCATTTAGTTTAGCTTTACGGACCCTTTGACTCAGCAGCCACAGCAACACTGCCTTTTGGCATGACAACATCCCTTCCTCCTCCTGCCTGGAAGAGAGTGAGCAACAACCAAAGCACCATTTGGAAGGCTTGTTTTGATTCCTGCCACTCAGACTCTAAACATTTCTTAAAAGTTAAGAAGCGGGAGACCGTTACTCCCTACCCACCACCACTTGGGAAAGAGTATCCACTACTGAATCCTAGGAAGTCTTCTCATATCACCTAACCCAGCCCATGGGACCTTTTCATTCCTTTGTCAGCAAGCCATGACTCTATCAGAGTCCTATGTTCATCACCAAAGCTGTCAAGAACTGGGAAGGGTCTGAGATTTTACCCTGATTGCAGGCTAACAAATTAGCCTGTTACTATTTTATGGATGCTGGCAGAAGACATGAGACTCTTGAATCAGAGACAAAGGACTTTATTACTCAGCAGAGCAAATGCCAGAGCTTCAGGGTGGCGTTGATTTCCCCTGTGCAGCAAATCCCACAGGGGTAACATGGAGGAACCCAAGCAGAATTAGGCACACAGTGGGCCTGCATCCCAGCTGAGCAACCCTGAGCTGCAACAACCTACCCAACCTTTGCCCCAGAGCAAGACATTATCTTTATGATGCTGGACAGCAAACAAACCTGCCCTCTGCTCTATCTTCCAAGATCCTTGAAAAGATAACACAGAAGAAATGCTGTCAGTGCTTATGCTCAAGACATTCAGAAATGTGAGAGACCCATGGAGAATTGTCTCCCCTAGGGACACACACCACCTCTTGATGATAAAATGGCAAGTTTCTGGAAGAGTGTGTATGATGAGAAATACCATTGCAGCCATTTCTAGAAAATACTATTTGCTATTGTGACCTTGGGCAATTAATCTTTTGGTTCCTTCATTTCCCTATCCTTAAAAATGGAGATTTAATAATATTTACCTCTTAGGGTTGTTGGGAAGATTCTTTAATATGTGTAAAGAATATGAATTTTGTATATAGTGTGTAACACATAGTAAGGGTTAAGTACACACAGCTGTTCTTAAGATTAATTACATGTAACTTATACATTCATCTTAATATTTCTAAAGGATAGAGCCTATGAAGTAAGAGTGTTGGGATATATGCTTGCTCAATTTTTGACTAGAAGTACTAAGATGTCCCCCTAAGATGTTGTTGTAGACTACATTCCCACCAACAGTATTTAAGAATGCAGGTCTAGGCAAGAGCTAAGGGCATCCCCTGCCACCCAGAAGCAGGCAAGAAGCAGAGCATGCCCAGGGTCCTAGGTAGGAGCTAAGGGCAGCATCCCTCTCCTGGAAGCAGGCAAGGAGCATGCCGAAAACACCACTTCCATGTAGGTGGCCCATGACAGCCTCTGCCACAGCCATGGCTGCTGCAAAAGCATCTCAACACCATAGCAGTAGCCACAGCCACCATGCAGGTGGCCCACCAGACATTCAACCGCACTGACACAAGGAGAGTCACCCGTAGAGACTGGAAGAAGAGTCGTTTCTCTCCTCAAAGCTCAATCCAGAGTAATAGAACAAGCAACTGCTGTACCAGATGACCAGACATCAATGTATTTCATAGAAATATGAAAATCCAAAAAAGTAGGACACCACCAAAAGGATACAGTAATTCTCAAATATCAGACCCTATAGAGCAGGAAATCCTTGAAATGACTGAAAAGGAATTCTGAGAAACAATCTTAAGGAAACTCACTGAGATACAAGAAGACTCAGACAACATAATGAAATGAGGGAAAAAATCCAAGATATGAAGGAGGAAATTGACAAAGATTTAATACCTTGAAAAAGAATGTAGTAGAACTCATGGAACTGAAAGATTCACTCAACAAAATAAAAAACACAACCAAAAGTTTAAGCAGCTGGCTAGAACAAGCAAAAGAAAGAATTTCTGATCTTGAAGAAAGACACCAGGCAGACAAAAAAAAAAAAAAAAGGAAAAAAGAATTTTTAAAAAATGAAGGAAATCTAAGAGAGTTTGCAGACAACCTTAAGCTCACAAACATTCAAATCATGGGTGTTCTAGAAGGGAAGGAGAAAGGAAAAGCTTGAAAAACCTATCCATTGAAGTTATAACAGAACACTTCCCAAGTATAAGGAGAGACACAGACATTCAGATCCAGACGGCTCAAAGATCCCCAAACAGACTCAACCCAAAAAGATCCTCTTCAAGACACATTATAGCAAACTGGCAAAGCTCAAGACAGAGAATCTTAATGGAAGCCAGAGAAAAGCATCAAGTCACCTATAAGGGAGCCTCTATCAGACTAACAACAGACTCCTCAACAGAAACTCTACAAGCCAGAAGAAAATGGGATGACATATTCAAAATACTAAAAGAAAAAACCTGGCCAGCACAGAATACTATAACCAGCAAGGCTATCCTTCAGAAATGAGGGGGAAAGTGTATTTTCCAGACAAACAAAAACTGCAGGAGTTCACATGATCAGCCCTGCAAGAAATCCTCAAGTGAGCCCTGCATCAGGAATCCAAAAAACAGTAATCACTCATTGATAGAGTTTGGATGCGTTGTCGCCACCAAAACTCATGTGGAAATCTGATCCCCAATGTGGCAGCGTTGGGAGCTGTTTCAGTCATGGGGGCAGATCCCTCGTGAATGGATTAATGCTCTCCCTGGGGGAGGGGGGCCTGAGTGAGATCTCCCTTTATTAGTTTCCACGAGAGCTGGTTGTTTAAAAGACCTGGCACCTCCCCTCTCACTCTCTTGCTTCCTCTTGCCATGTGATCTGTTTGTACCTGCTGGTTGCCTGCCACTTTCTGCCATGAGTAGAAGCAGCCTGAGGCCCACACCAGATGCAGCTGTCCCAGGATCGTAAGCCAAATAAACCTCTGTTCTTTATAAATTACCCAGTCTCAGGTATTCTATTGCAGCAACTCAAAACAGACTAATACACTCATCTTACTAGCTATAGTTCTGTTCAAATTCTGTTTTTACATAATTCAGTCTTGGTAAGTGGCATGTCTCTAGGAATTTATTCATTTCATCTAGATAATCTAATTTGTTGACCAACAATTATTCATAGTATTTTAACATTTTGATTTCTGTAAACTTGGTTGTAATGACCCCTCTTTCATTTCTCATTTTAGTTATTTGAGTCTTCTCTCTTTTTTCTTAGTCCACTTGTCAATTTTCTGGCTCCCATCAAAGTACCGACTTTTGGTTTCATTGATTTTCTCTATTTCCTATTTCTTTTATGTGTGCTCTAATTTTTATTATTTACTTCCTTTGCTAGGTCTAGAACTAGTTTGCTCTTTATTTTCTAGTTTCTTAAGGTGCAAAGGTGATCGTTGATTTGAGATCTTTCTTTTTTGTTAATGTATGCATTTACATTAAATAAATTTCCCTTTTAGTAATAAATAAATGAATAAATAAATAAATAAGAATGCAAGTCTAGTCTAATCTTTTTTTAAAAAATACTTTTTAATATCTTGGATAAAGTTGGTCTGGTTTTGTAAGTGTATACAGCATAACATATAAGAATCAAAACACGTAGATTTGTGTTCCAAAACCACAAATTACTAGTGACCTTGGCCTACTTGCTTTATTTCCTCAAACTTCAGTTTCTTCATCCATAAAATGGAGATAAGGCTGCCCATATCTACCCTATGAGACTGCAGTGAGGATAAACTGAGTTGATGTATGTGAAGGCGTATTATAAATAGTAAAGCTATTGTTTATAAAGTAGATATATATCTTCATATAGCATGGTTTACCATGTGAGCATTTAGACCTATTACAGTAGTCTCTCCTGATCCATGGGAAATATGTTCCAAGACCCTCATGGGAGCCTGAAACCACAGATAGTACCAAACCCCACTATGTTTTTTCCTATAAGTGCATACCTACGATAAAGTTTAACTTATAAATTAGCACAGTAACGGATTAATAACAATAGCTAATAATAAAATAGAACAATTATAACAATATGTGACTATAATTATTCTTGTGCTTTGGGGTTATTACAAGTAAAATAAAGGTTACTTGAACACAAGTGCTGCGATGCTGCAACAGATCTGATGTAATAACCGAGATGGCTACTAAGTGACTAACAGGTGGCCAGTGTCTATAGCATGGATACGCTAGACAAAAGGGACGATATGTCCCTCCTGTTGGGATGGAACGGAACAGAACAGCAGAACATTTCATCAGGCTATTAAGAACAGAGCAAAATTTAAAACTGATGAATTGTTTGTTTCTAGAATTTTCCATTTAATATTTTTGGACTGAGTTGACTGTAGGTAACTGAAATTGTGGGTAAGGGAGGCCTAATGTATATAAATATCACCAGGTACTTAAGTGCTTAAGTGTCAACTTCAAGTACCTATTTTAAATTTCACAACTCTGGTCTCTATTGGCTCTTAAAACTACCCAGGCTACCCACTGTGGGAAAAACTGTTCTAGAACAAGGGTAAGGAGACTTCCAAAGTGGTCTACCAACCTCCTAAGTATAAAAACAATGGGGTGGGGGTGGGGAGCCTGAGAAAAGAACTCAATACATTTGACTAAGTAACATTTTTCAGTTTATTTTTTTAAAAGTTAAGTGACAGGGTGGGAGGAGTTTACAAGGGAGTAGGGACTCCAGCAAACACTGTGGAAAGTGCTGGGAGGAGGTGGAAAGCACAGCAGTAAGGGGCTGGGGTACAGGAGGGGACTAGGAAAATGGACATTTTTGGACGACAGTGGCAGAATATGATGAAATGGGAGGCTTCGTTTCCTCAAGGTTAGGAATAAAACTGTGACCATGCAAACTAGAGACCCAACTGTTTCGGGTCTAAACAGTCTTGGAAGTCTACTGCCTTCGCTAGCTTTAACTCAGGATTGAGAATGGAATATGGAGCAAGGTTAGTATCTTATACCTGAAAAGTTGGTTCCCTGGCTGAAAGGGAGGGGAATGCATTTACCCTGAAGGTGTTCACCTTTTGATAGAACTAATAACTACCCACAGAGAAATGGGAAGTTGAGGCTTCCCAAGAATACTAAACACCCCACAATTTCTCAATGAACAAACAAAAGTATCCAAGGTAACTTACAGCCTCAGGATGTGAGATCTCCCACTACTGGGATTCCCAATATTTCTACCTAATTCCTTGCTGCTCTCACCATTTTGAGATATCTTCTTTGCCCATTCCCCCTTATTCTCTACTGAGTTGATGCCTCAGCAATCAAGGTCACCCTGGCTCTTCCCAAACATATCCTTTGGAAACCTCTCTAGACTTTCTCTCTGAGCCTAGTGGTTTCTACGCTTTCTTTTAAGCCCTAACCCACTCCTTTATACTCCCCCAAAATCAGGGAAAAAAACTTCCCTTCCAAGGCACCTTTTTTTTGACTGGTCAGAGGATCACAACCCTTGGCATGGTGTGGTCTGCACCACACTCAGCCAGTGAGCGCACCAGCCATCCCTATACAGGATCCGAACCCACAGCCTTGGCCCTACCAGCACCACACTCTCCTGAGTGAGCCATGGGGCTGGCCCTTAAGACACTTATTAATAGATCTGCAACATAACCAGCGCCACCTTAGACAAGCCCAAGTACAAATGGCACTGCTCACCTCCTCTCCTCCCCTCTCCCCTTCCCTTTAGGAGAAGCCTCCTGTCTTAAACAGAAACCCCTTTTGCTTCCGCAAGGATGCAGTTCTCCACCTCAGTCCACATCAGCATAATGACTCTCCTTGATGGTATCAGCCAGCCCTTGGTGCACTATATAGGCTCTACCACCCCCACACCTGGTGCTGTCCCCTTTTCAGGGCAGCCCTGGGCTGCCTGCTACGTTGAGCACAGCCCAGCAGATTTTCTTCCTTTAATAAAGCTTGAACGGTACCCGGCATCTTAGCTCACTTTCTTTCATTATGGTGCCGAAACCCGGGAAGAGTTTTGGCCGATGTTGTAGACAATCCCCTTTCTCTGGTGGTGATTGGCCCTCGGCTGCCCTTCCTGGACCTGCCGGAACCAGGTACACTTGGGACTCTCTCTCCTTTTGCCATTTCAGACCAATGCATCCAAAGTTGGTCTCAATTCAGGGTGAGTCAGTGGGTCTGTCCTGCCTACTTCTACAGTTCCCCCGACTACTCTACGACTTTGGTCTCTACGAAGCCCAGGCACCTGGCTGAGGGAGCTCTTCTCATGCCCCCCAGCTATTGGAGGATGCTCCTCTAGCTGGTTGGTTGGCTTTTCCCTCAAAAAGAAGGTTGCATGCTTCTTCCTAGGGTTAGGGTTAGGCACGCCCTTTGCTGGCACGCTTCTTCTACCAGGACTGGCTGCCCTTTCTCACCCTCTAAATGGGATCCTCACAATCTAAACCTCCACGCTCTATGCCCTTGGGACTTCTCCTGGCCAATTTCTTGGCCTCCAAGGAGACATTGAACCTAAACGTCTTGTTTTCTACTGTACTCCACACGCTATGCCTCTGGGCCACTCTACACCTCTGGGCCATCTCCTGGCCAATTTCTCAGCCTCCAGGGAGACATTAAAACTCAAACGCCTCGTTACAATGGATCCCAGTGGCCACAGATGGCACTAGATTTAGACACTCACTGAAGTGGCAAAAGCTGTAGAGATTCCTTGTTCAGGCCTTTCCCTATCTCTGAACGTGTTCTCTCTGTCAAAACTGTCCTATGTTTCAAATTCTCCTAGTTCACACTCGACCCCTCCTTCGAGACTCAGATCAATCTTCTGATCCATCAGCCCTGCACATTTCTCTCTCTTCCCCACATCTGGCCTCCAGATGCTTGTCCTCAGCCCAACTCCTCCCCTTCTCCCCCTTCTCAGGTAACAACCCCACCTCAGCTCTGGCTTTTTATAACCCTTCCCTGAAGTGGCTGGGATGGAAGGAATTGTCTGAGTCCATGTACAGGGAGCAGTCTGGATGGTGGCTCAGGTACATGCTCAAAATAGTAGGTGGCCTGTGGGAGCCATTGCTGTTCCTTGCACAGACCCAAACTGGAACTACCAGGCTGGCCACAGGGATCGGGATCTCTGGGATAACATGATCACACACCTACTTCACAGCCTCCAAAAGGCTACTCACAAGTCAATTATGAATCACACAGAGATCCACTGAAAATCCGAGCAAGTTCCTAACCCTCCTCTCTGAGGCTTTACATGAATACACATGTATAGACCCAAACTCCCCTGCAGGCATGGCCCTCTCACACTCTCACTTCATTACCCAATCAGCCCGATATTCAAAAAATTATAAAAAAGATCAGGCCAAATACCAGCTCCTGGCTAATGCTATCCGTGGCTCACATACTCCAAAGCTGGCTGCCTCTAGGGGCAAGCCACCCAAGAACTGTTTCAAATGCAGTCAACCAGGTCACTCAGCACAGTCCTGTCATAACCCATCCTCACTACAAATGGCCAGGTTACTGGGGGATTGACTGTGCCACTTGCCAGAGAAGGAATGGCCCAGTCCCCAATCTACAGCCTTTGGCTTCACGGCCATCCCTACTGGAGCTTCTCGGCTTTGCCCAGGAGCTACTCAGCTTTGCCCAGGAGGACTGATGATGCCCAGGGCCTGAGGCCCCCCACGGAGATCACCACGTGTGAGCCCACAGTAACTCACCTCCTAGCAGGTAAGCTGATCTCTTTTGTCATTGATACAGGGGCCTTTTATTTTACCCTTCCTAAGTGTGCAGGACCAACAACCCTGTCCTCCATCACAACAGTAGGGGTCATGAGATCAGAATACTGCCCAGGGATCACTCAACCCCTTTCCTGCACCTTACATCACACCCAATTCACACACAAATTCTTAATAGTGCCTCAATGCCCAGCCCCCTTACTGGGATGGGACATTCTTTTCAAATCCAGGCACTCTCATCCCAAAACACTCATGACCGAGCGGAGGACTGTAGTTGGTTTCCCAAAACACTCATGACCTTTAGAACACAATTGCATGGAGGCTTTAGACCGCTTTCTCAATCCTTTTCCACACATCTCATGGTATCCCATTACATGGTTTATAGATGGGAGCACCGCCTCCACACCCGCCCCCTGGGCAGGTTGTGCGTAGTAAATCTAACACAAGCTACTGAGGCTGCACAACTCCCAAAGTAGGTTGGCGTTGTACACTGCAGACGACCCCATAGCCCAGAGAAACAAACTGGTGGATATAACCGCAAAACAGGCTGCTCAATCGCCAGGCTCCCACTCTTCCTCTCCCGCTCAGGTCCTTCTCATGGCCCCTAGGCCTTTATCCCAATACACAGTCCAAGAAATACAGCACCTCCAACAGTTGGGGGCACAGAGAAAGGACAACTGGTATACTCTCTCCAGTTGCTATGTCCTCCCTACCACACAAGCTGAGCAAATCCTTTTAGATTTCCATAATTCAGTTCATATAGGCTGTGAACTCTGACTACACCTTCTTCAGCCCTTATATTACTCTCCCCACACACTTCAGAGGATGCTGCAGCAGTAATGCATGCTCTCACCTCAGAAATCATCCCTCGTTTTGGCCTCCCCACCAGTCACTCACTCACCAACGGGCTGCCCCCTGCATACCCACAGGTCTCAGCCCCCCTCGAACTTATGTATGGTAGGCCCTTCACTCTCACACCTCTCCCTTCCAGCTCATCGCCTTTAGGCCAGTATCTCCCTACTCTTTCACTCAGTAGGGATCTTCTTAGGGAACAGGCTAACTTTTTATTACCTCATCCTTTCCCCAACACCCTCTCAGACTTTAAACTGAGCCCGGGACAGCAAGTGTGTATTAAAACCCGAATCCCAAAGCCCCTCTCACCATGTTGGGAAGGGCCTTATACAGTACTTCTCACCACCCCCACAGCAGCAAAGGTACTACGAAAGGCCCCTTGGTATCACTTATCCTTGGTAAAACTAGCACCTGAGACTTCACCCAAAAATCTGTTAACATCAAGCCAGAAGAGTCCCTCTACTCAACCCCCAACCCGACATCTCCTCACACTTCGTCCATTTTAGGACCCACAAAACTAAAAATTTCCAGGACCTTTGCTCTTCCCCCAATCCCAGAAGAAGGATGATCTTTCCCCCGGCGATTATCCTCTCACTCTTGCAGGCCTGTTCCACGTCCCTCACACAAGAGCTACTATTATACTGTCTGTTCTAGTACTTGCTACAGGATTGGCAGCAGCTGCCCCAGAGCAGTGTAATATTATAGGAAGATTTCTCCTGGCACTTCTTTACCTCCTATCAGCAGGATGCTTCTTAGCAATGTCATTGTGGCAACGTGCCCTTTAAATTCTTTTAGCTCCCTAACCCTTTGCATCCTTCCCGTGTTTTCCCTCCTATCTCAGTGCTCCCCCTTACCTGGAATATGGAGGTTACAGGTCTGCAGGGATGATGCAGTCCTCAGTGAATCAGACTGGTCCCCAAGCGACTCATCTGTCTCCCACTTTGCGAGAAACTTTATGGCCACCCTCTCCCTGTTGATGCAGCCTGAAACGTTTCCACAAACGTCTCTTCACTTTCCTCTTAATCTCACCTCAGTGGGGACTGTCAGCGCTATGCGGGGCCTGCCCATACTCTGCCTTACTAACACCACCAAATGCTACCACTCACTTACCTGCTCCTCATCCATGCCCTAAAACCGGAATACATTTCCTTTGTAAAACTATGTTATCCTGCTGCCTGCCTCCAATGTGATTTCTTGCATATTCCTTTGGCTCGCCCCTGATATTACTGTCCAGACAGAGGGGACTGGGACTAACTTCAGCCCACCCCCTCTCAGGAAGTGCCCCCCGCTTCCATAGGGCACTAATTGTACCTTTTTAATTGGGGCAGGGATCCTTCCTGCAACTGGAACTGGCATAGCAGGCCCTGCTACTGCCTCCCAATTCTATCAAAAACTCTCAGAACTAAGCATAGACAGCACCTCCTCCCTCCAGCGACAGGTCACCTCACTCATGACAGTAGACAGTCACTTTACAGAACTGTCAGACCCTTTACTTCCTTACAGCTGAGAAGGGAGGCATCTGCCTCTTCTTGAGGAAGTTATGCCGTGATTGCGTAAATGAGTCTGGGGTGATCCAAAACAGCGTAAACCATTTCACTAAACCCTTGGATACCCTGGCTAATGCCCCTACTAGGACCCCTAACTGTGTGTGGTTCATCTTACTTTTTGGTCCCTGTCTCTTTTGGTATTTCTCTAATTTATTGCAGGAACATATGCAGGCTTTCACCAACCAAAATGTCGTCAAATTGTTCCTGCAAGGAGGATATCAGCCCCCCAGAATCAGCGACCCTTCCCCAGAGGAATACAGCCTCCCCACATGAAACCAATATTATTAGGTCGTATGAGAACCCTTTCGGCCGTGCCCCAACATGGCGCTGGCTACCCTTCTCTTCTGCCTTCTCCTTCCCGCCGGCGCCACAATACCTTCCCGCCGGCGCCACAATACCTTCCCGCGGACGCGAATCGCACGCTAATCAGCACAGGCTCCCTGCTCCTGGCCCCTTAGCAACGCAATCTATCCAATCCCCGAACGCCCCGTGTCCTCAGTAAACCTATCAGCTCTCTTCTAACCCTATAAAAGCAGATGTTCCTGCTGAATAAAAAACTTCTCTGGTGAGCTGCCTTGCGTTTGTGTCTCATCCTTTAACTGGTGCTGAATTTTATTCCTTTCAAATATCCCGCCACCTAAATCTTTTATTTTTTCCATATATTCACCCATCTCCAGCAGGAAGTAGCTTCAGAAGAATGAGACCTCCGCCCTTTTTCCTATACTTAAAAGGCAGGAATAATAGATCTGCAACATAATCAGTGCCATCTTAGACAAGCCCAAGTACAAAATGGCGCCGCCCACCTCCTCCCCTCCCCACCCCCTTCCCTTTAGGAGAAGCCTCCTGATTTCAACAGAAGCCCCTTTTGCTTCTGCAAAGACGCAGTTCTCCACCCCGATCCACATTAGCATAATGACCCTCCTTGATGGCATCAGCCAGCCCTCGGTGCACTGTATAAGCTCTACCACCCCCACACCTGGTGCTGTCCCCCATTTTCAGGGCAGCCTTGGGCCCTGTGCCACTCTGAGCACAGCCCAGCAGATTTCTATCTTTAATAAAGCTTGAACGGTACCCGGCATCTCGGCTCACTTTCTTTCACTTATCCCCTTCTTTTTTATCAGGGAAAATGGAGATGTGGAATAGCATAGTGGTTATCAACCCAGACTCCAGAGGCAGACTGCTTGAGTTTGAATCCCAGGTTTTCCATCTTGTTAGCTGTGCGAACTTAAACAAGTTACTTAACAGCTCTGTCTCTCCACTTCCCCAACTGGAAAATGGAGATAATAGTATTATTTCCTAGTGATACTGTAAGAATTAAAGGAGTTGATCCATGGAAAGACACTTAGAAAGGCCCTGCCACTCCATAAACGTTAGTCACTGCTATATGAATTGTTGAGTGATTTAAACAATAGCCCATATGGAACACGTAAACCAATTAAATATTTGTTCCAGAAGGAAGAGGTATTTGTAGAAGTATAGTCCTATTAATAATGCTGGATATATGTGAATTTCTTCCTTCTTAACAGGAAGGAAGAAGGCTTGGGTTGATTGAGTGCCTACTGTTTGCCAGGCACAGTGTAGATATCGTTTCATCTGTTCTCTCAACAAACCTACAAATTGGGTATTTTATTCCCATTTTTGTTAGCATGAAACTTGCCCAAAATTGAGTAATTTGCTCCAAATCACAGTGCTGTCTATCAAGGTCTGGATGTGAATTCAAGCCCATCTGACTACAACATACAATATATCAACACAGATTTCCACTAGCTTAGTTTGTATGTAGCCACCTGACTTCATATAGCCACTTGAGACAGGATGAATTAAAATCATTACTTTTGAAAGAGTTCAGCACCAGTGGGAGCCAAATTATTTACTGGCTATGCCAGAGTGTATGGTTTTCTATTTAAACAGGGCATTGGTCCAGGGGTAATACTCCAGACAACCAAATCTTTGCTTTAATCATTAAGTGGACAATCTTACAAGACAGAAAACTTATAAAAGAAAAAAAAAAAACGACATGGACTTAAAGGATAAATTAATATAGATGCCTCAGAAAAGATGGGATGGGGATGAGTGAGGTAATAATTTTGAGAAATGTCATGAGATAATGTCAAGAAATAAACCATATGACTATTGATGAATTTTACTTTTGTCCAATATTCTCTTGGCAGGTATAGACATAAACTACCATTCAGTGAATCTCAAATGTTCTCTCATTTGGGACGTATCACGGAGTTCTTTGATGTCACTGTTTTAAATGATCAGAAACAGAAGTGAACGTCCAGTGTTAGAAAAGTAGGCCAAGAAAAGGAAAGAAAGGAAAAGAAAATGTCTTATATTCTTTTGTGTAGATGTGTCTGTATCGAATTAGCCAGTGTTGTGCTAAAAAGGTTTGGGATCTATTGCACATACTTGCTTATGTAACTTTTACTCACTCTTCATTTTGTGGTGAGTAAAGGAAAAATGCAGTGAGAACAAGACGACCTGTCCATTTTGTCCAAAAGCCTAAAACAGGAAGAGAGAGCACTGCCATCTTTTGGTTACACAATGTAATCATTTAAAATTGCTCCACTGTGAGTCATTACCAAATGAGCAGAAACAGGACGTTACCTGGCATGAGTCAGTTCTTCACAGTTTCCTCATAATACCTTTGCTCTGGAAAGTAGTCACAAAGACTCTGAAATCTCATTTTTCTTTTGACAGTAGACGTAGAGAGAAAGTGCTGGTGGGTTGTGAAGATTATCTTGAAGACCACTGGCAGTCCCAATCTTTATATTTAATGATTCTAAAGCATTCAGATGGACGGATATAAAGGAGAAGAGGGAACCTTTGAGTTAACAGTTACAGCCAATGTCACAACTGCCCCGGGGGTGAAGAACTTGAGTGCGAGGCTGGGCTCCCTTAGACCTGAGGCTGCAGCTGCAGGACGGTGCTGCAGGGTTTTAGCTACACCAGGCAAGAGGCAGGCACAGCAGACACAGCCTTTCAGGAAGTCTGAGTCTGGGCAGGGAATAGGCACATTCCAGGAACGTGTTATTTGTTTTAAGGAAATGTAGTGCTGCCGTAGAAGGAAACTCTAAAGTTTACCAGAGTGTATGGTTTGGGGATGGCCTCGCAGTCAGCTGAGCTACTGCAGGGAGGCAATAGACACTGTTGCTAAATGAACGACACGTCTTACCAACAGCAGTCCTAAAGAAAAGACATGGAGTGAATAGAGGGTATGTTTTAAAAGAGGAAACAATATGAAAACGAGAGGAATCTGGAAGGGAAATAAAAGCCCCTCAAATCATGTTTGGATCCAGAAAGGCAGATATCAAAATAAGTTTTTTAAAAGTCTCATCAGGGTGGCAGAAAATAGAATATAAAACCCAAAGGAGAATCTAAGGCATATTTGGGACAAAAAGGGAAGTATGGAAATGTCATAGCAGTTGAGCGAAAGGAAGTGAACTGAACTTGACATTTATTTGGATAATACCACTTTTCCACACACACTGACATGTTTTTAGAGATTATAGAGTGGAATTTACCTCTTCCTGTTATAAAAAGCATTTCTGTGGGGTACCAAAAAGTAGACCGGGTGCGAGCGGAAACTGGTTTCTAGGCACATATCTCTGCTAACGAGCTGGGTGTCCTTAGGTCACTGAGTCTCCCTGAGCCTCAGTTTCCTAATCTACAAAATAAGTGTGTTAGGTTTTATCACTGCTTCTCAAGCTGGGATCTGTGGACCGCTCCACATCCATGGATTGTTTTCAAAGGCCCGTGGGTTCTCTGGTTTGAGAAATATCAGACTCACTCATTTCTAATGTCCTTGCTAGCTCTAAAGTTCTAGCATGAGATCTTTTTCTGTTCCTTTCATCTCTCAGAACCTAGAGGAGGAAGAAAAGTCAACACATTTATTTTCTTCCTGTTTTCTTTCTCCTTCACATGCAATAATTCTATTGTTCTGAATTTCTAGAGCAGAGCTTTCCAACAGAAATACATTTAATTCGAAATGTTCTAATAGCTACATCTAAAAGTGAAAAGAGGTAAAGTAAATTTTAATAAGTATTTTATCTAACCCAATATATACAAATATTATCATTTCAATATGTAATTGATATAGAACTTAACAAGATGATTTATATTCTTTTTCTGTACTGTCTTCGAAATGCAATATGTACTTTACATTTACAACACATCTCGTTTCAACTAGACACATTTCAAGTGCTCAACAGTTCCGTGTGGCTGGTGCTGAAAGACTCTATGTCCAGTAGTGGACATCGCACTATTAGCACCCTACTGACGGAAAGCTAATGCTCTGCTGTTCAGGTACTCTAAAAAAAACAGGCCTGTTGGATACCTGGTACCAGAACCTGGGGAAGGTCTGGAAACCAGAAAAAGCTCAGAGTCTGAAGGAAGCATCTCTCAACTCAAAACTCTGCAGTGCAGATGCATCCTTCCTCAAAACATCACTCCATCTTTTCTCAGAACACATGCAAAGCAGTATTTCTTTTCTTTCCAACCCTAAGGCTGCTCTCAGCAACAAAAGCAAAAGTGTTTTCCTCAACAGACCATTCCCCAGAGAAGAATGTAATTATCTCTCTGTCTTTGGATTCAGGCAGATAATGATTACTCACAAAATCCCTGCTGCAGAAACAATAAGCATTTGCATCAGTGTCCTTCATTTTTTAAATGATGTGGAAACTTCCACTTATTCACTGACCCTATTGCAGGAGCCCTAATTCAGAGACTGTTTGCAATTAATGGAATTTTTGTAAGAGAGGATGGAAATAATCAGAATCCAGTTTGGAAGACAGGGATGTGGATTTCAGTTTGAGATATCATGTTTGTCCTTTTATAGAAACACTTGGAACAGCAAGCAAAAGGACTCATACAAAATTTTGCAAATTAAAATGAAACAGACTATTTTGTATGGGGAAAGATAAAGATTTTTTTTTTAATTCAGCCAACACACTCTGTAAAATAAAAGCACCATATGTGTACAGAAGTACAAAGCTTCCTACTTCTTATCGAAGTGGTCTGTGACATCTTTAAATTTCATCTTTCCATTTTCTTATATTTTCCCATTTGGGACAGCAGCATCATTCAGAGGGATAAAGAGATGTATTGAATTTAATATTTCCTTCTTTCTTAGGGGGAAAAAAGCAAGCATAGACTATCTATATGAACATCAGCTAATTTATGTGTCATTTGTCACACTGTGCCATTTCAACCCTCCCCATCATGCCTCTATGAACAGATTCTGACAAGGCAGATGGGCGGGAGAGCCTAGAGGGGACACTGGATAAGCCACTGATGAAATCACTGGTGGGAAAATGACATTTCACTACATCTCACTAAAACCTATTGCTGCAATATTGATTAATCTATGTGCTCTTTGTGTTGGTGGTTCCAGACAAGCACCATCACGCACTTCCTCCACTTTTCATCGTTGATACCAACTTTAAAAAGATGAGTTCTAATAGAAGGAAGCGGGATTACACTGCATGTAGTATAGATAATAGATTTGCAATTCTCCATGGATGTAGTACATTACTAAATTAGTGCTATTCACCTTTAAAAGGCTGATGCTGACTGAAATGATGCCCTTCTGGTGTCCCTCTGATGATCAGGAACTCCTCAAGGTCTCTGTACTTCTCCCAGCACTTGCATCCGCGTCTGCTGGTTCGTCCCTCATCGACAATCAGTTCCACAGAGAAGGGAGGTGGACTTGATGGTAACAAGTGTGAATCAGAAGGGTTCAGCATTCCAGTGGCCTAGCCAGTCTTTGTTTCTTAAAAATAAATGGCAAATGAATTTTCTTCGTAAAAATAAAGATCCTGCATTTTTTTTTGGCTTGGCTACCTGTCCATCCCCAGGCAAAAAAGGACTGGGATCTTTTTGGTTTCAGCAGCCATCATCTGCTACCTTTACGCTGAAAACATTCTTTCCACCTGTCCCCATTCTCAATTTTAAGGGATTGTAGAAAGGAGTCACATTTACCACTATATGTTGGGTAGAGGAGTATGAACAAATTGGAAATTAGCCTGATCCCTTCAGCTCCAAGTAATCAGTTTCCTTTATGTTGCCCTATTGAGGGCTTCATTCAGGAGCCAAGCCTGCAGGAGGAGATGGATTCCTTCCCAGCTGGACCTGGGCGTCTGGCCTGATCCCCCTTATGTTTCACCCCAAACTACCTCTCAATCCCAGAATGGGGCTGTAGACAACTCCTCTGAGACAGAGGAGGCCTGCGGAGACCTGTGAAAGGTCTGAAACTTCACTCAGCTTACACTATTACTGTTTGTTGATGGTGGCAGAAGACACAAGATTCTTGGGTCAATGTATTAGTCAGGGTTCCCCAGAGAGACAGAATCAATAGGATATGTTATAATTATATGAGAGGGATTTATTAGGAGAATTAGCTCACGCAACTGTGAAGAAAAGTCCCATGATAGGCTGTCTATAGACTGGATGCCGGTAGCGTGGCTCAGTCCAAGTCTGAAGGTCTCAAAACCAGGAAAGCTGATGGTGTCCTTGGTGTAAGTCCAGGAACCCAAAAGCTGAAGAGTCTCGAGCTCTGATGTCCACGGACAGGAGAGAAAAGTGTGTCCCAGCTCCAGCAGATTGAGAGAGAGCTTCACCTCTCTCCTCTGTCTTTTGTTCTCTCTGGACCCCCAGTGGATTGGATGGTTCCCACCCACACTGAGGGTGGGTCTTTCCCACCCAGTCCACTCAGGCTCTCATACTAATCTCTGCTGGAAACACCCTCACGGACACACATAAAAAGATAGCTTTACCAGGTTTCTCAGCATTCCTTCATCTAACCAAGTTGACACCTAGAATTAACCTTCACAGTCAGAGACAAAGGACTTTATTACTAACAGCACAGCAAACAGCCCAGTACATTTGCACTAGTTCCCTTGCCCCTACACAACACAGGGATGGACCCAGATGACACCTGCACATGCAATGGGTTGCCTTATAGGAGAGAACCCCAGAGCTAAGGGCCCAGCACTTGAGCAAGCAGCAACCGTTGTAGCAAGCAGCAAATAAACCAGTCTCCCTTCACTTTGACCTACTTAGTTGCCTATGTGACTAATTAGAGAAACTGTTCAGAATCAGGAGACAGATAGGACTCACAGGCCAGCACACTCATCAAGAACATGCAGGGACAGTCAGGGCTCATGGCTACTGTCTCTCCCAACAGGGCGCACATACTTTTTATAATTCTAAACTTTCCTTCAGAATTACCTTAATCCAGGGGCCTACCACACTGAGTACTAATGGCCCTGGGCTGGCTGTTGAAGACTGCATCAAACATACAACTAGTTGTTGAAGTAAAATGAATGGTGAGATATAAATCCATTCCCTTATGTTTAAACAAAAACACTCAAAACCCTCTTCCCCAACCTTTCCACTGTTTCAGTTCCTACTGGTCTGTTACATAAGTTCCCAGTTCCTGTTAGACTGTGATACTGAAAAAGAAACACTACGTACTATCCAAATTAGATGAAGAATTCAACATAAATAAGAAAGATATGTCGAATATGCAACTCAAACTTAATATGTCCAACACCAAACTTCTGGTCTTCCCTGCACACCACACCTGCTTCTCCCGAAGCTTCCCCTCCCCCAGTAAGCCAGCACCATCCTTCCAGTTGCTCATACCAACAGTCTCGCAGCCATGCTTGCCTCCTCTTTCCCTAACCTTCCAGGTGTCTCCAGAACCTAAGCAGCTCCCCCTCTCCATGATGAAACCAGCATTGTTTCTTGCCTGGATTATTTCAATGGCCTCTGCACTGTTTTGCTGCTTTAGTCTTTCCTTTCTCTTGCTGATTCTCAATCCAGCAGCCAGAGCAATCCTTTTAAAATGGAAAGCCAGATCATATCTCTTCTCTACTCAAAATTTCTTACTGGTTCCCAATTCATTCAGAATAAAAGGCCAAGTTCTTACAGTGACCTGCAAGGTCCTTTGGTCTAAAACCCAGCTCACCTCTCTGATCTGATCTCTATGTACTCTCCTCTCATTGCCTCCCTCCAGTCACTCTGGCCTCCGGGACCAACGACGCCCACATCGGCCCCAGGACAGCTGCACTGCTACTCCCTCCGCCAGGTGCCCCTTCGCCAGGTGCCCCTTCGCCAGGTGTCCACAGGGTTTACTCCTGTCCTCCTTTGGGTCTCTTCTCACCTCCTGCCCTAGTGCTCTCCATCTCTCTTCTTTATGTTATTTTTATCCATAAAACTTATCACCACTTGACATACTACAGATGTTTATTTTCTTGTTATTATCTGTTTCCTCCGACTAGAATGAAAGTTCCATGAAGTCAGGGATTTTTTGAAATTGTGCTCATTTCTACATTCCCAATGCCTAGTAAGTGCCTACCACACACACTAAGTAGCCAATAAATGGACATGGAATTCATTAATTCAAGAAATATTTATCATCTACCTTTTCCATTCACCATCCAAGGGGGAGAGAGAGATGAATCAACAGGTACATATAATACAATAAGTAAGCGCCACATATGGAGAAGTGTAGGAAGGATGGCTAGACTGGGAGGGCCAGATAGGACTTTTTTAAAAAATAAGGAACCTCAGAGACATCCTTCTGATGTCCTGAACACTTCGATTTGGCAGGCCCAGCATCCTATCCCACTCAGGGAATACTGGAATTCTGGTGTTTTTGTTTTAATTGTGATTATGTTTTTTTTTTTTTTTTTTTCCCGGTGGTGGCCTGTATGGGGTCTGAACCCTTGATGTTGGTGTTATCAGCACCACGTTCTCCCAAGTGAGCTAACCAGCCAGCCCCTTAGTTGTGATTATGAACGCATCAGTCATTGCCTCTATGGGTAATAGCAAAACAAGGAAACACCTCCTTATCAAAAGTGATAGCTTGGATATAAATGAAAACAATGTTCCAATATAGTTTTTGAAAGTAATTTTAAATTGTTTCATAGTGCTTTTCATACTTTTTATATGAATTTAAGTATCTTTAAAAATTTACCGAACAATATATTTTAATTATGCCACATTTTCTTCTAATTATAATTAACGTAGATACATGGTCACAAAACTGTAATTGCACATACATCTATATGTTTTCATGGAATACCACTTCATTTGCACAAACCTCTCCATTGCATGGTCTGCATGGCCATCTCAGATTCCTTCATTCATCCTATTTTTTCGGCTCTTTCTGATGCTTTCTCTTTCTTCAAGAAGCATTTGTTCAAATAAGCCATCAAAACAGAGGCTTTTCCGATATGTCCAGGACATATACAAAATTAGGTTTCTCATCATTTTCGCTTCAGTATCTCCCACCTCCACTCCTTCCTCCTTTTACCTTCTGTTCCTAGAAGTTTGTGGGGGCTTTTTGGGTTTGGAAGTTGTTGTTTTGACAGGAGAATGAATTTAGGTCACATGGGTAACTCAATCCCCTGCACTGAATTGTTTATTTTCTGGAAGATCATGGAGCTCTGCCTATGTGCCTCTTCACGGTCATCTCTCATTCTTTGGCCCTCAGACCCAAAGGAAGCAAAAATCCAAAACAAAAATCCCCTCAAGGCTTACAGAAACAACAGCTAACAGCTAATATTTATTAGGTGCTCACAATGTACCAACCATTCTGCATGTATTCTGACACTTGTTTTTTTTTTTTTTTTTTTTTTTTTTGACTGGTAAGGGGATCATAACCCTTGGCTCGGTGTTGTCCGCACCACACTCAGCCAGTGAGCACACCGGCCATACCTATATAGGATCCGAACCCGCGGCCTCAGCGCTACCAGTGCCGCACTCTCCCAAGTGAGCCACGGAGCCAGCCCGTTGTTTTTTTTTTTTTTTTTTTGCAGCTGGCTAGTAGGGGATCTGAACTCTTGACCTTGGTGTTGTCAGCACCATGCTGTCCCAGTCAAGCCCACCAGCCTTCCCCCGCCACTTGAACTTGACAACACTGCCACGATGTGGGCACAAGTGCAGAAACCCCGGGCTCAGAGAGTAAGCAACATGTCTGAGGTGTCTGAGTGTTGAGTGATGGAGTGATCACGTGTACCTAACAGTCTGACTCCAGAGCCAAGCTGCAGACACCAGGCAACACTGTCAGTGATGCTGGAAGGAGTAAAGAAGCAGCGAGCAAACTGCAGCTGTTACAAGAAATCATGAGGAACTGTGGATCTGTAGAATACTAGCAATATTTAACCCTTGTCCTTGAGTGAAGGTAATAGGGCTAGGGTTACTTTTAGAACGTCTTCTTTCCTAGTTCTCTAGGTTTTACTCTAGAGGTGAGCCCCACCCAATTTGGTTTGAACAGAATGCTGGTATAGCAATTAGGATGTAGGTCCAGAATATTCAAGTTAACTTCACTCAAGAGCACAGTTGCGAGATTCCCAGCAACTTTCAGTAACCGCCTCCTTTCTACCCCAGCAACCCTCTGACCCAGGACCAAGCTTTACTTTGTCTCAGCAGCCCCGTGAGGACAGCAGATCCTGCAGGATTGTGTCCTGGTGGTTAGGCTTTCTACCTAAGAAGGCCCTTCCCTATCTGGCCCCAATGGGTCCTGTCCTTGGATCCAAGCTAACCGTGGTGTGAATTGACTTGGATGTGTTCTCCTTCCCCTATACTGACCGCAACCCACAAGTTTCTATGGCTCAGGCTCCTAGAAAAGCAGAAGCTGCCCTTGCCTTTGCTTTCTGTCCTTTTCGGTTTGTCTAAAATATGTATCACCAAGCCATTCTGCCCTTAAATGAATCTCAGCTCCTCTTTACTACACTGTTCAGTTGGCACCTGGCCTGTTCTCACTGGGGCCTGGTGACCGCAAAGGCAGGTGCCCCTATTGGGGAACCCACCTGCCTTGCATAGGATTTTCCAGCACCAGCTGTTATTTCCTATTTGAAAGCTTAAGCCCCAAGTAGACCCAGCACTGAGTCAGTTTGCAGCCAGGGGGAATTTTCTAGTTCTCAGCTCATCTGTGCAACAGAATGACACCAAACCCAGGGGGTGCCCAGACCTCTCCCGCCCCACTCTCTTCCCCTGGCTCTCTCTGATGATTCACTTGTGAGTCACATGCCTTGCTCATCAGAGGACTATCCTCTAGCCTAGACTCTATCAGGACATCCTTATGGTACTGAGCAGTGCTTTCACACTTCAGTCTTTCATATACAGGGTCACAATTCTTGTTGTGGTTGAATACCACCTGTGCTATTAATTATGTAATGTATTTTTCTTTAAGTCAACTCAGTTTTTAACTTTAAATTTACTTTGCTCTTTCCCTAAATAATATCTTCAAAATCAGTAGTTGGATGTGCTAGTTATATATAGTATTTCCAAATACACCTTAACTAAACAAGTAATTATGAGAACTGAGTCCACGTGTCAACATCATAAAACTGTGTGTTCTAGGAAACTCTTGCCCAGGAAGATAAGACTGTAAACCGATACATAATAACTTTACTGTTTGCTTCAGAAAATTCCTGCAAATTAATTTATTCCAGCAGTTTGCTTACCTGGGCAAAGAGCTCACTTATTAGACAAGTTTACTCATCGAGACACACATTGCCATGTCTGCCAATCCTTCATGTCATAAACTGTGCCTGACCCCAACCAGTTATCTGCTTTGAAAGATCCTCCTCAAACCTGTGGAGCCCAGACTTCAAAACCCTATATTCTTCCTTGAGCTTTCCTCTGAGACACAACTAAGACTGTCAAAGAGGTGGTCTCTCTTTTTGCAGTAAGGCTAGTAACAGCTTTGCTTGTTCAGTAGGTTTTTCTGGTGGTCTTTTGGGAGCTGACAGTGAGCAACTATGAAATTTTACAGGTCCAACTGTCTCCACCTAAAATCATCTCATATACAGCGAATGGCACACATCATCCCCTTTGATAAAACATATCCTTTAAGAAGGAGCAGTGAGAAAGTGGCTCTTCTGGCACTCCCTTCTCTCTCTCCCACTCCTCGCCTTTCTCCTCCCCTCCACTATCCGCTCCCCTTCTCCGTGTCCTCACCACCAATCCCCTTTCTGCACCTGAAGCCTTCCTGTCTTCTATGAGTCTGAAGGCAGGACACAAACTAAGAGGAAGGTGATTCTTGGGCAATAAGCAGACAGTCTTACAGTGAGACTCACAAAGTAATGACCAACCCCTGTGGTTTGAAAATGTTAAGACAGAATAACAAGTCATGCATGGCATCAGTCATGGCATCAGTCATTGCATCGGCCACTCTGAAGCCAAATTTCAAGTAAATGTGGAAATCCACCACTCTAATAGAGCAGATTCACTCCCAGCGGGCTGCTCACATGGTATGATTGGGAATATCAAGAAGGCTCCTCTGCCCTCAATTTTTTGCTTTTTCTCCATTTACCCCACAACTCACAGGTGTTACAGGGAATGAAATTTCAACTTTAACTTCTTAACTTTAAAGACCACCTTTCCAGTCCTTTGAATGCACAAAATCTACAGAGATTTGATAATAACAACCATGGGTATTTACTGGTCACTTACTATGGCTAGGATCTGTTTCAAAGTCTCTAAGTGCACACATGTTTTGATTCTTAATGAACCCTGTGTGATAAGTTCTGTTTTCCACAATTTACACATGAGTTCAACAAGGCTTCAAAAGATTTGATAACTTGCCCAAGCTCACACAGCTAGTAAGGGGTAGACCAGGCAGGAGGACCAACTTATTACTTCCCTAACATTCCTGCAAGTGGATCTGTAATACAAAACCCACCTCTGCTGTCATAGAGCCCTCCTGTTCTTGCATTACTTTCTCCTCTCCTCGGCAGGTCACACCCTGGAGGAGAAAAGACAGGTGCCGTTTTGGCGGTGGCTTGCCAGTCACTTTCCTATGGGATGTGGCTGCAGCAGGCTGGGGAAAGAAGGAGGAAGAAGCAGGGAGGGACTGAGGCGAAAACAAGCCATGGGGCTGGCCCGCTCCTCCCAGGGTCCGCTCGGCTTGGTCTCATTCAGAGCACTGTCACTGTGTTCAAGAAGTCAGTCACCTTCCTTCGAAAATGAAAACCACCCAGGGGTTTCACAGGGATTTGTTAAACAGTCATAAATAGAACAAGAGAATACGGAGTTAAAGCTCTCACCGGACTGCCCTGAAGAAGAGTCCTTATTGGGGCTCAGGCTGGGTTGTGGGTTTTAAATTGTTTAGGGATATTTACCACTCTAAGATATAGAAATCTAGGGTAATAAAGGAAGACCAGAACTATGTGGAATTGTGTCAGTAAACTGCCGACTCTCGCTATGTCCAGTCGCTGCTTAGATGTGCACCTACTGTGTCACCTGGGCAGGTCACCTGCTGGCTTCTCACAACTCCATACAGTAAGAATCATCAGCTTACTCTTCAGATTAGGATGCTGAGGCTCAGCTAGCAAGTTTCTGCACCGGAATTCAAAACCAGGCATGTCCCGCTCAAAAGGCTGTGCCTCACCACTAGGAAGCTTCCAGAACAGTCATTCACCATCTTGACACCAAAGAGAAAGAATGGACTGGACAGGCAAGTATAGAGTTCCCATTTATGTGCCTCTAATTTTATCTCATTTACTGCCTCGGGGCATCTTAAGAGCCTTTTAAAGACATACATAGAAGCATGTTTACAATACAAGGGAACTCAATGCATTTGAAATACATTGTAGATTTTAGCTTCAGTCTGATTTTTTTTAGAATAGAGCAGAGGCTTTTGAACTTTTTTTTTACCTTGACCCACAGAATGAAAAGCCCTTTACACCATACCTAGGACACACAGATACACACATGTGTAACAAGTTTCACAGAACTGTAGTTACTCTACACATGAGAACTCTGACATTTTAGATTCTAGTCTCGTCTTTCTTTTCTCTCTCTCTTTTTTTTTTTTTTTGTTCATAGTCTTTCTTAATTATCCTTTTTCAAAAAAAATTGTGGTAAGAACACAACATGAGATCCATGCTCTTAACGGATTTTTAAGTGTATAACGTAGTGTCAACTACAGGCATGATCTTGTACAGCAGATCTCTAGAACTTATTCATCTTGCACAACTGAAACTTTATACGTGTTATTCCCACATGGTCCCCTAGCCCCTGGCAACCACCACTCTCCTCTCTGCTTTTATGAATTTGACCATTTTAGGAATCTTATATAAGGGGAATCATGCAATGGAAAACAGTGTGGAGGTTCCTAAAAAAATTATAAATAGATCTTTTCTCTTTTTAATGCTGGTCATGACCCTGTGTGGTGATGCCAGGATCCACTAGTATGTTGCTCCCACAGCAGTGGAACCTGAAGCCCGGGACCAGTGCTGTTTTTTGCTTTAAACTACACAGTAGAGTAGTTGACGTTCCTGTCAAAGACTTGTTAGTGGGTAGGAAAGACAGAGGGAGGGGGGAGAAAAAGAGAAATTTAAAAAATGAATTAGTGATGGCCACACAGGGGAAATATTAACACCCTTACACATTTTTAACTCTTGAAAAGAGGAAGAGATGCCACTTACAAATGCTGCTTATTTTTTCCTACAGGTTGATCAAAGATGATGAAATACCAGATTTGCTTCACTAAACAGACATTCCAAAGTCCAAAGGAAACTAAAACTCAAAGGTTAGTTCATCTTCTGTGTCTCAAATAATATTCATCAGCTCTTTGGCTAACTAGGGCAAGTGTCTCTCTGAAGCTAATGCACCAAGGAGCACAGGTATCATTAGCCACTAGATGGCAGTACAGAACAGGAATAGCCCCTCTCTTAGCCTATTTACTGACACGTGGGTTGGTGTGTGCTGCAAAAAAATGTAGAGATCCGGGGTTACCCAGCAATTCACATGAATTCAGACGAAAGTTTACTCAATGCTCTTGGCATGTTTCTGCCTTTTCTTGAAACATCTCTGGATTTCTGCTTTATTCTTGCTGACAGGCTGGCATTTACAATTAGTCTTATACATGGCTATTTCCTCATGGCAATGCAGATGAACTGCTGCTATGTAAAGTCTAAAGCCATTGTACTGTCTGCATTTATTAATAATCTACAAAGTAAGCATATGTCATTAGGCTTTTATCTCTCACCCCTTCCGTTAAACATTTAAAGAACACTGTAGGTTCCCCATTGCTAACAATGTCTGCATTTCTTAGTTGCTCTACAGACTGCAAAGTCACTGGGAATACTTGATGCACATTTGGGTTCTTATTGTCCAGCTGAAAGGAATGATCTTCTCAAATACACATCAGCAAGACATCTTCCCTGAAGGAAACTTACTGTAAACAGAAACGTATGCTTTTTTGGTATGTGGTAACAGTCTTTTGAAATAACTACATGTTTAAGAGATTTTAAAATCCTCACAGGCAATGACTTTCATAAAACTTATTTACATTTACTTGGAAGTCTGACTTATTTTTACAATATTTTTTGAAGTAGATAAAGAGACGATATTTATGAATTATTTTCTCTTGCTACTTATATTTGATATTATTTGAATTTTTACATGTATGTATGATTTTTACAAACAGAAAAATAAAGATGTTTTTGTTATAAAAATAATACATAACTATGAGAGAAAACATGGGTTTTAGTATGGCACAACCTAGAAAGTTATTACTAATAGGTCAGTTGAATGTTCACACATCTAAGTGCTGTGTAGGTTAATCTTGACCATAATATTTCTGAACTTAGGTCATTTCTGCCAGTTTCCTATCTAATTAAGTATCCTTAAAATGGAAAGAATGAGTTTGGCAAGCTGTTCATTATTCCTATCGTGAAAATAATTAAGAAAACAACTGGTAGTAGCACTTTCAGTTGTTAGAAACAACGAAATCAGTGTATACGATGTTTTGCTGCTCTTTAATCTGCACAGTAGCTCACATCCATGTGGTGGTTCATGGGTTCATGGCATGAGAAGCTCTTTTACATTAGCTCATTTTGCATTCTTGACAGCTGCATGAGATGGATGGGCAGAGAAGGAGTCTAAGATACTGAGTTTGCTGTCTGAGGTCAAACATCTAATGAGTGATAGCTTGATTCTGAGTTCAGGCTGTTTGCTTGCCATTTCAGTAGGTTGAAAACAGTGCCTACAAAGCCTCCATCCACGTAGATGAGGAAGAGGAAGCCTTTTCATCAGCCATTTAAAGTACCAGGTGCTCTTTGTTGCTTTATCTTCATCTGCACAAGGGAAGTGAGGTGGGGGAGGGAAGAGGAGCACAGAGGACAGGAATCATGTAGAACGGGCTGTGTGTGCCCATTGAGCTCTCACACCCAGTATGAGATGGGTTCCTCCTGGCAGCTCTGTGAGGTAGGCAATACAGGCCTTATTAAGGTTGAATGCTAATGCCATATTAATTTGTGAACTTGTCCATCACCTTTCAAGTTACATCTTCTAACGGCATAACCATGTGTTCATACAACTGATAAATATTTATTGAGTACCTCCTAAGTACCAGGGACTGCATAAGGTGCTGAGTATACAGAGGTGAAAACAGCCACCAAGCTCCCTGCCCACGTGGAATTCAAAGTCTAGCAGAGATAGACATTAGATCAATAAGCACAGAGACAAACACATCATCACTAACGTACTGTGAAACTAAAGTAAAGGCGGTATGAGAGACAATAACAGGGAGGACACATAATTAGCATGGAGGAGGGGTGTGTCAGGAAGTTTTACTCCAGAAGTATTATTTAGTCTGAGACCTAAACAATGAGTAGGGATTTACCAGGAAAGATTGCAAGAGACGTTCCAACAAGAGGGACTGCCCTATAGTACAGGAAAAGGAGGTAGGAAAGGGCTTGGTTGGTTGGAGGGACTGAAAGAAAGCACCTGTGGGTAGAGCAGATGAGCAAAGTGGGGCATGGTTGGAGACAGGACAGAGAGCAGGGGCCCCAGCACATGCTGACCATGTTAAGCATTTTGTATATTATCCTAAGATCAGTGCAAGCCATTGATAAGTTGTAAGCAGAGAAGAGACATAATCAAATTTAGGTTTTTGAAAGATGATGTTAGTAACTTTGATTAGATTAGAATGGAACAAGAGTTGTGGTGGGAGACCAACTCAGAGGTGACTGCAGTGGTCTGGGACAGATGATGCCCAGGGCACAAGGGTGATAGCCAGGGAGGTGACAGGAAAGAGAAACACCTGGACTTGGTGTTGGATAGCATGTGGGAAGTGAGGAAGGACGAGCCTCCCCGGTCTTTAGCAAGAGTGCATAAGGCGGCTACTCACTGAGACAGAGCAGCAGAGGAGCAGCAGTGGTGACTGCAGAGGGGCTGTCCCCAGGAGCTGAGCTTTGACAGGCTTATTGGGGATGAGATGGAGATGGTCAAGTGGAGATGCCAAGGAAGCATTTGAATTGAAGTGTTGTTGAAAAGAGAGGTTTAGGCTGGAGATAATTGCTTTGGGAGATGTCATCCTAGAGATGGTTCTAAAACCCATGAAAACCAACGAGACCATCTGGGGAGAAAGAGGACAAGGAAAAAAAGAAAGACCCAGAACCAAGCCCAAAGAAACTTCTACAGTTAAAAATGGGTAGAAAAGAAGGAAACAGGAGAGGAGCTCGAACAAGACCCACCAGAGAAGAACCAGGAGAGTATAGTGCATGGCAAGGCAAAAGAAGAGAATGTTCTGGAAGGAGGAAGATGCTGCCAGAGGGCCATGAGATGGTACCACAGGCTGAGCACAACAGGTGAAAAGCAAAGAGGAGAACACTGCACACTAGAAATAAAGGAGGATCCTGCAGAATGGGGATTCCTTCAACCAGCCTTGGGTGTCTTGTGTAGGACCCTGGTCTGTCGTAAACCACTCAGGTTTGCACAGCTTTTCTTCCTTTTGTGTTAATGGTGTGCTACCTTTCCTTCACTTCCAACTTTATGGAATAATATTTTTGGAGTAATGGATTTTTAAAGAATTTTTAAAAAGGACTGAACTTCATTGCTTACTTTACAAATACAGAGTGAATTTTTTTTTTTTTAACAGTCACCCCCCACAACCAAAAAAAAAAAAGAAAGAAAGAAATGAAAAGGTACCTTTCTAGGAATTTCTACTATGAGTAGCTGGTATCCTTCTTTACTTTCAAGTAAGGTTTGTTACCCACACAGCTATACAACTGGCCTGACTGAAATATTTTCTTTCAAAACTCTGATTCCTGGGCTTTCCATGGTGGCCAGATTAGTAGGAGCTGTCAGTACCACTTTTTTTCTAACGTTTAATTTTGAAAATTTTCAAACATACGGAAAAGGTGAGAGAATTACCAAGGAATACCCATGTATCTGTCCCTCGATTCTACAAGCAACATTTTGCTACACCTGCTTTATCACATTTCTATTCATCTAACCATCCCTTGACACATCCATCAATCCATCTTATTTTGTGGCATGTATTTCAAAGTAAGTTTTAGACAAAGAACATTTCACAACTAAACACTTTAGCATCCATATCATTAACTAAAGTTCAATATCTGTTTATGGTTCTTTTTCTTTGGAGGTAAAATTTAAAAAGTGAAATGCACAAATCTTAAGTATACAATCTGATGCTTTTTCACAAATGCATATCTTGTACCAATCCTATTAAGTTATACAATATTACATTGCCCCAGCGAGCTTGTCACTGCTGCTTTATTGTTTGAGAAAGTGCAGAGCATGTAGGTAAGAACCCTGGTGCTGAGCTTGTGGTCAGAACATGGCAAGCGTTAATTCCCTTCTCCCTTCTGCCAGGGGACTCTACCACCACTCACACAAATTCATCCACATTTTCACCCAGACAGAAACAGACATTGAACTCCTCCTAAAAGTGCTTTTGTAAACCTTTCACAATAAACTCTTAGTAGAGGACAATGGTGTCCAGTGAACCAAGCCCAGCCCTGGAAATCATAATTCGTCACTCAGAATCCTGCTCTGCTAGTGCTGAGCAAGCTTATGTGGCAGTCTTCTTACTCACAAAACAGGAACAGCAACTGTCCACAACATACAAGTACAAAAACTACCGTGGTATTTTAATATATTAAGTAAAATAGCCCTGGGGAATAGGTAAAAAGATTTCAATACTGGGTTATGAGCATTTTTACCAACCTGCCATATTTTCACCATTTGCCATGTTTGTTCCCTGATCTGGCCACCTTACAAAGGAGAGGCCTGTTGGCCACAGGCTTGAACTGGGGACATTCCATGGGAGAGTTGTTCCTGCATAGATTTGGCACTAGAATCAGGACTGTAGTTGCTCATGAGCTCTTCCCAGGTCAAATATCTATTGCTAGTAACCCCTGAAAGAGGCCTATTTGTTTATTTTCTTGCTTTTGTTTTGTTTTGTTTTGTAACTCTGGGCTTTAAGAAGATCATACAAAGGATCGATTGGTTGGAATGAAGATAGTGTTTCTGAATGATGTACCCTAAACCTGGTTTCAAGGAACTCAGTGACATAAGTTGAGGTAACAACACCTTTAAGATTTCAATAAAATTTGCTTGAGCCTTCACTCCAAACTTTGTGAGAGGTCTGATGACCTCCCTAGATTTCTGTTAATCCCAGAGGCTTTATAGACTTGTGTTCATGTCTAGTCCCCAAATCCTGCTCTTGCTGGTCCTACACCTCCCTCTCTGGGGTCCACGTCTACTGCTGTCGACTTCTTCCTGCTCTGGACCAACCAGACATGGAATCAGCCTCTTTTCTTTGATTTCCCCAAAAACTACTTTCCCAAGACAAAGCCTTGTACAATCTCCTCTCTTAGTAATCTCTCTCTCCCTTCTCTCTTGACTATTCTACCCACATTTCTGCTGGTTTAGATTCAGATTGGTTTGGCTGTGACTTTAGTTCTTCATATTCTTCCACCTAGTGGCCCCAGGGCCTTACTTTCTACCCACGAGAGGCTAATCAAGGTGTTTTTGTAAACAAAGACTGTTCTTTAAGAGGAACTCTGGTGTAAATTCTTTAAAAAAAACCCAGAAAACATATACGCACATCCACACTTTGAAGTATATATATATACACACATATATACACGTACAAACACATACATATGTACATAATATATAATACATAAAAATATATAATTACATAAATACATGTGTATTTAAATATATAATACATATTAGATGTACATATACACACACATATATACACATGAGAGTACTTCAAAAAGGTCCTGGAAAAATAGAATTAAAGAATAATACAAATCTTTTCATGAACTTTTTGAAGAGCATTCGTACACATACATCACTAAGTATATTCATCTACATACATCTAAACTACCTTGACTATGAAATTTGCAAACTCTTTAGCTCCTGCCTCAATCTGTCTGGTTCTTATTCTCATCTTTATTTCTTATTATATTAATTATAACAAGATATAAATATATTATATTTCTTATATTTATTGCATCCTGATTTCTTATTCTCATCTTTTAATTTCTGCACTGCCACAATCCTCCTGTATGATTGAAATGGATTCCATCCAGTTTGCACTGTTTAGTTTAGAAAATGGGAGACTGGAAATATATGTTCGGTCACTCATTCATTCTACATGCATTCATTCAACATGTAATAATTGAGCACCTACAACAGCATACTGTGTTGGATCCTACAGAAGAGATGGGTAAGAGGGGAGAGGGGTCCGTGTCTTTAGAAACTTAAAATACAGCTGGATGTGTAACACTTAACACACATGAAACAAAATGCCCTCAAACGCACAATTCTCATCAGAACAGCAAATTAGAGCAGAAAGTTAAAGCTTTGCCATGCACACCAGTGCTGCTATATCAGCAGAATGAGCAGGAAGAGAAAAAAAAATGCTGTGGTTAAAAGAAACTGCTGGCTTATGGATTTTTTAAAATTACAATTTGCATGCTCTTCTAACAATGTCAGTTCTGCTTAGGTGGCAGAGTGGCTTTCATGAAAATTATGAGCTCAGCCTTATCTTGTGCCTGTTTGAAGAAAGAGGTCAGGTAAAATGACTGTAGTAATAGCACCAAGCTAGTTGAAAACCATGGTGTCTTTCAGAAGAGACCAAAAAAAACACACAATGGAAAATTTCTGATGACTAAAAATCCCTTGAAGTTGTTTCAGAAACACACATATGAGCAGTATCCTCTTTACTCCTTGGGAGTGTTCTCAAGGAAAACATCTTTCCAAATCTAACGTGTTATAGGCTGGCTGGTTAGCTCAGTTGGTTAAAGCATAGCCTTATAACATCAAGGTTTATAACATTAAGAGTTTGGATCCTTGTACCAGGCAGCCGCCAAAAACCAAAAACAAATCTAATGTGTTACAGTAGTAAAACAGTTTAGCAGCCTGAGTCCGTTTGGACTGAGCATCAAGTGGGCCTTGTGTATTATGGTAGTGAGTGGTCCAGGAGAATTCAGAGCTCGACAGCATCTGACTAAAGTACACGTGCCTTGAAAGGAAGTCATTCAGATTCACCCGGGGCTACACAAATCCACAAGTCACAGATGCTATGAATTTAGTCCCACTAATGCACTGGCTGTGCATTTTGCTTGTTTTCTTTTCTGCTAATTTGGTTTTAGGTTGTGTCAGAAGTGGAACATACAGGACTGAAACAAGCCAAAATAGTGAGATGTATCTTATTTTTTAGCCTCTCCACATTGCTGTATCTGGGTGAGAGACTTACTCCTTACACAGTTCTTCCAAATCTCTCCACGTAAGTACTGCAACTTATAACTGGACTTTACACTTGTATTAGTCTGTTTCTCTTGCTTATAAAAGAATACCTGAAACTGGGTAATTTATAAAGAAATAAAATATATTTCTTATATTTCAGAGGCTGGGAAGTCCATAGTCCAGAGAACACATCTGGTGAGGGCCTTCTTGTAAGTAGTGACTCTACACAGCGATGCAGAGTATCACATTGCAAGAATGGGCTGAGCATGAAAGAGTTAACCTCCTCAATTGCTCTCATTTTAAAGCCATCTGAACCATGCCCATGATCACCCATTAAACCATCAGCAAGTTAATCCATTCACAAATGTACAGTCCTCACAATCTAATCACCTTTTAAAGGCCCCACCTTTCAATTACCATAATAGGATTTCCCACCCTCGTAACACTACTACAATGGAGATTAAGATTCCAAGGAGTTATGGGGGGGACATTCAATCCACAGCAACACCAAATATTCTAATCATTTAAAACATTTTAAACCACATTGGAACAGAAATGAGTAATAACATTTGCAAAAATCCATGCCATACACATTGTAGGATGTCTACATAAAAGCTCAGTAACTTCATCAGTGTTCATTTGACATCACAGTGGACCCAAGGACAGAAAACAAAGGGACACTCATGCTAAATACTGATAAATATTGTTTATATGTGGTATTGATGATTCTTTAAACTTACAAATCAAATGTATTTTTAATGTACCCATGAAGGAATTTAACTATGAAGTTCATAAAGAAAGGCAAATGTTAACATCCTGAAAGATGGTATTCATGTGCAGAGGAAAGATACAATCACCTGTTTCTAGGTGGTGGTGAACTAGAATAAATGGTTTCTTTTCATAGTGCCTCCAAAATAGAGTGATGCAGGTATACTTTGCCTCACACTCTAGCAAAGTTAGTTATACAGTGCTTTTCTAAGAATTGGCTCTGTTTTTTCTTGCATACTTCTATACTTCTATGACAAAATTAAGGATAAATTATTTGTAAGAGGAAATAGTGATGGTCTTAATTTGATAACATTTAGCCAGATGAACCTGACATGCTGGATGTAATAGATACTACAGGAACTTGTGCCTCATTTCATGAATTTTCAGTTCTCACTTCTCATACTTCCCTAAACTATAAAAAAAATGGCCATTCCTGGGAAATGCTTACTTCTCACATGCCACTCCTTTTTATTCTTTTACTTATTTACATTACTTGATGAAATCAGGTGAACATATGATGTTTTCTAACTTGAAAATCCTTTAAATTGATACTTAAATTCTATAAATTATATCCAAATCTAGTATTAATTTTCTAAGTTTTCCTGAATGCTAGAAAAGTATTCTCCTTGTATGACAAAGGTGGTGTTACAAACAAGTGGGGAAAGAATGGACTGTTTGATAAATGATTTTGAAAATATCAGTGGTGACCAGCAGCATTTCAGGTGGCTTTTAATATATTCCTTCATATTTTTAATAATTATTTGAATTTTAACAATGATCATGAATTATTTATATAATCAGAAAGACCCAATGTAGTGGGCTGAATTATGTCCTCCCAAAACTCACTGAAGCTTGGATTGTGTCTCCCAAGTTTATGTATTAGAAACTTAGCCCCCACTGTGACTGTTAAGAGGGTAGGAAATCCTATTATCGTAATTGAAAGGTGGAGCCTTAAATAGGTGATTGGATTGTAAGACCATCCCACAGCGAATGGATTAAAAATGGCAGTCAAGGACGTGGTTCTGAGGGCTTTAAAAGAAGAGGAGAGTCTGTCTTGCTCTCTGTGCTCATCTCTACATCACATTCCACCATCTTGCAAAGTGAGATCCCTGGGTCACTGTTACCACCACCAGATGGACTTTGGGCTTCCCAGCCTTAGAAACTGAAGCAATAAATTTCATTTTTCTTTATAGTTACCCAGTTCCATGTATTTTGTTATAAGCAACACAAAACAGACTAATACACCCAATAAAACCATACCCATTGTAAAAATAACTATTGGGAAAAATTGGCTTCCTACATGTAAATAAATAAAATTAGATCTTTACCTAACACCCCATTCACAGGTAAGTTACAGACATATTAAAGACCAAAATATACTTTAAAAAAATTTTTATAATATTAGAAGGGACTATATAGATTATCTTCAAGACCTTGAGTTAAGCAGTATTTCTTAAAATGAGACAGAAAGAGTGCAAATCATAAAGAAAAAGATTTACAAATTTGCTCTCATAATTTATAAATGACACCAAAATTAAAAGCTTAACTTAAAAACGAGGTTGAAAACAAGCCACAGACCAGGAGCAGGTGTATTTAAAATGTATAACAAAGTATTAGTTTTCAAGATATACAATGGAAAAAAAATTAATAAGCAAAAATAATTTTTTTAATGGGAAAAAAATATAAACAGGAAACAGAAAACAAAGTAACCAAAAGTTACAAAAATATGCTCAGTGCTATGGAATGAGTGTCCTCCAAAGTTTCATGTATTAGAAACTTAATCCCTACTATGACAGTGTTAAGAGTTCAGGAAACACTATTATGGTCATTGAAAGGTGAGGCCTTTAAGAGGTGATTAGATTGTGAGGACTGCAGCCTTGTGAATGGATTGATCCATTCGTGGAGTCACAGGCATGGTTCTGACGGCTTTATAAGGATAATGAGTGAGCAGGTTAGCTCTCTCTTGCTCCTGCCATTCATGGGATATCCTGAGTCACTGTAGAGAGTCACCACCAAGAACAACAAGGCCTCACCAGATGTGTTCCCTTGGATGTTGGACTCCCCAGCCTCAGACACTGTAAGCAATAAATATGTTTCTTTACATATTTTAAATTACCCAGTTTCAGGTATTCTGTTATAAGCAATGGACTAACATATTCAGCTGTACTATAATTAGAGAAATACAAATTAAAATGAGATACCATGGTATATCCATGATTGTCTATAATATGTTTATCCAGATGACACGTTAGAAAGGATGTAGAAAATAGGAACTTTCATATCCTACTAATGGATGTGAAAATTAGTACAACTATTTTGATATCAAATTAATGATATCCAGCAAAGCTAAAAATTTATGTTCCTTATGACCTAGAAAGTCCTCTTCTAGAGAAACTTGCAAATATGTACACAGAAGACAGCTACAAAAAGTTGGAAACAATCTAGAACTCCACCAATAAGGAAATGAAAAATGAAGTATATTCCCAAGCATATTAAAACAGAGTTTAAAATATGAACTAGGTGATATGTGTCCCCCAAGTTTTGTGTATTAGAAACTTGATCCCCACTGTGACCAGTAAGAGGGAGGGAAATCCTATTATGATAACTTAAAGGTGGGGCCTTGAAAAGGTGATTAAGTTGAGGGTTTAATTGTGGGTGTAGTTCCGAGGGCTTTAAAAGGAGAGTGCAGGAGGAGCTCCCTCCCTCTAGTCCACCATTTCTGAAATGTGAGACTCCTGGGTCACTATAACCACCACCACGGCCTTCACCAGATGTGTCCCCTAGACTTTGGACTTCCCAGCATCTGAAACTGTAAGCAATAATTTTTTTAAAAAAATAAATTACACAGTTCCAGGTATTTTTGTTATAAGCAACAGAAATAGACTAATACACCAGGTCTCTATGCACCAACATTATTAACATAGATCACAAAAACATGCTATTGAGAGAAAAAAAAAGCAGGTTGCAAAAATACTTATGCACTATGAAAAAATATTTCAAATGTAAGAACACTGTATATATTGATGATGGATACACACATATATATATAATAAATAAAATCATGTACTGGAAGGATATACTATCAGCAATTGTCTCTGAGGAGAAAAGTGGAAAAAGGCAATTGATGAGGGGAGAAAAACTGACCTAAATTTTATTTGAATATTATAGTACTTTTATTAAAAATACATAAAAACCATATTGCAAAACATAAAAGTGATGTACTTAGACTCTTGCTGCTGACCATCACAGACCCCAGAGTTGCAGAGTGCCAGGGCTGCAGGAGAACCAGTAAGGCCTGTGAATACATCCGAACCCTGGCAGTAACAGGAATGGAGCAGGGATCTAGCTTCAAAATCTATTTGTAATCATGACATGCAAAAAACCACTACGCAATGTCCAGCATCAATCTGGATGACATAGTGACCAGAGTGATCTGCCCACTATGACAGACTACTTTACTCACAGATACGAGTTACTAGTAGTTTCTGAAGTAGACAACCATAGCACAGGAGCAAAAAACAGCTCTTGGACCAAGGAAGACTGTTGTATTGAGAGAAGTGGAAAGCATTTTGAAGAAAAACTCAGATTGGATACGGATTGGTCAAGTCAGTGTGAAAATATCCCCATCTTAGTCCATTTGTGCTGCTGTAACAAAATACCACAGATCAGGTCATTTATAAACCATAGAAATTTACTTTTCACAGATCTGGAGGCTGGGAAGTCCCAGGTCAAGGTAGTGGCAGGTTTGGTGTCTGGTGAGCACCTAGTCTCTGCTGCCAGATGGCACCTTGTTGCTGTGTCCACCATTCACCTGAGGGGATGAATGCTGTGTTCTCACATGGTGGAAGGGACAGAAGGCAAAAAGGCCTAAGCTGGTTCCCTCCAGCACTTTTAAGAGGCACTAATCCATTCATGAGGGTGGAGCCTTCATGATTTACTCACTTTCTAAAAGGCCCTACCTCTTAATACCACCACAATGGGGATTAAGTTTCAACATGAATTCTGGATGCTTACACTGAAACCACTTTCTGCTTCTCTCTCACTTGCTGGTCACTGGATTGGGGATCTATGTCTGAAGGATGTGACAACCTCAATCAGTGCCCTTTGATGAAGATTGGAATTCAGCTGTTCACATAGTGAAGGCTATCCACTAAAGTCTGCTTTTTATTCTTTGTTGAGCAGGAACTAGAAAACCCAGGTATAAACATAAACTCCACGGCTGAATTTATACATTAAAATGTATTTGCTTTTACAGTGTAATGACTTAAACTTCCAATGATGAACCAACAGTCTCCAATGGTCAGTTTTCCATCGAAGGCACCTGCTCAGTAAGTTTCAGACTCTTCATCAGTCTAGGTTGCTGCAGTTAAACTTATCCTTTGTGCTGATTTATGTGCTCTTACAATCAGCCTTAGTTTAAGCAAAGTTGTGTCTATGTTGAAAGACTGTAAATAGAAAAGTAAACAAAACTTTGCCAAATCGTTTAGAGATTACTATATTTGCACATGGTTTAACACCAAACTTTATAAAAGCTTTTTAATCAAAAAAGCTTTTGATTAAACCAGCAAAAAAGTAATTTACTTTAAAATAAATACTTGTACTTCCCCAATGTTACCGGTGCTCTATCACGCTTGATTTGGGTGATTATAGCTAGACCCAGTTGCAGCAGTAGAAGTGACCCATATTTTTAGCTCTTGACAGTCAAGAGCTAAGAGGGCTTAGGAGGTCAAGAGGCCAAAGCAAGAGCATAGCCACCAACTTGGGACTTGATGGACCTTGCCTGGGTAGAGGTGGGGCTGTGGGATAACTTAAATCTTCCTCTAGCTTTGCTAAAGGAAACCAAGCTCTATGTTGATTTATAGATGTTAGACAACATTTTATTTGTCAGTATTCTAAAAATTATTGGGAAGTCTGCATCATTAAAAAGTTATTTGTCAACCCAAAGATAAGGAAGTTTTCTTTTGAGAAAAGTACAGCTTGATATAGTTCCCCTCTAGGTTTTGGGAAAGTTGTCAGAATCAAAACGGGGTCACTGTTAAAAATCCAGACAAATGGAGCCAGGAAAGACCATTAAGGGAGGGTTCTCATGGACAAATACCTCATAACAAGAACTATCACAAAAGACTATGCAAAAACCATAACCTTGCACAAAATCCATCACAACCTTACACAAAAAAATACTCCTGCAAGGACATTTGCCCAGCAACTGCCTGTCCAACCTCACACTGGCACCACCTTTGTTACTGATACTTGTGGCCAAGGATAATTGATTCAAAAGTTATGTAATCCTCCTCACTTTTTCTTTAAAAATCTGTCTTCCTTTACCTCCTCAAATATGCACATAATTTACTATAGCACCCGTGTTCCTATCACAATGCCCAGTACTGAATAAATATCATTTTCTTATAGAGAGTCTCTGTCTGATATTTAAGTTGACAATTTCTAAGTCAGTTTAAGGATATTTGATACAAGCATCATACATATTGTGATTAAATAGTCACATTTCCCAGAAAACTCCTATGTTTTTTGTAACCTCCCCTCCTTTCTAACAGGCCTAACACAAACTTATCCTATGTGTGAGTCTTGGAAATAGAACATTCAGTAGGTTCCATGTATTAATTGCTATCTGGGTTACCAATAGATATGCACTCCTCGTGGTATTTGGCAGATGCCTGGAGCTGGGGCTGATATTCTGCAGACATCAACATACTCTCCAGGATCCACCTTAATTGGTTAGTACCTGAGCCTTATCAGGAGTTCAATGTTGTGAATCTCATCCTGGCCCAGGAGACATTTCTGCCCCAGATGTACGAGTTGGCAAATTTAGTGCCTCAGCACTGAAATCTAGTTTTGAGCCCCTCCTGGTCCACTGCTTCTCCAGGTTTCCTCTTCCCATTGCTGGGCAATCTGACCTACACCTTCACCCTTGAGCTCATCCAGTCTCTAGGGCCAATTAGACATGAGGCAGGAAGTATTTGAACCTCTCTACATATCACCCTGGATTTAGTGCTAAGTCCCTAGTAGGGAATACATGATCCAACACCCTGAAGACCTCTCCAACTTTAATGCTCCCCTTGTCTCTCCCTGAACTCCCACTTCTCTGGTACACATACACACACACATGCACACACACGCACACGCACACACACGCGCACGCATGCTCACATACACTCTATTGCTGTTGGGATGTGCCAATCTGCTTAACATCTCCAGTCATGACTTTAGTCACACTTCTTCCTCTGCCCTCTGCCTGCAATGCATCATCTTCAGCAAAAGTGGTTGGCTGGTGCAGGGAAGTAATGTGAATAAGAAAGGATATGATGGGGTTCTCTGATCACTCATGTTTCTTAGAACACTGTTCCCTTCTTTCTGTATTCAAAGCAAGTTCCGGTTCCAACGGACAGCATGACTTCTCAGGGCTGTCTCTGCTTACTCAGTTGTAGAAGTGACACACTTACCTTGACCTCCCACTTGACATTTGCATCATTAAAATCCTACCGCAACCTTGTGAGGGAGGAACTCTTATTCCCATTCTACTGATGAGGAAATTGAGGTCAGAAAGGCTAAATAACATGCCCAAAGTCACCCTTAGGAAAGCTGGGCAGCTAGGATTCAAACCAAGGATTCTCAGACTCCAAAGCCCGTGTCCTCAATCACTGTCTCCATGACCCTGGTCTTGGACTCAGCTTCCTTTGTTCCTTTTGCCTGAGCCCATGTGTTGTTTCATGTTCAGCACCAAAGCCTCCATAAGGACCAGGGCCCTGCCTTGTTCTAGCACCTCATCGTGTGGAAAGCTCCCTCTGATCCTGACTGAGTGCCTGAGTCCAGCTCCTGCTGACAATGTTCCCTATCACTGCTGGATATCCAAATATAACCTGAATTTCCATCACTGTGCTCTCCTGTCTGATACAGTACCAGAGTCCTGCAGGCCAGATTCCTGAAGCCAACTGCTTACAAAAAGTATGAGGTTTTGTTATACACCCTTTGGCTACTGCGCTGGAACCTAATTTTCTGTCAGCACCAGCAGCTGGATCTGAGTCTCCTGTGCTCACCACCCCAGTGAGCAAGTCAGCTTACAAGTCCTGCCCCTCCCAGCCTTTTCCATTGGATCCCACTTAACCAAGTCAAGCATAGCTCTCTCCTGAGGTGCTTGAGCAAGGCAGCTTCAGTTGGACTAAATCAACAAGTCAATGACTCTTTGTCTCTTTGTTCACCAGCGTCTCAAGTTGGGTTTCCCCAGAGGCCAACTTTGAGATGGAAGTTTGAGTCCAAGTAGTTTATTCTGGGGGTGATCCAAGGAAGTGTTATTGAGTGGGTTAGCCCTGTGAGTACATAGGGTTTGGTGCTACTGGGGAACTATGGATGATAGCATAGAACATGTCAGAATCATCTCACCCAGGGAAGGCAAGGAAGCTTGGGGGTTTTGCCTCCCATTTCCATGGTCATTGGCTGAAGGCTGCACCTACCCTTCAGGCTGAAACCCTCAAGTGGAGAGTTGTGGGTGCTTGCAGTAGGTTGCCCTGGCATATACTGTGATAGTGAGTACCTAGGGGTTATAGGCAGAACACAGGCAGGATCTGCTACAATCAGTAAAAATCGGTAAAAACAACATCAAAGGTATTACAAAGAATGTCACCTTTGGAGTTCTTTTTAGATTTCTTATGTTTGGCTGAATTGTGCAAATTTCTGAATTGTGTATCAGAGCCCTATATAAGACTGCTTTGGCAACCCCTATGCCCACCCCACCCTGTCTCCAGGTACATGCAGAATCCTGGGGTCTTTCCTGTATTTTTTATTCTTTTCCTAACTGAGAATATAGTTCATCATTCACTATTTAGTGAGCCCTCTCGCCATATGAAAGGGTATGAATTAGGTGCTATGAAAAAGCACAAGTATAAAATACTCTTCTTACCCTCAAGGAACATGTAGTCTAGTTGGGCGATTACAATATGTATTGTCATTCTTTTCACAAGGATAGCCTACTTGCAAAACCAGATTGCCTTTTGTTGTTGACTAGCTGGTATGGGAATCTGAACCCTTGACCTTGGTGTTATAACACTGTGCTCTAACCAATATATATTAAATATATCGTGACACTTGTTGAAGATTGAGGCCTTTAGTTGAACTTCAAATTTCTCTAAGCACTAGACATATTTATTAAATGATACTAATCCTACCACTTTCCATCTCTCTGCACATATGGTATATGCCTGCATGTCATACAAAGTCACACTGGCCTGCCTTGGTCAGCTTAGGAGACAGTCATTTGCACCCTTTGCAGGTGTGGTCCCTGAAAAAGAAAGGGCAGACTTTCTTTTCTTTGATGAATTTATCTATCATTTTCTCTATCTCAAGGAACTTGTGGAAAGTCACAAATATTACCAGCCAATTCAGCCACCTTATTCAGTATTGGGTAATCTAAACCATGCAATGAATACTAGCATTCTTTAGATGCTGATAGATGAGTACGTATCAGATTGTGTACTCTTTAAGTATGACAGGAGCAGGAAGGGAGCGGGGAGGGTTCCCAAGAGCTACAAATTCCACCAAACAAATCCCTTAAGTAATTAATGGAAAATGATAGTTTATTTTAAGCCCTTTGAAAAGCTGAAAAATGATGCAAAAGGTTCTTAGTCAGCTTTTGACCTTTGACTATAACAACAGAAGAAATATATGAGCTAAAGCTAGGAAACAGAGAAGTACTTCTCTGCTATCCAGAAGAACAAAATGAATCTTTCTGTTAAGGTTTACAAAGATATACTAGAGCACCATTACACAGAATATTACATTCAATAATTTATTAATGAAGAAGGCAGTTATTAAGATCTTGGCAATCTCAACAACTTTTTTTTTTTTTTTTTACTCTGTAAAATGAGGATATTGGACCAGACCTTTTGCAGTCTTCCCTGCTCTAAAATGCTGATACCAGAACCCATGGAATCAGGCTATGCAAGAATCCATACGACAATTCCTGTCCTTCCATGCCCTGATACCACAGCCCCTTCTTACCTGGCTTGAAAATTCTATCACATGTCATCTTAACATTAATACACAGTTAACATGCAGAAGGATGGAAGTCCCTGCCAAAAGCATTTTGCTTCTATACATGACAATGAAGGCCCCAGCACCAATATCAAGTGCCTCTGTAACTATGCACTGAAATCACCTGGAAGTGGGCTCCAGAGGAAGGGGAGAAATGTCTCCTCCAACCTTTTTCTATTAGCAGAATCAGTTTAGGACGTTAGTTATCTGCCACCTTGACCTTCTAGCTTTGCTCTCTAACAATGCTTATCTTTCACATCTTCCAGTGAAAATTTACGTCCAATAAACTATATTTATGGCAAATTCTTATGGAGGCTCTAAGTGTCAGCCCTTGTCACACACCTGTCAAAGCTATTTTGACTCCCCCAGTAAGACTTTGGCACTTATTCCTCTATGTTCCCATTTCATTTTGTACATACACCCCATATTACAATCACTTCCCTGCCATCATGTAAGGTCTTCCCAATAAGGACTATGGTCTTTTGCCTTTATACCTCCAAAGCCCTAATCCCTAGCATATAATAGGGGCTGAAAATATATTTTTACAGGAAATGAGTCAACAAAAAATTTTTTTTTCTTTTCGTCTCGGTAGAGACCATCAAAAATTGCCAGTGCTGACTATATTTCAAGTCATCATGGCAGCGTATTGGGAAAAGTTTTCAATTAGCAATAATCATGCCCCTCACTGGCTATGATTGCCACTGCGCAAAGCTTCTGACCAATTTCACCTGCTCTGATCACTCTTTTATTATACAACTTAAGCTATTTATACTACACCACACAAGTACATGCAGCAAATTAATTACTGAGATGCAATATAATTTTTCTTAGTCAAGGAAAATTTTATATGCACATGAATTATTGGGTATTTAAAGAGATTCTACATGAATCTTTTTGTAACTGGTCAAGGAAGACATGAATTCAAATAGTCACAGGGATTTCAAGGAGATTGTGGGAGGGAGTCCAGAGCTGTTTCTTCTGCCTAGAATGAAAGCTGCCCAGAGGGTGTAAGAACTGGTCTGTTTCCCTCTTTCCAGACCACACTCATTGATACCCTAAATTAAAACCTAAATGAAAATTAATAGCAATAAAAAGTTCACTATGAGGAGGTTTTCATCCACTAAAAAGAAGCATAAGAGAATTATTAATTTTTTCACTTTTCTTTTTCTTTTTTATAAAATTTTTTGTATGTGGTTTGTCTCTTTTATTTTTCCTTTATTAGACTATTTCTCAAAATGAACCCAGCTTTACTTTTTCTTGCAATAAAAATAACACATGTTAAATGAAATAATTCAGACAACCCAAAAGATGTAAAGAAAAAAAATGAAAATTACCCTTTAATCCCATCATCCAAAGAGAACTCTTATTAACATTTTCATATGTTCCTTTAAATTTTTTTCTATGCACATACAGAAAATATAGTCATGTTATGTATGATGTTTTGTAATCCTTTTAAAATTAAACCTAACACATCATGGGCATGTTTTCTTTACAATAAATATTGATCTTCATTATTATTTTCAAATCTGCAGAGCAACATCCCATTGTATTAGTATGGCTATACCATAATTTACTTAATCCATTCTGTATTGATTATCATTTGCACAACTTCCAGGTTTTCATTATTACGGATGACACTGTGATGAACACTTTTGTACACTTTTCCAGTTATTTCTTTACGATAAATCCATATTAAGAAACTATACACATATTGCCTACTTACCCTCTCCAGAGGCTGATCTTATTTACACTACCGCCACCACTGGATGAAAGTATGTTGCTCACACATTACTAACACCAGCTATTAGCAATCGTAAAATTTTGCCCATCTGTTAGGCTAAAGTTACATTCACTGTTGCTTATTTTGATTACGTGCTAGGGAAGCATTGCTCAAATTCTCACAGAAAATTTCACGTTAGCCACGGAAGTGGCTAGGATTCAGTCTCATGTTGGCAAAGTAATGAGTGAAGTAAACCTGATAATGGCGTAGGTGACATTCTGCTTATTTTTATTTTTAAAACAGCCTGTTCTTGAAGTTAAGTTACTGGCTGTTTTGATTTTCATTCCCCCTTTTGGTCCCACCTATCCGAGATCAACTTGAGAAGAATTTGGAAGGATCATGAAGAACTTATTCACCAACCCCCCATCCCTCTTCACCTCCCAGTGAAACAGGTCTCACACTTCAGTTTACCACGGTGACTGGATCACTCCTCCCTGTGCCCTCCCACTTCCTGCTTGAAATACCTTTTTTCCCCTCTCTCTGTCTCTAAAACTCTCTCTTACTCATCCAGCAGTAATCTTATTCCTTTTTCCCCTTCTGTTGAGTTTTGACTACAAAAACTGGCTCTTAGTTCTTCTTTCAGCACAGCAGGACTGGGCCTGCACCTCACATTAGTCATAAGAAAACCCAGGGAGTCAGGCAGCTCAGCATTGCTCTGTGTAGGCATGCTGAGAGGCAGAGGACACGACCTGCCTGCGGCTGCTTTTTAATAAGTAGGATGTGACTTAGGAGATAATTGTAATTTAGAATACCTGACCAAAGTGTTCCACAAATGGAGTGGATCACCTTGTTAGATACTGGAAAGAAACAAAGCCTTTTTGAACCCTTACTATGTGCCAGGCACCACGGTAACCATTTTCTATAAAGTGAATGATTTAATGTTCTAATTATACTTTCAGAAACAGGACTGAAGCTTCAGAGTAAATGATCAAGTCAGAATTCAAATCCAAGTCTGTCTGATTACAAAGCCCATGGTTTTCATTATACCACGTCCTCCGTTGTGCCTATGTACAATGATTAAGTGGAGCAGAAATCATAGGAATGAGACAAAGTTCCCACATTTGGTCATGCCCTAGACTTTATTCTAGCTCCCTTAGTTCTCAATCTTTCACCCCTCAAACCCAACACCCACACATTCTTTATTTAAAGGACTGACCGCTATAGTTAAGGCCAGTTTCTCTGGGCTTAGAATAGTTATCTAATAAAGCAGCCATAATGTTCATTACATGTATGTGATCAAGCCAGTTTCAATCAAGCCTATAGGATTAGGTTACTAACATTTGAAATCACTGACATCTATGTTGACCTGTCCCCAGAAACAATGGCTTTCAGAGTGGGAGGAAGAACAGGGATTTCCTAAACAGCCCCCACAATTTTATTCTAAGGACTCTAGGAAGAATAGCTGATAGTGCCTTAGTTTACTTTATAAATAGAGTGGCTCTAGAAATTAACTTACATTACTGGTTATGAGAAATATTAATCCTGACATTTTCACCTGAGAATTACTTAGGCTAAGGATAAGCAAAAGTCACCCTGGACTTTAATAAATCTTTTTACTTGGTGACAGAGTGATATTACCAGCAGTTGAATGACTATTGAATTAAAAATATTTTAACTGGCTAGACATTTCCTTAGCCTTGACCCTCAATATTTTAAACATTACTCTTTGCACTCTTTGGTTCTGCTTCTAGGTAACAGAAACTGGGGACACTTGTTAGAAACAGATGGGATATCCATCTGCTCTTTGGATTGCAAACTCTGAAGGGTGCTGCTCTGTTGTGGATGACCCCTTTGGCTGCCCACCCAAGTTTATTCCTCTAGTCCCTTCCTTGCTGGCAGAGCTCATATTTTGTTCATGAGCTAACTGGTTCACTAACATTATCATGTCCTGTTAAGATGATGGTGACGGTGATGAAAGCTAACACTTACTGAGCACTTACTCTGTACTAGGTACTGTTTAAAGAACTTTACAGGTGTTAACTCATTTCATTCTCATAATAAAGCTATGAAGAAGGCACTATTACTAAACCAAAGCCCAGAAAGACTAACTTGCCTAAAGTCTCAGAGCTAGAAAGCAATCAAGATAGGATCTGAACTCTGGCAGTCTGCTTTTAGAGCTTGCCCTTTTAACCACCGTGACAAAGAAGTCTGCTGGAGGAACATCTGGGGCAGTTGAGAGGTAAGAGCTTTTTTTCTTTCCTGGAAAGTTGTTATCTGCGTAAGATACTTAGAACTGCTTCAGCCATCTTGTGACCATAGTAGGAGTCAGGGCTGAGTGTGGTGGAGTAGAAAGATGGAAGGCACTTGAGATTCTGAGGACATCCTTGAGCAAGTGAATTAACTAACCTTGGAACTGCTGCTCTACCTCTGGAATTCTCTTCATATGAGATAATGAGCCCAATTTTGTTTAATCTACTTTAGTTAGGTCTCCTGTTATTCGTAGTGAAAAGCACTCTCACTAACACACAAATCAGCATAATTCCAACCAGAGACAACACTTTTGGACAGGCAGAATATTCGCACTATGTACGAGACTTTCATTTGGTCAACAAATATTTATTGACTGCTTTCCTTGTGCTAGGTATAGTGCAAGTTGCTGAACCATACAAGATAGGAAGGGCAGGTTTCTGCACCCATGGAGGATATAATCTAGTGGCAAACGTGGTAATGAAAATGGAGGCAGGCATGTTTCTGGAAGGTGTCTGGTGGACTAATTCTGGACTGGGAGGTCAGAGAAGGCCCTAATAAAATCCAGTAAAAGCATGCATACAAGATTCAAATAATCCATTCCATATCAGACAAAATCATCCATTTGCAAGTTTGTATTTAATTTGTGACCTTTTGGTTTTAGTTGTACCAGTATAAGAACTATAAGAAGTATTATATGTATATGTATAATAGTGTTGGATGTATATATCTTTCGGTAACTTTATAATAAAATAATTTAAATCAACATTGACAGCCAGAATCTTTCCCTTTTAAAGGGAAATACTGAAGCCCATTTAAGAAAAGCAAATTAATATCAAAGATAATGCAAAGGAATGGGAACCAAGGCATTTTGGTTTCTATTTCTAGTTCACTGGCTGGCAGCCCTCTGTGTCTTGAATGCTGTAATTTGTAAAATATCATTCATAAAATAACACAGTGGAATACTTTAGTTTTTAAACTAATGAGGGATATGTTTTAAAATCCCCGCGCTGCTGTGAAAGTTCCATAAATTATTCACAAGTTTATTACTGCAAAGAAAATGGGCGAACGGGGGTGGGTACAGGACGTGACACACAAGAGAAGGCAGTAAAGGAAAAAATCAAGAGGCAGTAAGTGGCGGGTAAACTCGCCACAGCAGGAAACAGCGCTGTGCACATTACGGCTGCGACTGAATACTTGTTGATATTTCCAGAGATGACCAGAGAAACATCAAGAAAGAAGTGGCTTTTGTTGCTGTTGTTTTATTACGGAGCACTTCTCATACGAACAGTAGTCACTGCCACGCGGCTCCAACTCACGGCCAGCCTTGCTTCCTTTTCACCTCCTATTCCCCACTACTCTGAAGCACATTCCAGATATTATATCACGTCACCCCCTAAAATATGTCGGCACGCGTCTAAAGCAAAGGAGTGGGGACCAACGCATTTGGTCTCTATGCCTAGCTCGCTGGGTGGTAGCCCTCTGTGCCTTGAATTCCGTAATTTGTAAAATAAGATTTATAGTGGGTTACGACGGGATTTTTTTTAAGTAACTGCAACACAAAAGGAAGTGGTTAATCTTCACAAGACTCTGCAGGAGGGAAGCTCACCCCATAAGTCCAGGTCGGCGCTTCACTCCCCAGGAGCCTACAGAACCGCTCGGGGACGCTTCCTTTGAAGGCCAGGACCCCAGCGCGGCCCGCGGGACCAGGCCTTCTAGGGCCCCGGCCGGCCCCGCCCCCCGGGAAGTCTCCGCCCGCGGGGCCGACAGCTCCTGCGCGCCCTCGCGCGCTCCCGTCGGCCGCCGCCCCTCAGCGAAGAGACTGGCGCGTCGCTCCGGACGCCTAGGCCCAGGCTCGGGAGCGCGCACGCCGGGCGTCCCCGGCTCGCTCAGGATTCTCGCCCGGCGCGGCCGGGGGAAGGTGAATTCTGTGGCCCGCCATGTTTTTCTCCGCGGCGCTCCCGGCTTGGGCGGCTGGCCTCACCGCCCAATGGGTAAGGAGGCTCGGGATGAGACTTGGCACTGCCGCCGGCCTTCTCCCACTCTCCGTGCCTCCCTTAGTTCTGAGCACGGGAGAGCGCTGGGCTCTGGACGGGCCTGCAGGCGGCGGCAAGGACACTGCGGCCTTCGCGCTCTCCTCTGCGGGCCTGCTGCAGTTCCACCGCCAGCGAGGAGCCCCGAGGGAGGGTCTGCAATGGTAGCTGCGGCGGGTGCGTGGCCTCCCCCACCAGGCCGGGATGTTTACACCTAATTTGGTCAAGGAGGACAGGAAGGAGGGGCCGCTTGGTGATCTGTGTTGTGCTCTTTCGCTCTAGCACGGAACCTAGGGCCTGTGCTGGGTCGGCCGGATATGTTTCCAAGACCCCCGCCCCCGAAGGAGCAGGCACCTTGCACGTCAGGCCTAGCAACCTTGTTGCTCTCAGGTTGCAGCATACTGGAGAGAACTCCGGCTTGCTTGGTGAAGGCTTACTGAAAGTTTCCTTAGGTCCAGAGAAGGGTGACCGGTGTATCACCGACTGCAGTTGTGCTTTGTATATCAGAAATGCTCGGTAAATAATCGTATCTAACTGTGAAAGAACAGCACCACAAATAACTGCACCCAACTAAAGAATCGCAGGATTTTAGAATTTAAATGATCTTTTGAAATCCAAGTTCCTCATTATAGACAAAATCTTATTCTTGTTTGTTTTTTCCCATCAGTAAAGGTTGTCAGTTCTCAGCAAAAGAGAGGGACTTAGTGTATACTAGTACAGAATGAATTCAGGGCTTTAGAGTTACACCCAAGTAGCTTTCACCGCCTTTTGTAGCTATGGCACCTTGGGCTGTTAATCTTTCTGTTTCCTCAGTTTTTAAAATCGGAATAGTTCACTTGCAGAGTTCAGTCTTTCAATAAACACTTGAGGTTCTACTGTGGGTCATGCATTGCTGGGCTCCAGGTGACAGTGTGCATAATAACGACAGGTGACTTTTGATGACTATTTTCTGTGCCAAGCACCGTGTTAAATATCTACTTTCTGCATCTCCTTTTTGAGTTGGTACTGTTCTTTTCTCATATTACAGATAAACAGATTTAGACAATACCTGTTCTTGTCGAGTTGATTGTCTCATGTAAGAGGAACTTTAAGGTAAATATACGATGTAAAAGTACAAAGTTAGAGATGAATAGGGCCATCCAATATGGTTCGAAGGTGGGATAAGATTTTCCTTGAGATGGGGTCAGAAGGATTCTAGGTGGAAAGAACAACATAAAAAAAGACTATTGATGTTGGCAAGAAAAAGGATGGTGTGTATAAGCCAACTCTGTTGGAGGTAAGTAAGGTGTGTTACCAGCTGAAATAAGAGGGCCAGGGGCCAGATCTTAGAGCTCCTTGCATACCATAATGAAGAATATGACTTTGTCTTAGAGGCAGTGAGGAGTTAGCGAAAGGTTTTAGAGGAGTAGAGAAATGGTTAGGTTTCTATTTTGGATGGATCATGGATGGGACTGAGGATGGAATGGGTTTGATTAGAGCCGGAAGCAGGGAGACTAACTAGATAAGAGGATCTTGCAGAACGCTAGGTGAGAGATGATGTTTACTAGTAGAATGGACAGAAATAGTACATATAGATTTCTTTTTGTTTCTTTTGTGTTTGAGGCTGAGGGGTCAGAGTTATAAATTGAAAAGCAGTTTAACAATGAAAAAGAACAGCTTCAGGTAGTGAAGAAAAAATTTAATCAAGTTTTATGTTAGTTTCTGGAACTTTTTTTTTGCAATAGTGCCTGCTATGTAGTATGTGCCCAATAATATATGTTGAATTGATGAATGTTTCATTTTTTATTTCCCAAGTAATACATTTTAGGAGAAACAGAATATTGAGAACAGCAACTAGAGTAAGCTCAAAAATAAAAATCATCCATAGTGTCATTAACCTGGAAATTACCATTGCTAACATTTTGATGTCTATAATGAACAGACCTTGCCGTTTTGTTTTGTTTTGTTTTGTTTACAAAAATCAGAAGGTATTCATACTGTTGTAGCCTGCTTTTTTCCATAATACATTTGGTCTGCTTTTCTTGTCAGTAAACATTTCTATACTGTCATTTTAATGCTGCATGGCATTCCATTATGAAGATGTTCCGTAACTCATATAACCAGCCCCTTCTTATAACCTTTCACAGTGAACCTAGCAAAGATAAGAAAAAGTCTGAGTAAGAAAGTTCTAAGAAAGTTCCTTTCTTAAAAGAGAAACCTTTAAAGAGACCTTTTACATTTTCAAAGAAATTGCCTATTATAATTTTTGCTTTATTAGCTAGCTGCCAATCTCTTGAGCCACAGGCTTTCCAGCTCATTGTTGTTTAAAGAATGCCTAGAACTTAATACTAGTTGTGAGACATGGAACCATATTTCTTAATCTCTTTGAGTTTCATTTATCTTTTATGTAAAGTGGGATAATACCTTATGTGATTGTATTGACTAAAAATTAGGAATTATGGAGCAACAGATACTCAAAATAGGCTTATTTCCTTCTTCCTTCAGTAATTGCTCTTGGTTTTCTGTAATGTTGACACCACTTTACAACTCATTACTGCCTCATTCCTAAGCTACTACTTCTGGTTTGGTAGGTGAGAGGATTGTGGTGGCATTTTCAAGTATTGTGTATTTTTCATTCATTGAGGGTATTTTCCTTAAGATGGTTATAGCTACTTTGAAATTGTTTGGTCATCTCTGTTGTCTTTTTCTTGAAAATGGGTTGTGTTGTCCTTTCTTTTCCATATGTTCAGTAATTTTGGATTGTGTCCTGCACATTGTGAACATGTTGTAGAGGCTCTAGATTCTGTTTTATTTCTCTCCAAAGGGTGTGTTTTGTTGTTGTTGCTATCCATCTCTCTTGTGGTGGGCAGCAGGTCAAATATTGGTTCAGTTCTTTTAGCTGGGCTGCTTGGAGTATGCTGCATGCACATGCATGGTTCAGGGGCCAGTCAGATATTTGGATAGTTTATATAAAGATTGTGGGGCGCCCCCTTTCTAGCTCTTCATTTTCTGGGATTTCCCACCTTCTCATGCCTTGGTTGTCCCAGTTCTGCTTTAGTTCTTCAAGCCATTAAGGCTGCGTGTTTTCTCTTGGAATTTTATTTGCCCAGCATGGGCAGAGTAACGCCTGCCTTTGGGCTAAAAGATGTAAAGAAAACATGAAAACAAAAACAAACCTTATTGGGTTCTTCTGAGTGTAGACGCCCTCCTGTGTTATCCTCCTTTTGGTTCTCCAGTGCCTTCAGAAAGTTTTTGTTTTTTAAAAAATATTTTGTCCAGAGTTTATAATTATTACCCAGTGGTTTGGCCTGATAATATCCACCCAGCCATACTAGAAGTATGTCACCTTCTGTGGTGGCATTTTCCTTTCCAAATTTTAAGTTTTGTAGAATGGAATGTTTTCCCCATTCCATTAGAAGTTCTTAATCCTGATTCTGCAATGTCTGTAGGTATCTCCATTTTGGCTCAAGTTTTTTTGTTTGTTTTTTTTGGCACCTGACTGGTATGGAGATCCAAACTTGTGACCTTAGTGTTTATAAGGCTGTGCTCTAACCAACTGAGCTAACTGGCCAGCCCAGTTCTTTCTTTTAATGTGAAAACCCCCCCAAAACATTATATTAGTTTTCTATCGCTGCTGTAAAAACTTACCACAAACTTGGTGACATAAAACAACACAAATTTATTATCTTAATAATTCTATAGATTAAAAGTGACATGGGTCTCAGTGGGCTAAAATCAAGATATAGGCAGAGCTCCATTCCTTTCTGTAGAATGTAGGAGATAATCTCTTTCCTTGGCTTTTCCAGCTCCTAGAGGCTGCCCTCATTTGTTGGCTCTTGCCTCCTTCTTCCATCTTTAAAGCCAGCAAAGATAGGTCTCACATCACATCACTCTGACCCTGCTTTATCATTCATCACATATCCTTCCCTGACTCTGCTCCCTCTTCCACTTTTTAAGGGCCCTTGTGATTGTGTTGGACTTACCTTGATAATCTGGGATAACCTCCCTATTTTAAGGTCAGCTAATGAGCAACCTTAATTATTCCTTTGCTGTGTAAACTAACATTCACAGGTTCCCAGGATTAGGATACGGATATAGGGAACCATTATTCTGCCTGCTACAGGCATTAACAGTTTAGGGGAGAGAGAAAATGAACAAATTTTATTCAGTGAGATTCAGTAGGCCACTATCGCAAACTCCAAATTCAGAACTTAATGTTAGAGATGTGAACAGTCTCCATTTCAAAGATGTAAATAGTTGAACACGTCTTTGGGCACTGTTTAGTATCTTGGTATTCAGTACATTGAGTAGTAAATTATAGGTTCATGGACTATGCAAAACCTATTGGGTGAAAGTCAGTCTGGTTTTCCAATGGGAAACCTTTTCGCTAGTTTTTGAGTCAGTTCATGTTCTAAATCAATTGTAGAAAATTTCTTTTATTCAACAAACATTAGGGTTACCATATTTACACACCTTTTGTTTGGTCTTGTTTGGGAAGGAGGAAGGCGGCTTTACGTGTGGGATACTTTTTTAGGTGTTATTTAACATTGTATGTGAGATATATGAAGATTCCCAGACAAATGCCCAAGGTCACACGGTAGTATGGGCCTGAACAGGGTTTGTTTGCAAGTCTTGCTATTTTTTAAAATCTACCTTTCCAAGGTTGCTCAAGTGTACTAAGGGAAATTGGTATGTATGGTGAATATTTAAATTTAATAGGTGCTATAATAATAGAAGGGCGTGTCAGTATAAGCAGATTAGAGAAGTGATTTCATGTTGCTTAGGGAAAAGAGATGAAAGTTCAGGGGCTTAGAAGAGGTTAACCTTGGTCATAATAGAAGAGTGGGAGATATAAGGTAGTGATGTAGATATAGATAACTGCATGTACAAGGACAGTGAAGTGCGTGGTAGGATAAAGAAGGAATAACCAGTTGTGGAAGATGAGTCTGGAAAAGGTCGCAAAGGCCTTGGTATATATCCTACCACAGTTTAGATTTTATTCTGCAGGCAATGAACTATTTTAAGTAGGTGAGTAGCACAATCAGATTGATTCTACCACTACCACCTCCAGTCCATTGTCATTTTAGGACAAAATCTCTGGAGATGTAGAGAACAATGAGATTGGAAGGCAGGGGACCAGTTAGGTTACTGCAGTCATCCAGGAGAGAAATGAGAAGAATTTTAAAAATGGAGTAGCAGGAACAACAATTCAAAAATTATTTGAGTAGAATAGGTAGGACTTGGTGACTAACTAAATTGATAAGTGAGAGAGAAAAGAGAACCCTGGGATGTTTTTCATGATCGTAGCTTAGGCTACTGTCTTTAATGACTATCTAATGTTGAATTACCATGGGGTTGAAAGAAATATTTTGTTACATCCTTTTTTGATTGAGGTGAGGCATAATTTTTAAAAGTCAGTAGGAAATTGACATAAAGATAGGAAAATGTAAGCATAAAATGACGTTTCTCTGCATAAGGAAGTGTTAGTCGGTTTCCCGGGGGATCAGTATAGTAGACAACCATATATGACAATTTCAGAAGTGATAGCATACAGAACCTGCTGATTTGTAGAAGTACTTGAAACATCTACAAATCTTTGTGGTGGAGAAGCAACTGTTTGGGATTAGACTGCAGAATTACGTAGTTATGTTGGTCAGTGGAAAAAATTTACCAGAGTGGGAAAAGTATGAATCTTCCAGAGAAAATTAGGAAATTTTGCTTTTATAAGTTAAGGTTCTGAGCTGTGATTTGCAGCCCAGAAAAGTGATCTTGTTATTATTAAGATCAGTTTAATGTACTGTAATAGTAAAATAGACATGTTAGAATACTTAGAAATGGTCAGTAGACTATTGGAAATAGAACATAATTTTATTCTTGTCTTAATTAATGTAGAAACTCGTGGAATACTGCACAGTTTTTAGTCCTCTTCACCTCAAGAATAGCAAAATGAAGGTAGAAAATGTCCAGAAAATGGCAACTAAAATCCAGTGAGTGTCTTAGCTCCTGTATGAGGTTATACTTTAAAAACTTTGACTACCTGAGAAGGGGAAGAAAGATTCAGAAAGGGGAAGCAAAGACTAAATGAGGAAGGGGAGAAAATGAGTAAATACTTGTTAACTCAATTAAAAATGGTAGCAGTTGATGTTTAAAGGAAATATTGTTTAATCAAATAAAAGAATGCAGTTTTGTTCCCAGGGCATATCATGGTAGTACCATGAAAAAAATTACATAGTTTAAAAAATACAGATAATATCATACTATGTTTAGGTGGTTACATTTTGAAAATGAATGTTCTTATGGTCTCATCTGTTTTTAAAATTATCAAGGCTCGCCGTTTGGCCTTGTTTCCTGGAGTAGCATTTTAGAGTTTGCTCTTTTTAAATTACCCATCCCATCTGGTCACTAAGAAGAGAAGATGAGAAAATGAAGTGTTACTGTTTAGTTAAATCAATAATGATAATAAGAATGGGTAACATTTGAGTACTTATAATGATACTATGCTAAACACTTAATCTTATTTAATCTTCTTAAGGTAGGCACTATTGTGATTTTATAAATGAGGAAACCTGGGTGCATGGAGTCATAGCAACTTGCCCAGGGTTATAGTAATTGGTGAAGATGAGACTGAACCCAGGTCCACTGACTAAAATGATGTCTGGGCATTTTATTTCTATAATTATTCTTATTAGAACCATTGAATGTTGCTTATATCCATACTGGATTTTAGATATCCCAAGAATGCTTTCTTTAATTTATGGTCAAGATGGCTGAAAGTAATCATTATATGGTTATCTTAATCTGTAATGTCCAGTGCCTGTAATACCTGGGCTGTTCATACTGTTTTTCTATAATATAAAATTTAGCCAAATTTTGTTGTTTGGGGAAAATCACTTACATTTCTTTAACCTGAGTTAACATTTTTACTTAAATTATCAATGGAACTATATTTAGAAGACATTTGCAAAAGTCCTCCTATGTAGGTTTGAAAATATAACAAAACTTAAATTTTTGTGGTTAACGCATATACTCAAGTCAGGAAAACTATATTTGGCTTTCCATTTATTTAGCTTTGTGATCTTGGGAAAGTTTTTCTCCCTTCTTTGAGCCTTACTTTTCCTCACCTGTAAAACGGGATAATAATACCTATCTGGTAGGCTTGCTGTGAGAGTAAATGAGTTACAGTATTTGTAAAGTTCATAGCATGGTATCTGACACACCATCAGCATTTGTATTTATGATTATCATTGGAATAGATTTCACAGTTACTTTTATGCCAGCATCATCTACTTTTTAAAATAAAATGAACTGAAAAACTTTTATTTCTCAAGGACTTTTTCTAAATGTAAAAATACCTACTGTGAGTGTATCATGGACACTTTTTGGAGAGCTTTCAGTTTTCTTGCTTGAGCTGGCAGTGGGGGAGGCTGTAGGTAACAAGCTAGCAGTGGAAGAAAGCAAAGAGGGATCCCATATCACTTCTGATTCACCAGGAGATGGTTCATGTGTGTGCTGTGACCCCTGTGCAGGTGAACACATGTCTTGTTGGGTTTAATCTGTAAATGTTAGTGATCGTCTAAAAGGTATATATTTCTTGTCTGACCTTAGTCTTGTCTTTCTGACTAATTAGGTTACTGATTCTGTCAGTTTTGTCTTATAGCTTCCTTGTCCCTTATTAAGTTCTCTCGGCTGGATGTGTCCCTTTATAATACAGATGTCTGATAGAAATGAAAGGTGAGCTGAGGTGGATACTATTAATATTTGAGCAACAAAAGAAACTCAGAAAAAAGAGTAGGGCCCATGAAAAGATCATTAAGGGATCCTATTCTTGGGGAGAATATAAAATTTTAATTATTGTCATTTTGAGCTATTGATGTTGGTATTGCAAATGATAGTAAAAGGAAGCTAATAGAGCACGGGACTTAAATTCAAAGGGCCTAGGGTCAAAATCCATCTCTGTCACTAATTATGTGGTATGGGGCAAGGTACTGTATCTGAGTCTGAGTTTCTCTAAATGTAAGATGAAAATAATAACCATAGATTTTTGAGGAGTCAATGAAAAAAGGTATGTAGAAGTGCTTAACACAAAGCCATTCAAGTTTACTTGAATCTAAAGAAAATGCTGCCACTATTTGCTTTCTGTAAATCTTCTCTGTTCTTTCTGAAACACTGTGAAAAAAGAATAAACTAGAATTCAAACCCATTATTAATTCTGTGCTATACATCAGGTTATGCTCTATTTATTAAAAATTTTTATTTAAATTTTTAATTGGAATTCATTGATTCAATTGGAATTTATTGAGGTACAGACATTTCAGAATCTAATGAGAAACTAGACTTTAGCCTGGGGGAGTGGTATGGGAACTCAGCTTATTCTTTGAATCAGTTCAGCCTCTCAAAGTTTTCTTCAAATGCCTCTTTATTCCAAAGTGAAGCAATCCAAATCACCCATTGATTAGTGTAAAGATGTTAATTCAAACTTTTCATGTTTTATTTATTCCTTTATTGACCTGGATACTACAATTAATTATAAAATAGGTGATATTCTTCAACATGCCAGAAACAGGGCAACTTCAAAAACAACCACACATAACTTGCTATGGATGAGTACATTTGTGCAAGTTGGAAAAAAAGGGCTAATATCTATCATTTTATCCTCACTATTTTGCTAGCTTCTTTGCTTCTTTCATTTTATTTATTTATTTATTTGTTTGTTGGTTTGTTTGTTTGTTTATATTTTTTGGTGGCTGGCAAGTAAGGAGATCCAAATCCTTGACCTTGGTGTTATTAACAGCATGCTCTATACCAAGTGAGCTAACTGACCCTCCAAACATTTTTCATTTTATAAGTATTATCTGAGACCTTTGCCAACAATTTTGTAGAGGTCGGCTTCAGACATTAAAATTAAGTTGCTTAATACATACTGCATGTGTATATATTCAGGTTTTCTCCAAAAATAGAAGGGAAGAGTAGCAAGGATTAAAAAAAAATTTAAATAACTTTCATTCTACTCTCTAAATAGGAGCATTGTAAGCCAAAGAGGTAGGCCTTTGCATTTCTAATCTGTCTCCCCGTATATGGATGCCTGATTTTCTTCTTTAAACCTTGGTTTCTTAGATTTACTCTTCTCTTTTAGGGCTCTGATGTCATCAAATAGTTCTGTTCAGGTAGCTAACAATAAGGTCATGGCCTTTGTAGTCACATGGTCCTAGGATATAATGGGAGTCCTGCCAATAATTAGTGATGTAAGCTTGAGACGTTTTTATAACTTGTTTATACTTCTGTTTTCTGGAAATAATACCCACCTTGCAGGAATGTTGTAAGAAATAATGTGTAAAAAGCTTAGCACCTGACAAATAGTATTTCTAATAATAATAATGATAGGGATAGGTAACACTAATACAGTACTTAACAGCATTAAGCACTTTACATAAAATGTTTCTTTTAATCCTCTCAGTAACCTATGATGTGTACATACTTTTATTCTAATCTTACAGATGAGAAAACTGGCTCTGAGGGTGGGCTTTTAACACTTTGCTATATTGTTTCTCTATACATAGGTATATATTCCAATTTCAGGGGTAGTAGAATGTGCAAAATGTGTTTTTTTAGAAACAATGAAATCGTCACTTCTTATACTGGAACATATTTGGTGTTGGTCCTCTTTCACACCACAACCACCATCAAAACAGAATTTTAAGATTAGTATGGTGACATTAGACAGGATGTTTTAAATTGAGAAAGGGGTCAGTCACAAGACTTACAGTAATGCACAGACATGAAATAATATCTGAAATAGTGGCAATAGTAAGACGGAAAGGACTAAAGACTATTAGTTTTTAAAAGCTGAAATGTATATGTGGCAAAATTCAAATAGGAAGGATATCTATTATAGTTCAGTATAGAATATGATATATAACAGTACAGAGTAGGGATACAAAGATAGATTTATGGTAAAAATATGTTGCTTATATTACATACTGCAGTAAAGAACAAATTTCTTTCCCATTCCAGATCCTTTGTCCCCTTCCCTACAGACAGTCACTGTCACTGGTTTCTTTTATATCTCTATATTCAGAGATATTTTGATATAGAAAAATCAGTAGGACATGGAAACTGGCATATATCTAGATTTTATTGACTTTCTTGTTAAGAAATGAAGGGTCTGAGATTTTACCCTACTTGCAAGCTAACAAGTTAACCTGCCTCAGTTTCATGAATGCTGGCAGAAGACTCCTGGGTCAGAGACAAAGACTATAACTCATGGCACAGCAGGCAGCATGAGCTTCATGATCACGTTGGTTCCCCTTGACACTCAAATCCCATGGGAGTGACATGGAGCAGCCCAGGTGAATGCGATGCATCACAGCTGAGGAACCCTGGCTGCAAGAAAACCCACCCAATCTTTGCCCTAGGGGGAGATATTTCTCTACAAAAATCCTTGAATAGATAATCTGGAACAAAAGTGCCTCCACTGACAAAATGTGCAGAAAACATACCTGTGGAAAATTTTCTACCACTATTACTTCCTCCCTCCTCACTTTCTTTAGGTAAAATAGAAATTTTTATGTTAATTTCAGTGGAGGAAGTAGATGGTGTTTTTCAGCCATCTAAAAATACATTAGAATTTCACCAGAAAAATTGACAGCCTTATGTGGGTATAAATAAAAAGTAATCTGTTCTGTTTTGACAGTGACTCTTTGTTAAAGTCAACTAACAGCACAATTTTTAAAAATAGTTGAGTTTTAGAATTCTAATTGTTTGAATCTTCATTTTTCAGTTATTAAATGTTTTATCCTTGTATCAGCTAACCAGGTGATAATGCTTTAACAGGTTAGGTAGGACTTTCAGAGAAAATTTATTATTTAAATCTCAAAATAGTCCGATAAGATATCCCTGTTTTACAGTTACAGAAATTGAGGCTTAACACAACTGACTTGTGCAAGGTCACAAGTTAGTAAGTGGCAAAGTGGTAATCTAAATCCAAATCTTCCCCCACCCCCCAAAAAAATCTGAAAGGCCTTAGTTTTTTCTAGAACTTAGCTGCTTTTTCCTTACCCTTCTCAATTAGCAATCTATCTTCAATGATTTGGACTTTTAAACACTTTATTTTGGATAGAAATGTGGATAAGCTCATGTGCATATCCAGAGTACAGGTTAGCAAGTGAATTGCCTTAAAATGGATTTTCCAATATGAAGCTACATAGGCCTAAAGAACAGTTTTCAAGATTATCTGTATATATTTTATTTTATTTTATTTTATTTATTTATTTATTTATTTTTTAAGTTTTATTTTGTCAATATACATTGTGGCTGATTATTGCTCCCCATCACCAAAACCTCCCTCCCTCCCCCCCTCCCCCCTCCCCCCCAACAATGTCCTTTCTGTTTGCTTGTCGTATCAACTTCAAGTAGTTGTGGTTGTTATATCTTCCCCCCCCCCCCCGGTTTTTGTTTTTGTGTGTGTGTGTGTGTGTGTGTGTGTGTGTGTGTGTGTGAATTTATATATTAATTTTTAGCTCCCACCAATAAGTGAGAACATGTGGTATTTCTCTTTCTGTGCCTGACTTGTTTCACTTAATATAATTCTCTCAAGGTCCATCCATGTTGTTGCAAATGGCAGTATTTGATTCGTTTTTATAGCTGAGTAGTATTCCATTGTGTAGATGTACCACATTTTCCGTATCCACTCATCTGATGATGGACATTTGGGCTGGTTCCAACTCTTGGCTATTGTAAAGAGTGCTGCGATGAACATTGGGGAACAGGTATACCTTCGACTTGATGATTTCCATTCCTCTGGGTATATTCCCAACAGTGGGATAGCTGGGTCGTATGGTAGATCTATCTGCAATTGTTTGAGGAACCTCCATACCATTTTCCATAGAGGCTGCACCATTTTGCAGTCCCACCAACAATGTATGAGAGTTCCTTTTTCTCCGCAACCTCGCCAGCATTTATCGTTCAGAGTCTTTTGGATTTTAGCCATCCTAACTGGGGTTAGATGGTATCTCAGTGTGGTTTTGATTTGCATTTCCCAGATGCTGAGTGATGTTGAGCATTTTTTCATATGTCTGTTGGCCATTTGTATATCTTCCTTAGAGAAATGCCTACTTAGCTCTTTTGCCCATTTTTTAATTGGGTTGCTTGTTTTCTTCTTGTAAAGTTGTTTGAGTTCCTTATATATTCTGGATATTAATCCTTTGTCAGTTGTATATTGTGCAAATATTTTCTCCCACTCTGTTGGTTGTCTTTTAACTCTGTTAATTGTTTCTTTTGCTGTGCAGAAGCTTTTTAGTTTGATATAATCCCATTTGTTTATTTTTCCTTTGGTTGCCTGTGCTTTTGGGGTCATATTCATGAAGTCTGTGCCCAGTCCTATTTCCTGAAGTGTTTCTCCTATGTTTTCTTTAAGAAGTTTTATTGTTTCAGGGTGTATATTTAAATCCTTAATCCATTTTGAGTTGATTTTAGTATACGGTGAGAGGTATGGATCTAGTTTCATTCTCCTGCATATGGATATCCAGTTATCCCAGCACCATTTGCTGAAGAGGCAGTCCCTTCCCCAGTGAATAGGCTTGGTGCCTTTGTCAAAGATCAGATGGCAGTAAGTGTGTGGGTTGATTTCTGGATTCTCTATTCTATTCCATTGGTCAGTGTGTCTGTTTTTATGCCAGTACCATACTGTTTTGGTTATTATAGCTTTGTAGTATAGCTTAAAGTCAGGTAGTGTTATGCCTCCAGCTTTATTTTTTTTGCTCAGCATTGCTTTGGCTATGTGTGGTCTTTTATTGTTCCATATAAATGTCTGGATAGTTTTTTCCATTTCTGAGAAAAATGTCTTTGGAATTTTGATGGGGATTGCATTGAATTTGTATATCACTTTGGGTAGTATGGACATTTTCACTATGTTGATTCTTCCAATCCAAGAGCGTGGGATATCTTTCCATCTTCTTGTATCCTCTCTAATTTTTCTCAGCAGTGGTTTGTAGTTCTCATTATAGAGATTTTTCACCTCCTTGGTTAACTCAATTCCTAAGTATTTTATTTGTATATATTTTATTTTAAATGAAAGTACATGACATATCCTGGATTAATGAGAGAGAGATCAAATATTGATCCAAAATGAAAGTTATGTTAACTTAGAGATTGGTAGTATTTAATTTGATATACAGGGAGGATGGAAGGAGAAGTAGGTTTTATAGTGGAGGTGATAAGTTTCGTTTTTACCTGATGAATGTTTTATTTCAAATAAGATTTTTGTTTTTAGTATGTCATATTCATCCATGCTAAATAGGAAATTTGGAAAAGTGAGATAAGAAAATATAAAGTGAGTCTTTTATAATCTTGTTAACATCATAATAACAGATAAACACTTTTAATTGTTTATGGCCTTCCAATCTTTTCATTAGTGTCTGTATTTAATACAATTGGGATGATAATTTATGCTTTTTTGTTTTGTTTTGTTTAACCCTTATAGTTTCCACTTATGAATGTGGCACAAATACTTTGTTATTATTTTTCGGAAGTATTTTTGTTTGCTACATAATATTCCAATGTTGGAATTATTGATATTTGGTTAAAACCTCCCTATGTTGGGCTTTTAGGTTGCTTATGTTTTTGCTACAATAAACATGATAGTAACAACATGTTTTTATGTAAACTTTTACTCTCATTTTGTCCTATTCTTTAGGATAATTTTCTAAAAGTAGAATTACTAGGTTAAAAGATGAAAACTTTTTTAGGCTCTCCATACATCATGCCAATTTGCTTTCCTGAAAGGCTTTATGAATTTTTACCTAATGTATAAGCATGCCCCATTTCACCATACCCTCAACAGAATGCAATTTTTTTTTTTTAAGAAAAAATCTTTGCCAATTTGGTAGTTGGAAATGTTATTTTAAATTCCACGTTTTAAATTACTAGTAAATTTATTAACTTTGAATTTTGTGAAATTTTTGTTCAGGATCTTTACTCATTTTTCTCATTGATTTTTATACATTTATGATCTATTCAGGCTGTTAGCCTTTTGTCATCAAATGTGTATAAGATTTAAGAGTCATTAGCATAGAGCTAACAGATGAGAATGGATAAGCTCCTAGAGGCCAAGGATTTATAGAGAAAAGAATATAGAGGTTAGAACTGAGTCCAGAGGACAACCTACAGGTAGTGGCTAAAAAGCCAATAAGCAGAAAATGATAGGGTTCTAAAGTTAAGTAACAAGAGGATTGAGTACTTTCCCTGCTCTTAAATTAATTTTTCCTTACTTTGTTAGGAAATCTTTCTTTTCTCTCAGAATTTAGTTAAGTAACTCATGTTAATCAAAAATTATTTTTTTAAAAAATGTTCTTTTTTTAATATCTTCTCAGCTAAAGTGATAGCAGTGACTTCTAAATTTTAGTTTCAAATTTTCAAAGCTTTCTGCTGATACTGTTTATTATGGTATTATTTGGGAATTATGTAAGGCTTTATGTTTATTTCAGTCCAGGTCAGGACAGGCAAATTAGGGATATAGGCATAACTTTGTATTTAATTCACAGATTGGTCTTGAAGCAATTTGGAAGAAATTCAGTGAAAGTATAAAAACATAAAAGTGACTCCTTAAATATAAGTGTCACATTCTTTTTTAAAAAGTTATCATATATTTAAGACATAAAAATCATAAAGAATGTAACACTTGCGTATCCAACTAAGAAAACAAAACCAACATTGTTGAAGCCCCCTGATATCACTCCCATGTGTACCTATGTCTCACATTCTGTACCTGGGTCTTTTCTTGTTAATTAAAGCAAGTGTCCCATGTAAACTTATTTCTTCAGCTGAAATATTATTTGGACTTAGGGGACAGTTAAATATGTGATTGTGTTATATTACTCCTTTTACTTTTTTTTTTTTTTTTTTTTTGACGGCTGGCTGGAATGGGGATCTGAACCTTTGACCTTGGTGTTGTCAGCACCATGCTGTACCAACTGAGCCAACCAGCCAGGCACTCCTTTTACTTTGTCCTCTATTATGTTTGCCTCCTTTGAATTGTCCAACTCTTTGCCAGATCCATGCTTGGTTTAATCCAGTGTTGTGCCATCTGTATTAGTATAACTCAGAAATTGGAGGACTCCAGAACAGTGGTTAAATTGAGGGGGGTTGGGTAGAAGTGGGGAACAAGAGGGCAAAGAGAAATGAAATGCGACAGAAAGAATAATCAAACAGCTTCTTTCCAAAGCAAATGAACATTGTCAGTCTGCTTAGCATCATAAATAGCTTTCTGAAACTATTTTTATGGCTGGAGTTTCTGAACTAATTTAGTAAAGAGGAGGATACAGTTGACTCATTCGTGAAGAGTATATGACTCATTTGTACAGAATGAAAACATGTTTACAAAGGTCCACATTAAATGAAAGCTGTCATCCAACTTGATTCAGACACAAAGTGAAAGGCAGTAAGTTAGTGGTACATTAATTCTCCAAATGCATGCCAGGAAAGTGTTGTAGGAAGGGCATACAACTCAGCCGACCTGGGTTGTGGTCCTGGTTCTTCCATTGACTCTGTGTGTGACCTTAGGCACGTTAGTAACTTTGCTGTTGAATCTTCATTTCCTTATACCTCTCCTGAGATAGAGATGGGCAAGGGTGTAGGGTAGTAGGCCATATCTCTTAAGATCTTTTACTTCTATAAGTTGATTCCATTGTTTTAAAGTATTATGAAAAATTTCTTAAGGCTATGATTTACTAAACTTTCTTAAAATTTTAAATTCTAGGGAAGACATATAAGGAATTTGCATAAGACAGTTGTGCACAATGGAGCTGGAGGAGCCTTGTTTGTGGTAAGTAATTAGATTTGAAAATTTGGGTATATCCGTTGTAATTATCCAAAAAATCTTAAACACTAGTATCTTTGGTATATGCTGGCCATTGTGGGAATTTAAATATAGCTAATCGAATTTACTGCATTTCAAAAGATGTGTGGTTTCAGATTAAATTCTAGTTTAAGTTGAATTTGGTTCAAATTTAAATTGCCAGCAGGGAAACTCCGGGAATAAGCATTTATATTGTTCTTTGGTGAAATTACTGTGAGCCCTACCTAACCTGATTCTCATCACACTTTAAAAAATCAGTCATGTTGGCTCACTGAGGTTTCTGAGGCTGCAACTTGGGGAATCCCAAAACTCATGGATTTTATTTATGTAGTGAATACATAAACAGTTGGCTCTTTTTGTGTTTGGTTTTCAGGGTTTAACTGCAGTTAGAAATCTGAACTCCTCAGCTTAGTTGCACAATTCAGAAAAGATATGATAATGTATCCCCTTTTTCTGACAAGGTGCAGTTTCCAGGGATTAACGTAGTGTTTAAAAGCAATGTAGTGGGGCTCATGTTATAATTTAAAATTAGTGGTATAAGTAGTAGACTCCTGCTCTATGTTTTATTTTCTTTGTCTAAAAACATCAAATTGGTCACGTATTTGACATCATCGTCCAAAGTTTCTGTTTTCTTTCTTCTTTTGGTTTATGTCCTTTAAAAAGCAGAACTCTGAGCATGAACATATCAAGAGATTCAGTTCTGTATTCACCACACATATAAAACATTAATTGATGTAATTGTTAATCTCATTGTGACTCATTTGATTTCCTGTTGACATGCCATTTCTTGTCAGTTTTTGAAGAAGGCCTGTTCTGCTCTTCTAAGGAGAAGAAATAAAACTTCTTGTTGGCTGGTTTCTGTTTATGGAAAACATGTCCAGAAAAGATGGTGCTTTTGTACCAGATCCCTTTGCAGTCTGATACACTCTCTTTTGGAAAAATGGACTTATATGCACACTCAAAATTTTACGTCTTAGTTTCATAAGCTTTCCAATAATTGGTAATGTTTTAGTAATTATATGAGAAGATCCTGTTCTCTAATGAAATTGGGTAATACTTTGTTGTTTGATTTTTTGGTCCTAAACCTTCTCTTAACCTTTGAAGGATGCTTTCGAAAACTTTTCTAAAATTTTGAATTTTGCTAACTTTGGGAATCATACACATCAAATGTATGTTTAGTCATTCTTTTTGATGGAAGGATAGATTGATATATATCATGTTGAAATTAAAGTGGAGAGATTAAACAGTCAGTAATGCAGTGTTATTCACACTTTTGAGAGAATTTTGATAATTTTGGAAAACTTTTTTTTTTTAATAGCACAGAGATACCCCTGAGAATAACCCAGACACTCCATTTGATTTCACACCAGAAAACTATAAGGTATGACTAGCTTAACATTATGATTAATTTACAAAACAGTATCTTCCAGATTTATAAAACGGATGCTTTTTCTGTTATACAGAGGATAGAGGCAATTGTAAAAAACTATCCAGAAGGGCATAAAGCAGCAGCTGTGCTTCCAGTCCTGGATTTAGCCCAAAGGCAGAATGGGTGGTTGCCTATCTCTGCTATGAACAAGGTACTGAATTCATTTTTGCCTTAGTTCGAAGAGAGGGGAAATTGTGTATGGTAACTTCCGCATATAGAAATTACTTTAATGTCAGAATCTATGAGTTTGGAGCCTTTTAGTCATACATGTTTCCTTGAAAATTATATTGGTATTTTTGTTGGTTCCCTTAATCCAGAGAACTGAAGGAAAGCTTTTTATCCTTGCAGGAAATAGTGAAGGCATTATGGTGAAAGAAGGTTTTTCTTGTTTGTTTGTTTTTCTTTTTGAAGGAAATGGTCATAATAAAGATAAAAGATCCCAAATATATAATTTAGTGTCAAGATAATCTGAAATTAATATAATGTTTAAATACTAGAATTACAGAGAAAAGATCTATTCATAGCTAGTGTGAATCTTTTTAATATTTTCATCTTTGGCTACAGGCCAAAACTCACAGGCTTTAACAAAAATTTAAATAATTTGTGGCATTTATGCCACTTGATTATGCCACCTTGGTATCAACAACCTACAGAAATGGTATGGATGGCCCATTTTATATGAAGTTAGTTTGTTCATATTTTAAGATTCATTTTTGCTAATAGTTTTCAGCAGTAATCCAAATTTTGAGTTTATTCATATTTTATTAATATAATAAGTACATTTGTGTGATAATAAAGTGTATCATTTATAAAGTACTGTACAAAAACCACATATTATTTGATTTCTATGAGAATCACAACCACTAAGCCATGTTATATAATGGAAAATATATTTAACTTAGAGCTAAGAGACCTGATTTTTCTCTGGACTGACTGACTTCCTCATTGACAATAAAGGTTTTAAACTAGGCAGATCTCTTCCAATTATTACATTATGATTTTTAAGTGATAAAGCTGGGTCTGAATTCATTTCTAATTCAATGTATATTCTACTTGACTATCACAGAGATTTTACTATACTTCATTTTTCTTACCACTTTCTAAACTTCATTTGTCATAACTGTTAGGCTAGACCATCATCTTTCTTGGAGAATAGGAATGTCCTTAATTTATCTAATGAAATCCCAAATGCAGATTTTAGATTTAGTTTATTGATCTCTTATCTGCTTTGTACAGTACCCTAACACTGTGTGGACCGTTAGTATTTTTTTCTCTATGAAAAGTGTTATAAAGAAAGTTTAGTAAGGTACTATCCTTAGTAAACATAGTCAGGTGGTTATTTTTTCAATAAATCACATGTTTCTTTGGGAGTTACTTACATTGTCTTTAAAATTAAAACGGCCAACTTTCTAAATAATGATTTAAGTATATATTTCTAATCATAGTTTTATTTTATTTTATTTTTGGTGGCTGGCTGGCATGACTAATAGTTTTAGTTTTAGGGGTTTTATGGCAAAAATTTATGTTTTTAATAATGGCAAGCCTGTTGGAAGTGTTGCTGAGTGGCAAGTTCAGCACAGCAAAATAGAGTAAATAACAAACTAATGTGACAACATTTAAACAATATTGTTCTATTTAGAGTTGGATGTGGTGGGGTGGGAGAGGCAGGAAATAGGATATAGGGAATAGAATCAAGATTCTTTCCACTTTACATTTGGGGTTTTTATTTTAATGTTCCTGTCCACACTCCCCCAGGAAACATATAACCTTACAATAGAAACAAAATCCAGAAGCTCATTCATTAGTTTCTTAACTGTCACTAAGGTATTAGGGAGGTATGCAATAGAATTCCAGGGGGAGCTTTTTCAAATTAGACAGTCAGGGCCTCAACTCCAGATGTATTAAATTATTTCAGTGGTAGGTCTCCAGCATGTATATTTTGATAGACAGTTTCCCAGATTTGGAGGTGCATCCTTGGTTAGAACCACTGAATTAAATAGTACAACTACTTTGTCTTTCTGAAGTGAACCATGGTTAGACATTTTTTGAAAATACATTTCCTTTAGAATTACTGATATGAAAAAGTTCAGCGTGTTATCTAAAATGCCATTTAATGAGCGCTTCTTTCATGTCAGAACATGAATATATATATATATAATTTTTAAGAATGCCAGATAGCAAGCTTTAAAACCCGATAGATCAATGATATTAGGTCAGCTAGAAAGTTATAGCTAGGATTATAGTCATCATAGACTGTACGAGACCAGCCCTAACAAACAGCTAGAAAGCCTGGTTTTCAATAACATACTTGCCCTAAGAGAGGCATACTGAGATAGTGATCCTTTTAGTGCTGAACCCTAGGATGTCAAAACAAATAATTTCTATCAATACCTTTTTGTGAAGGGTTGGAAAGTACTAGTCCTTATGATCTAGCTTTTGTAAAGAGTACAGTATTGTTACATGAAATAAAAGTAGTGTTTTGGATTATTCTGGAGAGGGATGTGAGCACATGTGGATGTGTACATATAAGTATGTAGAGATTGAAAATTTTGAGTTTACATATCTAAATGTAGATATGTAAACAGATAAATGTATAGTAGTGAGATTTGATTTTCAACACTTTCTATTGCCATACCATTTGCATGCACTATACATGACCAATAATATCAAGGATTTTTGAAAAATTGGTGAAGAATTTTAAAAATCTAATCGTTTCCTTTATTAGGATTTGGCCACCAAATTTCTGCCATTTAGACAAATTTTTTGTGGTGGTGGTTGGCTGGCTGGTATGGGGATCCAAACCTATGACCTTGGTGGCAAAAGGCTGCACTCTAACCAACTGAGCTAACTGGCCAGCCCTAGACAATTTTTTCTTTTGAAAAATATTTTAGACATTTTTTTTGGTGGCTGGCTGGTCCAGGCATCCAAACCCTTGACCTTTGTGTTATAACTCCACACTAACCAACTGAGCTAGCCAGCCAGCCCATTTAGACAATTTAAATGACCAAATATAAGAGTTGAAATGATCAAAGTAGATATTCTTGATAGTGAAAGACTTACAAATTTAGAGAAAAAGAATTATCTTTTGCACAGGTAAGGTGCGTGGGAGGAGGAGGAGGAGGAGGAAGTACTGGAACACCATTAGCTGCTGGGCTCTGTGTGATATAGGTGCAGGGTATTTGCAAAACCTGAAGAGCACTTGCAACTGTCAGGTACAAGTATGTTTTCTGCTCCTGAAGAACTTTTATGTTTTTACCAAACTGAGGCAATATGGAAATTATACTTTTTATAACATATCTAAAGCTCAATTAATATTGTGTTTACCTTATTTTAAAATGTCCTAATATTTTAGGTTGCAGAAGTTTTACAAGTACCTCCAATGAGAGTATATGAAGTAGCAACTTTTTATACAATGTATAATCGAAAGCCAGTTGGAAAGTATCACATTCAGGTCTGCACTACGACACCTTGCATGCTTCGAAACTCTGACAGCATACTAGAAGCCATTCAGAAAAAGCTTGGTATGAATCTTATTGAATTTGTACTTCCCCAGTAAATTTTTGTCTTACTCTTTTTTGCCCACATTTATTTCTTCCTATTTTGTGTTCTTCCTTAGGTCTCAGCCTCAAAGCTGAGTTGTTCACCTTTTTTTTTTTTTTTTTTTTAAATTATTTTTTTATTTTTTGGTGGTTGGCCAGTATGAGGATCTGAACCTTTTCTTTTTTAATCGGAAAATTATGTTTTGATTATTGTGTGATAGCATGTAGTACATTAAAAAGTGACTATATTGTTCATATATTCTTTCAAAGAAGGCATGGAACAAAGAAGATATAAGCATAGTAAGAGGGCTTTGGGAACGGAAATTTGAAATACTGTAGATGTTGTTATAGCAGCATCTACAAAATAAGCGGGCATTTTTTCATACAAAACTGGCATTGCTGTGTTTATAACTACATAGTCAAATGAACTAAAAGGAAGTAAAATCTTTTAGTTTTGTTAGTGAATATGAAGTACTTGCATGTTATAAAAATAGTTGGGTGGTATTCAAGTATATAAAACAAAGCTGAAGTCAGCTCAGAATCCTACCACCCTTCCTCCAAGGTATACATTCTGATATAACAAGGTATAACAGTTGGATGTGTTAGTTATAGATTTGACATCATTTTAATTATTAAATACATAAATGTAATATATCTGCTTGCTTTTTACACTGTATTTTGGTATCTTTCTATAGAACAGGATGTATGAGGGTACTTCAGAAACTTCATGGAAAAACAGAAATAAAAGACACTGCGAATCTCTCCACAAACAACTTTTTTTTGGTGGCTGGCTGGTACAGGGAACCAAACCCTTGACCTTGGTGTTACAAGGCTGCACTCTAACCACCTGAGCTAACTGGCCAGCCCCTCCTTGAACTTTTTGAAGTAACCTTGTATGTTACTCATTTTTCTAATTAAGTTCCTCTGCAGTTTCTTTCACATATGCACATTTTTGCATATTTGTCCTATTGTATACAGGGGATGTTTACAAGAAGTAAAATTGCTGAGTCAGATTTTACATATTTTGAAATGTATGAGTACCCATTTTCCTCACATCCTTAATCTTTGACATTAAGACTTTCCTGAGTCTTTGCCAATCTGATAGTGATTGTGACTTTAGTGTTTTAATTATCACAATCAAAATGAAAATAATACAGTCTGATGTACTGCTATAGAATAACAAACATTGGAGATGAGTCCCCTGAAATTTGACTCTTTTTAAAGGAACAAGTCCACTTAGAAATCCTTGAATGTTATAATTACCTCTAAGTATTTAGCCAGATCTCACGAGTTTTGATAAGTTTGCATAATTTTTTTGTAATTATACAAAGAATTTTTTTCTTTTTTAAAGAAATTTAATGTTCTTAAATACTGTTCATATATCTCTGCAATATATTGTGGCTTTTCTTCCCTTTAATCAAATTGCTATTAAAATATAACTGGTCCTTACAGCGATCATTTATATTTTTAGGAATAAAGGTTGGGGAGACCACACCTGACAAACTTTTCACTCTTATAGAGGTGGAATGTTTAGGGGCCTGTGTAAATGCACCAATGGTTCAAATAAATGACAACTACTATGTGAGTATTTCACTTAATGTATATTGGTTATATGGTGTCATATTTAAAATATTTAAAATGTTTGATTTTGTTTTCTATAGATGTTGATTTATTAATTATTTATTTAGAAGAAACTGTTAGCATAAATATCCAGAAGGTTTTTAAGAAATTATTTTTAAACATTTTTGCGTGTACCTCCAGAAGTTAATAACAAATTTTAGAAACTTAAGTTATGAAAAACTTATTAATTTACATATAAATACAGAAAATAACCCTGGTGTAGTAACGACCAAGACTTAACAGTAACATTTTGCCACATTTGCTTCAGGTACTATCATCATCATCATCATCATCATTTGTAGAAATAAGCCACAGATACAGGTGAAGCACCCCCACCCCAAATCCTATTCTCTTCTTTTCATTCCCAGATAACCATTATCATTAAGTTAGTGTGTATTCTTCCTGTACATATTTTTAAACTTTTTCTATATACTTATGTGTATATATGTGTGTATACATATATATACATGTGTGTATATGTATACACACACACACACACACACACACACACACACACACACACATTATATTGCTCGTTTTAAAAATTTTATAGAGATGGTATCATACCTCTAAGTAGTGCTTTAGCCAGATCTCACAAGTTTTGATAAGTTTTGCATTTTGAGTTCTTTGACCTATAAATTTTCTAGAAGTGTTATTAATACACAAATGTGTGTAGTTTTCTAATTATCTTTTTTTAAATTGCTTGCTACCCTAGTTATATCATGGTTTTCATTCATGATGTCTTGTTAGTTCATATTTCTTAGAAATTTGTTCATGGAAATCCTTTGAAGCCTGCATTGAAGGTATATTCTTCATGAAGGGATTTACTCTTCTCTCTTGCTTCTTCCTGGAAGTACTGCTGGCTTTAAAAAAAAAAAAGCCCCTCTCCTTACACCCTAAGCCTCCCTCACCCCACAATGTGAAAGGTTCCAGACTAGCAGTTTTCTTTGAGGGACAGTTTAATTTCTAGTTTACCCTTATTTTGAGGGCATAGCTTTTTGAGATCTTAACTTTGTGTGTTTGGATGTCTCTTTTTAGACTCTCTTGGGCTGGCATGAGGCTTGTCCTTTGCCCCCTCTAGGGTCAGAAACCCTGAAGCCAAGTTTACTTGGCATTTCACTTGTCTCCCTGGGTTTTCATTGTGTTTTTGGCCTTTGGATATTTATTTCTTGATTTAAATAGGAATTAGAGAATCAAGGCTTTGTATGAAGCATTTTAAGTCTAAATATAGGAGCCTATGGACAGATTTGTCCAAGAGATAGAGATTCTTTCAGTTAGTAGTAGTTGGATCTTTAGGTTAGGGATAGATATTAGGCATCCTTATAAGTTACTACAACTACTAGTGCTAATTACTATTTGTACCTCACTGCTTCTTCAAGAGTATAGTGTTTATTGACCATGTACTTTGGCACTGTTCTACTTTATACATTTTCTTTTTTAATCCTCAAAAACACACTGAAGTAGGTTATCAAATAAAGAAACAAACTTGTGAAGGCCAAGTAACTTGTCCAAGATTACTAGCTAGTAAGTGATGGAGCCAGGATTCAAATGTAGATGTACTTCACTTGAAAGCACTACTCTGTACTGCCTCTTCAGCTACAGCTCTTGTTTCATATTATATTTAGTAGTATATGATATATATAGGAGTTATTCAGTTGTTGCTACCTTGGTAACTATCTTGTGAGCTGAGAGAGACATAAAAAAACTAAGTGGTATTAGGGATTTATAGATTTCAGCAATAGGAAGTAATTTTTCTATATGATAGTTGTAATTTTTTTTTTTTTTTTTTTAGGAGGATCTGACACCTAAGGATGTTGAAGAAATTATTGATGAGCTTAAGGCTGGCAAAATTCCAAAACCTGGGCCAAGGTATGCTTTTATTTATATATAATAAGTTTTAATGGCTTAACCTAAATTAATCTTTCACATAAACTTAATTTTCAAAATTTTATACCCTAAGATCATAGAAGCTTTGGATATTATCTAAGCCAACCTGTTATCTACAGCAAGAATTTTTTTCCTTTAAAACCCTATCAAATAATCAAGCTGATAGTGCCTTAATATTTATAAAGAAAAATTTACTATAAATAGTAATATGTACTGTAGTATAAAAGTTCATGTCTCCCTTTAATTTGTCTAAAGATCCAGTTCTGCCCTTTGAATCTACTCAAGATAATTTTAATATCTCTTCCAAATGACAGCTTTTCAGTTACTTGAAAAGCTTTTCAGTTATCGTGTCTTCCTCCTATCTTTTTCTCAGATTGAATATCTAGTTTTTTCATTGTTTTTCCCTGCGTGACATAGTTTTTGGTCTCACTCCTCTGTGGGTTTTCTAGTTGGCTAGTGAATTTAATGTGATACTTAAAACTAGTCACAGTATTTGAGATAGGTATACCAAGCAGTACAGAGCACTGTGGGACTTCCTCCTTTGTTCTAGACTTTATACTTGTAATAATCCAGTCTCATTACATTAACTCTTACTTCAAATACATTACACAATTAATTGCACTTAGTCAATTAGAATGCCTATATATTTTTCAATTTATCAGCTGTTTATCCAGGTTGCTCCCATCCTATAGTTGTTATACGAATTACTTTTCTTTCAATTATGAACTTGAACTCTTACTGCAAAACAAACCCCTATTCCACATCTAAGCGTTCAGTTACTCAAAATTCTCTTAATAGTAGCAGTTGTTTGCATGGTTTTATGTAGCTGTAATCTCTCTGTGAGTATCTTTTTCTGCTTATGTCAGATAAACTTTTCCTTCTGTCAACATATTTGTAGGCCAATATAGTATTCCAGTGTTTTAAAAGAGCTATGATGTGTTTGTTTGTTTGTTTTTTTAATAAGTCCCTGTCCTTCAGTCTCAGGAGTTTAAGACAAAAGACAGGCCTAATTTTTGATTTTTTTTTTTTTTTTAATGGTAACTACATGGGTTTATATGAGGGTACTTCAAAAAGTTCACAGGAAGTGATGTGCTCTTTATTCCCCTATTATAAATTTTTTTTTCCTAATTTTTAATTATAAATAACAATTCTCTGAAGTTAAATTACTAAGTCAGAGGGTATGAGTGGTTTTATAGTTTGCTCTCTAGAAGTATTCATCCATTGTTCTGGCAGACTAATAAGCTTAATGAGAAAACTTAGGTTAATTCAGGATAACTTAAGTTTAATAAATACTAGCTGGCCCATGTTGACTATTACTTTCTTTTCTAAGAAACATACACTACTCTCCACACCCTGGGCCTAGAGAGTTGAATTTACTTAAAAATGTTGGGCCATACTTGCTTTTTTAGGAGGTAAAACATTTTCATTGTAAAAAATCATTCTCCTTTATGGAGGCAACAGAAGTGAAATCTTTTGTTGTTTACAAAATTAATATTGTTAACCTTAGAATATTTTTCTTAGCCAGTGGTCCTATTCCTTATTCTTGCTTCTAATATAGAGATACCCCTCCCCTAAAGTACATATTTCAAAGTATTTTCCACAAGCTTCAGCTCTTTGTTAGGATTCAGATGTTTTAAAATAAGTTTATGTTACTCTTATGTTTGTACTTAAACCCATAATATCTTTCAACTTTTGAGTACTTTTAATCCAATATTATTCTCTTACCACACAAACAGATAGTTGCTTTGTCACTTTATTATACATTACATATTCAACATTCACATATTTTACAAACATTTTTTGAGTGTCTGCTGTGTGCCAGGAACTATTTTAGTTTGTATATCCAATCATGAACATGATAAAGTTTTCACATATCTTGTATTTTAGTGATAGAGACAAACCACTAATGTAATGTCTGAGTGATAAATGCTACAAAGAAAAATGAAGCAGGGATAGGGGAGAGAGAATGATTGGGAGTAAATTTAGTCAGGAGAGCCCTCTCTGAGGTGGTAACATTTGAGCCATGACCTGAATGATGAGCTAGAGGGAACCATGTAAAGAACTGGAGGAAACAATGTTTCAGGGAGGGAAAGAGGATGTATTAAGGTCCTGGAGGAAAAGTAAGACAACAGTATGATTGCAGTGAGGTGATCAAAGAGGAAAAGGGTGAAAGGGGTCAAAGATGGAGATGGGGCCCAGATATGTAATCTGGGTTGAATCCTAAATATAATAAAAAGCTCTGGTTGGAGTGTTTTTAAGTAGGGAATGATATGACCTTGTTAAAAATATTGTCTTAATTGCTATGTGGAGAATAGTTTAGAATTGAGTAGATGTGCTGGGGCTGAAGAATTATGAGATTTCTAGCTTTTTGGTTTGAGCATCTCCATGGTTCTTTTAGCTAAAATGGAGATTTGGGGTAGGGCAAGTTTGGAAAAGAAAAGTCAAGAATTTTGTTTGGACATGGGAAGTTTGAGATGGTAGAATGCTGATAGGTAGATATGAGTCTGGAATTCAGGGACTAGATTAGGGCTGGAAATACAAATCAAGGATTCATCAGTTATTATAAGTGGTTTTTAAAGTTGTAAGTCAGGATGAAATTATCAGGGATGAAATTAGAATTTGTTGTTGTTAACATAGGAGATACTATATTTTAACATTAATAAACAGGAACTAAATACCACAGTTAAGCATTTTCAACATTCAGTAATAATAGGGATGTTGCTTAGCAGTAATTGTAAACAGTTCTTCAACAGATTTTGTTGACAGTGTTCTGGATTTGAGCCAAAGACTTTAGAATTATTGGTGTCTGAACCTATTTTTATATTCTACCTATTACCTTTTATTTAAAAAGCAGACATAAATCTGTTTATCTTTCAGTAATTGCAGAGCTTCCACCAGTGGTGTATAAGGCTTGTATCTGGACATGGTAATACAAGAATGTCTTACTAACATCTGAAAATAACAGCTGATCACTTTCATTCCCCAAGTTAAAATGTTGGGTATATATGATAATGAAACAGATTGGGATAGCAATAACCATGTAAGACAGTTATAGTTATTCTTGAAATTAACCAAAGCTGGTTAGTTCTTTTCTATTAGTATTTTTAAAATAAAGTTCTCTGCTCACATATTTGAAAGAGGTGCTAATTGTACGTCTGAGTAATGAAGAACTGAAATTAAACTTTTTATAAATTATCTTTGGTAAATGACTGTTAAAATATTAAACCAGTGGTAAGATAATACTCTTTCTTAATTTTGACATTAATATTTGTGTGCTGAGATTGTTCTTGTTTCCAATTAATTAAAAGCATTGAAAACACCTTATAACCTACTTTTAAGTTACTAATTGATAGAAGGTGTTTTTTAGTATGGATTAGACTAATTTTAAATCTAATGTGAATTCTTCATATTTAGTTTTATAAAGATACTTTAAATTTTGTACAATTCTGGGAGTTACAGGTAAATTATCTGAGATGTAAAAAATATATAGCTAGGCTATATAGTTCCAATGCAGTTGTTGACTCTAGACAATAAAGTCACATTTGGTTTTTTATACTAAAAGTAGGAGCAATAGTGGATATATCTCAGCAATAGTAAAAAGATAAGCACTAAACTTTCATAAAGTAGTTTATCTATATAAAGTACTTTAAGCCATAAAAATTTACAGAAAGGCCAAGTTTGCTAGAGTGCAAATGAATTAAAATGGTGCATATACATGTCATGTTAGAATGGCTGAAAAACCACATGTATTTTTTGGATTTTAATGAAGACAAAGTAATTTAAGTAGATGTCATTTTAAGCATGAGATATCATGGAAATCATTTTTTGTTCTTTATGTGAAAAACCCAAGTGTAAATTGTGGCTGTCAGGTGAATGGATAGGGCTAGATAGTGTTCTGAGGCATGTTTACAGATGAAATGGGAGGGGAAAGTTACATGATTAATAGGTTAAACGAAGTTATAGGCTATGCTGGAGGATTTTATAGCCTTAATAATATTTTAATTTGCATTGGGTGAATGGCGGGGAAGGGAGAAGATTTGCAGCCAAACATACTGGACCACTGGAACCTCCTTTTTTTTTCTAAAGTGTCATGGGATTGTAATTTCATGGAGCGAACTTTAGGATACTCTGGATCAGCTTATTTTTTAAATTACTTCCATATATAAAATTCTGTAATCCTGTGGAGAGCTCAGGAAGTATGTAGGATTAATTCACCAATCTATTGTTCCAGAAACTCCAGTTGTTTTAATCTTCCTAAATGATCCTTTATGTTGGTAAGGAGGATATCAACACTAAGGAGCTTATTAATTTAAAAAGACCCGTATCTACCCAAATTGATAAGATACCAAATGCACAGCTTTCAGGATACTTCTAAAATGAAACATCTAAATCACATTCTATTCTGACATTTGATGAAGAGAAAAGTTTAGGCAGAGAAGAAATTTGATGGGAGGGATAGCTGAGCTTAAACCAAAAGCGGGAACCTAGTAAACAAAGAGAGGTCCTCCAAAATAAGTGAATTTTATTATTTCATAGGCATTTAAATAGCAGCCGGTATACCTGTTACTAGTTAACACAGTAGTCCCCGCTTTATCCACAGGAAATACCTTCCAAGACCTCCAGTAGATGCTTGAAACCACAGATCGTACCAAACCCTATACTATGTTTTTTTGTATACATGCATACCTGTGATAAAGTTTAATTTATAAATTAGGTACAGTAAGAGATTAACAACAATAACTAATGATAAAATAGAACAATGATAGCAATAAGCCAGCATCACTACTCTTGTGCTTTGGGACCATTATTAAGTAAAGTAAGGGTTACCTGAACATAAGCACTGCAGTTCTGTGACAGTCATCTTGATAAACAAGATGGCTACTAAGTGACTAATGGATGGGGAGCATATACAAGGAAACTTCAAAAAGTTCATGGAAAGATTTGTATTGTCTTTTGTTTTCTTTTTGGTAGCTGGCCAGTATGGGGATCTGAATCCTTGACCTTGGTGTTACAACACCATGCTCTAACCAACTGAATAACTGGCCAGCCTGTATTATCTTCTAATTCTATTTTTCCATGAACTTTTTAAAGTACCCCCATACAGTGTAGATAGGCTGGACAAAGGGATGATTCAAATCCCATGCGGGATGGCTCAAGATTTCATCACATTACTCAGAATGGTGCAAAATTTAAAACTTATGAATTACTTATTTCTGGAAGTTTCCATTTAATATTTTTTTACTACAGCTGACTACGGGTAACTGAAACCATGGAAAGCAAAACTGCAGATAAGGGGGGACTACTATACAAAAAATTTACAAAACCAAATAACTTTTTTTCTTATATCTGTCATTTTGTTGCTTACCCTGTGACATTAGTTTCAGGTTCTGGTAGATAGTACACAGAGACTACTTTTGATCTGGTTTTTATCGTGAACAAAAAGACCTATAGTGCAAATATATTGACATTTCTGATTTTGTGAGCATTATTCATTACATTAGTTACTTGTATTGTGTACTGTGATAGCTTGAAAGATCTTATAAGTGATTATGTGATGTCATTTTCCTGTCCCCTGAACAAAAAATGATTTCCTAGAGCTCAAAAAAAACATAGGATTGATGACAAAATGTGAAGGGCAAAGCCAGAGAGGATTGAAAGATATAAATTGAACAAGTTCTTCAGCTTAAATCTGTGGCAGGAACAAGGTAATTAGCAAAAGCCAAGGAATGGGGTTGGGGGGTGGGGAAGGTGGTGAAATGATATGGAGTAGGTGCTGAGTTGGACTGTAGCAAGAGAGGTCAGACAGGACAGAGGTGAGCAATTACCTGAGAAAGTATGTGTGGGGGTGAGAAAAGACAGATAGGTTCTTCTTCCTCTGCACAGCTTCTTTTCATGGATTCCTCCATAAGTACCTGTTCTTATTTTCTATTCTTTGTGGTGGTGGTGGCCACCCTGTCTGGAACCTTTTCTTGAAAAATTGCTACTACTAATATAGCCTTAAAAACGATCAATAGAAATAGATTTCCACTTCACTGCTTCTAAGGGACACCCTTCTACGTCTTCAGATTTCTCAAAAAAATCCAGTTTCTGTTTATATCCAAATACAGTGTTCAAGTATGTATATTCTTTCTATTCACTGTGACAATGGATCACAATTAAGTAAAATTCAAGTATAAAAAAAATGTAGTGCTCAAGTTTATTAAAACATGGTTTTTAAAAAATGTCCTCTGGGATTGGGTTATTTTTGCAATAGTTCTTTGATCCTTGGGCAGATGCTGAATCTCCTTGGTTTCTGTATCTGTAAAATAAAGCCAGTATCACTTGTCTTGTGGCATTATTGTAAAGATTAAATGAACTAATGTATGTACACTACTCAATAAGTGGGACCTATTATTAGTGCTGTTTTTATGTTTTTCATATTTATGGTGAGTTTTTTCATATTTAACTTTAGGAAAATTTTGCAGTTGAAATGTCTGAATTAAATAATCCATGCTAGTTTTGGGGGGGAAAATAGTTACTTAACTGGGCTGTTGTGAGGTAACAGTTATAATATAAGTAAAAATTTGTAAATGTTAATCATTATCAGTCACTTTACTATTACTTCTTTTTATTTTCAGGAGTGGACGCTTCTCTTGTGAGCCAGCTGGAGGTCTTACCTCATTGACAGAACCACCCAAAGGACCTGGCTTTGGTGTGCAAGCAGGCCTTTAATTTACATTCAACTGTAAACATGTCACAGAGAAATAAAATATGAACCTCCTATCTATGTAAACTTTTTATATTTGTTTGTTCAACTCTGTGTACATCTTGGCGGTAACCTAGCAACTGGCAACTGCTAAGTGTCATGTCAAAACGATGAAGCACCATTTTAAAGTCTTTTGCTATCTATGGCTAACTATGAGGACATTATTACATAATCTAGTTAACAGTTACTCCCTCCAACATCACCCATTTTCTTTTTTTTCTTTTTTTAAAAAAGATTACCGATAAGGGGATCAACCCTTGGCTTGGTGGTGTCAGCACCACACTCAGCCAGTGAGCTAACCGGCCATCCCTATATAGGATCCAAACCCATGGCCTTGGTGTTATCAGAACTGCACTCTCCAGAGTGAGCCACGGGCCGGCCCCAACATCACCGATTTTCAACTGCCAGGTCACTTTTACCAGGTTATTGCGAAGTAAAAATTCTATGCAATTTCAACTATGTTTTGCTTTTCCATCTTTAGCCACAGCCAAATTTTAAATTAACGTGATCCTTCTATAAACTTTATTTATGCCAGTACTCCCTTTAAACATTTTTATGTTTACAGCAAACAACTGTCAACTGGTAGGTGACACCTCAAGCACACTGGAGGTAGAAGGAGGATAAGGTAGTTGTCTCTAGAAGCATTATCCATCTTAAGAAAGAAAGGTACAAAACATTATGTCTGGCTATTCAAAAAATAACAAAGAAATTGGAAATACTGTATATTCATGAGTTGGAAAGATCAGTGGATATGCAAAATATACTCTTTAGTTTTATGGATGTTACAACTTAGAAGAAAGGATAAAACCTTTTATGCATTACATCCAGTTCAAGAAACTAGCTATATAGCACATTAGTTTTGCAAATAGGAAAAAAAAGTAATAGCCACCTTTAATGCATGGATAATAAATTTAATGATTTAATCAAATCACTTCAGGACTTTTCAAAGTCGCTCTTTGGTCTTCCTCTTGAGAGACTTTAGTCACTAGTAATTATGATGCCTGTAAACATAATTTTTTTTATTATGTCATTTAAAAAGTGGGGTTTTTTTTTACTTGAGAGAAGGTAAATATCACAGTAATCTTTCAAGTGACATAAAAAGGTAACACAATGAAAATACCTTCCTTCCACCCTAGAGCCCTCTTGACCTTCTTCTCATAGGCAACTATTTTTTTCTTTATTTCATTCCATAAATATCCAAATTAAATGTAACACTATTTCAGCTCTAGCCCTAAGGTGGTGTCTTACTATTCACATTGAACCTAGTGTTTTGTAGGTGGGTGAAATCAGGAACTTAGGAAAGGAAAAAATTCTGATCTTTAATGCTAGTTTATGCTTTATATAGTAATTTGTTGGGACTTGGCTTTCCTTGTCAAGTGTGAATGTCATCTGCTGTGATCATATCTGAACTTTCAGTTTACTAGTGACATGAAGGACAGTCTTACATAAGTTTGTGACTGCATTCATTAAGTCACAAATATGCTATAGGAGTTTAGAGGCCAGTTCAGGGAAATGATTTTCTGCTGAGTATGTAACTCCTTGGGTAGTTAAATTAGAGTATGTACAAATTGTTGCAGATTAACCTTTATGTAACTAAAAAGCGTCCAGAAGGAAACCGGAGTACACGCTGCAGCTACGCTGAGACGGTAAATTTTCCTTAGGCACTTTTCCTCAGTAAGTGAGCACTTGCCTCTGAAACCCTCAATTACCACATGTAGAAAAATGCACTGAAATTTCTCTTTAGGAAGGTCGGTGAAAGGTGTTACTGGGAGGGGCTGTACCATACATCCTGCGGTCCCCGCGGCAGGTGCACACTACTGCGCTTTCGGGATGGGAACTGGTGCCCCACCAGGCGCCGGAACGGGAGTCTTGAGTGCAGGCGTAGGCGCGCCCACAAGCCGCCTCTTGACCGAGGAGCTGGCCGACCGGCAGCCGCGAGTTCAGAGGCTCACAAACCTCTTCTTGGCCTCAAGCCGAGGTCGCAGCATGGTTTTACGCTGGCCCGAACTCACAAGCTCTTCCACCCACCCCTCCTTAAAAATAACATGTGGGGCCCGCCCGGTGGCTCGCTAGGGTGAGTGCTGCGCTGGTAGCACCGAGGCCGCGGGTTCGGATCCTATATAGGGATGGCCGGTGCGCTCTCTGGCTGAGCGTGGTGCGGACCATACCGTGCCAAGGGTTGCGATCCCCTTACCGGTCTAAATAAATAAATAAATAACATGTGAATACCCTACGTGGAGCCTCTTCTTCGCCGCCGCCATTTCCAGAAGTTTCCAGGCACAGCTACTGCCATGGTCGCTGCAAAAAGCGACCGCCGATCCCGCCTTCCCGGGAGCGTCAGCGGCGCCTGCGCTGTCTCCTATCCTAGCCTTTGCCGCCTCCTCCCTTCTCAGGCCGGTGACGACGGAGGGGAGGCCGTGACACCCGGGTTGGGTGGAGTGCCGGACCAAACCACCCCCCCGCCGCCTCCCACTTGGTACATGCCACCTCCCCCGCCCCGTGGCTCGAGATGTTCCTCCTCAGAGCCGCAGGAGCGGCGGACGCCGGGGGGGCGGGGCGGTCACGCCGCCCGTCCCGTGCCCGCGGGAGTCACGTGTCCGCGGAGGTCACGTGCCTGCGCCGTAGCCAATCGCCGGGAGGCGCTGTCCTGGGAGCGGGGAGGCCGTGGTGAGAGACGGACCGAGACCGAGATGTTTTCAAGCCCGGCCTCGGCGGCGTTAGTGGCGGTTGCAGCGGCGACTAAGACAGCGACAGCAACGGCCACGCCGAAGCACTCGTTCAGGCGGTAAACCGTCCCGCGCCGACCGAGCCTCCGGTCCGTGCGGGCGAGGGGGGCGTGGCGACAGCCCAGGAGGAAGGAGGGGCGCGGTTTCGAGCCTGTTCCCGGCGCCTGGGAGGAGACCCTCAGTTCCGAGCTGCTCCTGTCCACCCTCTCCAGAGCAAGGTAGGGACCCGCCCAGGCCCGCCGCGCGCCCCCTGGCCGGGCCGAGTGGCCACCGTCCTGACAGTGACAGGCCGTTAGTGGCCCTCGGCGCGGGTCTGCCGTTCCCGCCGGGGCCCCGCCCGCTGCCGCCGCCCCCGCCCCTCCCGGCGTCCGGAGGAGCCACGGCGCAGGTGGGAGCCGCCAGCTGGGCGGGGGCGCGGGCGGGCGGGGCGTAGGAAGGGGCGCCGGCGCCCCTGGCCGCCGCTCCCGGAACATGGCGGGGCCGGAGGAGCGTGTGCGTGCGAGTGTGCGCGGCCCGAGAGGGCGCCGCCGGCGTGCCGCGGCAGGACCGGCGGGGGCGAGGGCGCGCCCGGCCCGGCCCGCTGCGCGCGGCCGCCGCCGACCACCGGGGCCGCGAGCGTCGGAGGTCCCCGGGCTCCTGGAAGAGGCAGATGGAAGCGAGGAGGGGAAATTGCTGCTCTAGTCTCGGGGGAAAGGAGAGCGGCTACGCCGCAGTTCTGCCCTAAATGCCGGAGTAATCTGTCGCTGCCGCATTGGGCACTCAGTCTTTGTCATCGTCTTTTTAGTGCCCCTTCGAATGATGTTCAGAGACCCTTGTAGCACGTCAGGTTTTTAGGTCTCATTTTGGGGAGTAATGTGGGATGACGCATCCTTGAGGATCCCAAAGCGTGGAATGAACGGCTGTACAAAGAGGTTACCGAAGCCCAGCTGATAGCTGTTTCAATAACAACAGTAAGAAACTGTTTAGGATGGGAAGTTAATCTTGCACTAGTTGAAACCGTAGGAAATGTTTAAAGCAGTGTAGCCACCGGGATCGTAATTTCCACTTGACATCCGCGGCGAGACTGCGATCTCAGGTGAAACGTGTTGCAGATCCAGTGATCTGTAACGCTTTGGGGTTATCCCTAATGCTCAAGTTGGACCTGCATTCTCAGTTGTATTACTTTCTTATTGTTAAATGATGTATGTAAATTATAAAGGCAGGTTAACATACGAAGTAGGTATTTTAGAATAAATTAACTTTGTTAAAAACATACGCTCAAGTAGGCCGTTAAAAATCTTCGGCACGGATGTGTTTCAGTTTCTTCGATCATTATACAAAGGCTTTCCTGGAGATTAGCTCAGAACTGGCAGAACATATGCTGTATTGGTGCCAAGTGGCTTAAAAGCAAGATGAGATAGTGTCGACTGTATAAAATGAAGTCGTTATATTAACTAGTCTTGTTAAGAAAAGTCTTTAATTTGGGTTAAAAGCAAAAACATAAGATTTGAAATGTTTCCCTCAGCGATTATAAACAAGGGGATAAAGGTTTTATTACTTAAGGATTTTTTATAGTTGAGAACAAAAACTAAATTTCTAAAGCTCTGCAGACAGCTTGACTAAGGTCAAGCTTAACTATTCAATAGAGTATGTGTGTTCCATTTTAGAGATAGGCAAGGTGTTAAAATGAAGGAAAACCAGAGTGTTAAGAATATTCATAGAAGGAAAATTAGAGCAAAAAGTAGGATGCCTTTATGGTCTTAAAGTTTACATAGTAGTTGTTAAGAATTAGTAGTTGTTAGAATCGTTTTATGAACTAAGCAAGCTGGGAGAGTGGAAATCTCTAGGCGTGTAGTCCATGAAGAATATTTGAGGAGGAGTAAAGAGAACCAAAAGTATTCAGATGAGGAAAGAACTTGGTAGCTGAAAGTATGTTGTTCAGTCTCTGGTATTGGTTCTTTAATATCCAAGGAAAAAAGCTTGCATTTTATTTGGAGAGGAGTCTCTAACCAGTGGAATAAATTTAAAAGAAAGATGTTTTTATCGAGATGCCGATGTTACTTTTCTCCTTATAGAAGTTGTTGGAAAATGTGACTGCTACTCTGACGTAGATTGGAGAAATGATAGTTGAGATATTTGGAAAATACTTCTTTGGGAAAGAGATTTTTATTCTAAAAACAGGAAGAATATTGAATATTATTTAAATTCTTGGTATTGGTTGACCAGTAGTTAAAAATTTTTAAGTCATTCTTGTGTTTTAAGGCATTACTTCACTCTAAAAAGAGAATGGTTTGTGAGATTAGTCATTTCCATCGTAGTCCATAAGAGGTTTACATGACTTCTGAATGTAAATTTGATATTGAAGTAACATTTATCAGATAGGCATGAAGAATTTAATAATTACAGTAGGTTGCTTGAGAGCTGTTGACACTACTTTCTGACTTGGAATTTGTTGCTAACAACATGTATTTGCAGAATGCCTGTGCCCTGAAAAGGGTACAAGAATGGAGATTTATCCTTAGAACTGGAAGGGACCTCCATTTTTCTCGTTTCCCTCATTTACAGATGAGAAAATAAAGGCCTAGTAAGGTGTATGGCGTACAGCTAGTCTGCAGCTAGTTAAAAGTCTGTGGTTTGGAGAGGTTTCTTTCTGTGAAGATGCTAATTTGCCTCTTTCTTTAGAAGTAGCTTTGTGGAGTAGTGGAAAGAACATTGAAATATAAGTGAGAAAGCCTGGGTTCAAATTCTTGATTTGTCACTTCCTAGCAGTGGTTTTTGACAAATCATATGAACTTTGAGAACCTTGCCTTTTTAAATCTGCAAAAATAATTTTCCTACATAATTTTCAGGGTTGTTGGATGGAACAAATGAAAATGCTATAAAAAGTGGTGATATTATTTTTAAAGAAAACACAGTTCATAGAGTGTAACAAAGTGTTTAGATCCCTAGGTTTTTGCTTAGCCCTAGCTTTGTTTTTAGCACTTGCTATTTTACAGATTAGGACTCCTTATAGATACATTTTCTGATCCCCATTTAGTTCTAATCTTAGTAAAGCCGCTTATGAAGATTTTAAATATTGCAGTTGTTAAGAGTCTGACTTCCCCTGGAGAGTATGAAGTTTCTTCATATAGCATTTGAAAACATCCTTGTGTACACTCATGCGTGCATAATCTGTTCTTTAACAGACAGTGGCTTTTTAAAAGTAGTAGTGAAAGGATCTTAGTAGCAATGTTAACTTGTCTTTGGCTAGTTTCCAGATATGGCAATAGCAAGAGATAATTTCCTTTATAAACTCAGCTTTGAATAGTTCATGTTAAGGTCATCTGTTAGATCTAGAATATATAGAAATGTTAAAACAGTTTTTGTTTGCTTTTGCTCTTATGTTTAAAATCTTTTCTTCTAGTACTACAATGTATCAACATTGTATTACATAGATTACCAGATTATATATAACCTTGAAAATGAAGGTAATGATGATCATAGATAACATTTGCTGAGAACATGTGAGTCTCTGTGCTCAAAGTTTTATGTGAAATATTTCAGATAATATAACAACCCGTTTAAGCAGATACTATTATTATTCTAACAAATGGCAGAGAAAACTGAGCCTGTGAACAGTTATGCGATGTATAGATATTCACACAGCTGAATAAGTTTCCACTGTCCCCTTTTTTAGCCATTTCTCTGTGTTCTGCCTCTAAGAGTGTATATCTGGTTTTGAATGATTTTAAGGCAGTGTTTCTTAAATTTCAGACTTCATGAAAAATGTTTGGGGGCCAGCTATTCCACCTTCTATGTAGTCAAAAAAAGAAAAAGAAATACCTTCTGAAATCATAGATGATAGACCAGCAAGCCTTTTTATGACATACTTGTTGCTGTGTTGTTATTTTTTTTATATTAGTTGTCAGAATCAAATTATTCTCACCAGCTACAAAAGGACCACAGTTAACATTACAAGAGGCTATCCCAGTAAACTCCACCTTGAATGTCATTGTTCTAAAGAGACATATGAGGGTACTTCACAAAGTTCATGGAAAGATTCATCTTATCTTCTAATTCTGTTTTTCTGTGAAATTTTTGAAGTACCCTTTTACTCTAATCAATGACTGAATAAAAAAGATAACTTGCCACACTTATTTAAGACTTTTATAAAGGAATAGCTCTAGCAAGTAGGAAATTTGAGTTTCTCCAGGTTAGAAAATAGCATCCAAGACTAGGTTTTCTGATTAGTAAGACTCTCAAAATTCTAAGAAATTTAAATTCAAACTTAAGTCCTTGGAAAATTAGGTTTAAACACAGAAATGCTTCCAAATTGAGGTAAGTAGAGGAGGTAAATTATGAAACTGCAAGTCACGGGGTGGAAGTCATTTCTTTTTCTTTGGGTTTTAAAAATTCTAAAAATTAAAAAATGTGTCATCTTTGGCCAGTTCCTTAACATTTATTTGTTTTCCTAAAATTGTTTTGAAATATGTAAAATAAGTTTGTTTTTCTGGTCATCAGTTTGTATTTAGGCCATAATTCAGGGAAATATCACAAATATTAGTGATAAATACATTTTTTAACTATCTTATTGCTTGAAAGAGTTATTAGAGAGCTTTATAGCTTCTCAGATTTCAGATTGTTCTTCCACCTACTTAGGAGTTTGGTCGGCATTCTGACTTCTCATCGAGAACAAAAACTATGGCTCTCTCTTCTGCCCGGAAATAACTATATTTACTCAAGATAAAAGAAAAATAGTACCTTAAAGTTATAGTGCTTTGTAGTCAATAAAGCACTTTTTATATCTGATTTCTCTTGAATATAAACTCTGTGAGATAGGCTAAACAAGAATTGTAAGCTAATCTGATGATATTGAGCCATGGATTGAATCCAGGTTAAAATTATCTGTGGTAATACTAGACTCCTTTGAAATTCACTTATGGAAGAGAAGCATTAGCAAATCTAAAAGAAGAGGAAAGAAAGACGTGTTCTATTATTTTTTCTCTCACCAAATCTGTATCATATACAGCTTGCTTTCTATTCTGTTATACCTCTTCTGAAATAAACAAGTAGGGTAGAAGTAAATATTAAGAACATTCTTAGGACAGTTTTCCTAATTAATGGTGATGGTTAATGATGTTAAAGACAATTAGGTAAGAAAGTTAAAATTTCACAGAATGTTTTCTGTCATAATTTGCCCAAGAATATTGTAACTAGGAAAAAAGCCTTGGTTTGCATTTCAGTGTTCTATACGAAAGTCTTGCGATCTCTGAGTTAAAATAAGTTATCAGACTTTAATTCTCACTATTTGGAAGTTACCTGGTGATCAAAGAAAAGAATTTTTATTGAGCTCTGTAAACTAGGTACTGTTAGATATTTCAATATATGTTGTTTCAGTATGTGATGAGAGTAGGTATCTTACGTACTTGGTTAAGAAACCTCTTGAAAAAGTTGTCACAGGAATATCTCCAACTCCATGTTAGTACTCAAGAACTAACTTGAAATTTATAAGTGTTATATACATGTAAGTCTATTACTTTGAGAATTTTTTTCTTAAGATCAACCCAATTCATTCATATATTTGTAGTTGAGGTGATCAGTAGTGCTTTTTCAACTTTATTCCTGTTTTCTAGGATTTGTAAAAACATCTCAGGATTGAAGAAGAGTGTTCTTTTTAAGTTGCAGTGAACAGGGCAAAAAATAACTCTACCGAGTTTCTGTTTGTTTTCCTGTTATTGAAAGTAAACAGAATGGTTGACAGCAAATTGGCTTCTCATTCTTCCTTTTTTGTCCTTTTCCCCCTTCATGGCTCTTTCTTCTCCTTCAGGCATTAGTGCTTTCTTGCTTTGCACATACTCGGTGAAAGTAAATTTACACTTATATAGATATTTATATACTTCTATATACTTATATCTGAGTTATTAAATTTAAATTATATTACCACTTTTACTTTACATTTTAAGGCTTTTGTCTTTAATTGCTGTATGAAGGTATTTGGCTCGAGTACAGGAATTTGGATCATTAGCCAATACATGGGGAAATAGTCGTTTGCATTTTCTCTTCTGTGAATTGACACTTCATATTTTTTGGTCATTTTTCTCTCTTTGTTCCTTCTTACTCAAAACTAGAAGTAGCAATTAAGAATTTATACAAATAATACTTTAACATTTTTGTTAGGATTTTACGTTACAGAATTAATATATGCTATTATTACATTTAAAAACTATATAATAAAAAGGTTAACAATTCTCCAACTTCCTTATGCATAATCTTTATATATTAGAGATTATTAATCTTCTATATGTGTTGCAAATATTTTTCCTAATATATCACTTAGCTTTTGAATCATAACTTTTATTTTACAGCACCACTGCCCACCCCTTCACAAGCCCCCAAAGAAACTGGCTCTCTCCAAATTACTTCCTTATTGGGGTAATAACTCTTTAAACTCTTTTATTATTCTATTCAAGAATTTCCCCTGCCCATAGCTTTTTTATACTCAGATGTTGGGGAGGAGGTAGCAGAAAACAGTGAGAATCTTTTGAGCATGGGGGGAAACATGGAATCTCACACTTCAGTCATATTCATTATGAAATGCTAATTGACTGGTAGAGGCATAATTACAAATACTCAATAGTTGATAATAGGTTCTCCACATAAATTTTCATTCACTCCTTACAGTGACCTTGTTAAGTTTATACTATTCTCATTTTGCAGATGAGTTCAAGTTAAATCATTTAAAGTCACATATATCTAGGAAGTGATAGTGACTGTTTTGCTTCCTTTTAAAATTACATCTTCAAAGATGATATTAAGAGGAAAAGGATAAAGTAATGGGCAAATTTAAAACCTTTAAGGGAAAAATATGTATTTTGTATTGCAATTATGGATTGTTTATAAGGAGTGAAAGTTTTGAAAGATCCAGTCAGAAAATGTGATGGCTTACTCAATTTAAAAGTAACTGGAATTTTTATCTTTTCATTTCTGAATTTTCCGGTTTTCACAGTGAACAAGTATTATGGATATGATAAAGTTTTATGCAGTACATAGTTAATTTTTAAGGGAATGTCTCTTTGCACAGCACTGAATTTAGCATTGTTGAGGCAGGCATTTGGGAAAATATAAGTGGAGGCAATATTATAGTCCATATCTTTTTATGAGTTCACACTCAGGGAACAAAATACAGACATATGAAATAGGACAGTATTATTCTTTAATCATCCACATTGCTTTTCCAGTTGGTGTAGGAAAGGAACATGCAAGGACATGGGTCATGTCTGTCTTAGTCTATTCCATAACAATGTAAATGATCAGCATATATTTATCAAATAAGTGAGAATCACAAATGAGAATCACCTCAATGCCAGTAACAAGAGAATGGTCTGACTGGCACAGAGGATGAATTGAGATTTGAAGAGAAAAGGTGGGGTAGCCACTGGGCCATGATTACTAGGATGAGGGGCTTAATATAGATGATTTTCCAAGATGGGAAATGATATAATACAAATTTTCTTAGCAAATAATTCTAGAAGTTGTATGGAATTCAAATAGGAGGTAAGGAGATCATTGGAAAGGTTCTTAGGTTTTAAGGTTTTAGGTGTCAATGCTAAGCACTTACCTAAAGAGCACCTCCTCTGTGTGGAGTTAAAAATCTAGCGGGAAGAGATAATTAAGACAATATTTTGAAGTTGTATTGCAGACTTTTTGGGTGAAAATGGACCTGTGGGTTTTAGGCTCTGAAATAAGTCTCTCCAAAAAAAGGCTAAGAATCACTGACTTGAAAATTTAAGTTCAGTTTTTGATAAAGAACTCTTAACGTTCTTAACTAGTCCCAAATTTCTTTTTTTAGACGTTTTTTATAGTATATTTTCTTCCATAGAGAAAACTGTTTGTACCATCAGTGAGATTTGCCATTTTTTTCCAGTTCAAGAACATTTGTGTGGTCATATATCAGGAAATGTTTTATTTAAAAAAAACCAAAAAACAAATACAGTATGCACTTATTCTTTCCCACTGATGTGGAGTTTTCAAAGAACCAACCTTTACACGTTACTTTCTTAGCTATTAGAATACAGTGAATTTACTCTGCTCTGATCTCTCATTGCCATATTTCTGCTTATCATTTTCATCAGCATGCTTTGGCAGGGAAACAGTTTATAATTCTAAATTGCTTTGGCCAGAACAGCTACCAATGACACACACTATTAAACCAGTTTAGAGTGTGTTTTCCTGTGAAGGCCCTGGCATATACAGGTGTCCTGAATTCTTATACATAGCATAGGAGGTAGGTTTATGTTGCAGAATGAATAGGAGATAGAAAAACTGAGGTAGCAGATCAAGACTAAAACAAGGCCTAAACAATTCAACCCTGGTATGAAATCATCAGCGTGACAGTTTAGGCTGTAATTGAAGCAGTGTATAACCCATGATATTGTTGGATCAGGGTGAGAATAGTGTGGTGTGCAAATCAGAAATTATTTCCTTTAACATTGCTTTCTTGTAGAGTACTGATTTCAGCTCCCCATAACTGCATGAAGAGTTTGGGTAGAGGTGAAGATTTTTTTCAGGTTCACAGGCTTTCTTGTAGAAATAGTGATTATTATAAACTATTCTGGATTTTTTTTTAGTGACCTTTTATCACAGTCTCTTTTATGTACCACTGTTAAAACTAAACCCATTCTCTAAATAATTAAAAGTCCTTCCCTTTCATTTAAGGCTAAAGTATGTGCCTGTCATTTTTAAAGAAAACAGTAAAAGTGAGATAGGGTGCTATTTGGGATTAATCAGTGAGTAGTTCTTAGAAGGGCACCAGGCTTATTCGTAATAGCTATGATATGTTGCAAAGACGGGCTGCAATAAGCTTGTCTTTGCAGGAGGTGTGAGATAGCACAATTAAAATACCAAAAACATTTTTGTTTTGAAATATTTTAGATAATTAAAAAGGGACAGAAAATAGCATATTGAGTTTAAGTATTAAACATTACAAATTCAGTTGAAGCTCCTTATATATCTTCCCTTGATCTATTTCCTTAGTCCCCCATGTGAATTCCTATCTCTTCTCTTAGCACAAACTTTCCCAACAGTGGCTTTTCACCTTTTCTAGACCTGTGCAAATCTTTTTCTTTCTTCAGAGTTCACCTCAGTTGTGACCTATTCAATAAAGCCTGACTTTTTCCATCTTAACTCTCTTGCACATTGTGTGTAGCAGTAAGAGTAGTCTGACTAGAGGAGGTGAAAGTAAGATTATGTACATGAGGTAGAGTTCTGCCTTGAGATTTGGTGAAAGGAGTTAGACTTCAGCACTGTACTGTATATAGAACAGAATTGATGTGAGAGTAACCTAACAATCGTTTTATGAAGATTACTCTGGTAGCAGTAGTATGGAACAGTGGTCTGAAAGGAAGTGGTGAATTGCTAACTGATTTTGACACCCTCCCACCCACCCCCAAACATCAGTTACTGAGATTTTACTTGGCCTTCAAACAGGTTACCATTTTGTTTTTAAAAAGAAGAAAGGAAAGGAGGTGATCTAGTTTTCAGGATTTGGGGGTTTACTCCTGACCCCTTTTAGAATATTTAGGCTTTTTCCACTATTCACAGTGAAGTGAATATAGTGGCTACTAAATTTCTACTTTCAGCGTTGGCAACTTTTTCAGCTTCAGTGCCAGAGATGCAAGTAAAGCTGTTTAACCATTTTCTGTGAGTTGTTGCAGCCCTCTACTGGTTATGGAAGTTGCAACAATTTAGAACCCTTTAGGGACAGAAGTAGGTCAGTATACTCAGCAACTCATTTTTAGAATCTGAGACCCTTAGAAATCATTTATGCCAGCTCTCTAGATTGCAGGTGAGTATGTTACATTATCTACCCTAACAATTCCGGAGGGAAAAGAAAAGGGAAAAAAAAGTGTGTGTGTGGGTGTGTGTGTGTGGGTGTGTGTGGGGGGGGGGGGTGTGTCCGGAGGGAAAAGAAAAGGGAAAAAAAGTGTGTGTGTGTGTGTGTGTGTGTGTGTGTGTCTGTGTGTGTGTGTGTGTGTGTGTGTGTGTGTGTGTGTGTAAGATACCCAGGTCACATAGGTCATTGTAAACACAGCTCCCTGTATTAGTTTATTTACAAACTCTAAATGTATTGTTAGAACGTGGTGCTTGATAGTCAAATGTCACACAATGTCAAAACAAAACTTTTAAAAACTTATTTCTTTTGTAAACATTATCTAATGAAGTAATGAGAATTTTTAAGAAATTTGATGTATTGTTTAGTTACTACTATTAGAAGATAAATACAACAGATAAATGCTAATTGCTTCTTTAAATTATTTCCAAAGCATTTTTGCTTATTTACTGCTGGAACCAGAAGCTTGGGTGTCAGTCCAGCCTCCTTGCTCATGTTTACTCTTCGATCCCCTCCTCACAATATGATCATTATACTTTAAGTGGTCTCCTTGTCAAGTCTATCTTCCAGAGTTTCACCAAGGGCACCTTTCTAAACTGCTCACATTATGTCACTACTTTTTCAAAAGCCTTAAAGTGGTTTTTGTCACTATGAAGATCAAACTGTACAGTGACAAGGTACTTCATGATGTGATGCCTTCCTACTATTTTTTTTTTTTTTTTCCTGGCTAGTATAGGATTAAATCCTGGACCTTGGTAATAATATCACAGACTAGACAACTGAGCAAACCAGCCAGCCCTTCCTACTTTCTTTAGCCTCATTTTTTCTACCCCACTGTGCTTCAGTTTTTTGCTATCCCTTCAACGTGGCCTGCTTTCTTGTATGGGCATGTGTGCATACCTGTGCACATGGTTATCCTCCCCATACTCCTACCCCATCCATATTTACTTGTCTCATAGTCATTCTCAAGACCCTATTTTAGTGTTACCTCTTCTTGAAATTCCCCACTCCTAACCCAGTACGCATGCACTGAGTTGGGTGATCCCTTTGTGCTATTATTATCATACTTATTATGATATTTAATAATAGTCGCTATTATTCCATATGGTAATAAACTTGTGTTTTGTCCTTGTAACAGCTGTAAATTCCCTGTAGATTAGGGTTGTGTGTTCTTCATCTTAGTTCCATTATGTGGCACAAAGATGCTTAGTAAATGTTAAAAGTAGAATGATTGCATGAGCAAACTTTAGCATGATAGCTAAAGGAAATACCCACAGTTGAGTAACATCATAGGTTTAATTCATTTTTGTTTAAGTTTTGAAGAGAATTAGTTCTTTTAGACCAGTGCTTAGTGGGTGTACTTTTATGATATATCTATATCAAGGAAAAGGAGAGGGGGAAATAAATGGTAGAATTTTAGAGCTGGACTGTACCTCAATTAAAGATGAGGAAACTGAAACCCAAAGAGTTTCCAAGTTAGAACCCAAGTCTTATAGTGCTTTGCTGATTTCCTCCTAATATATTTGCCTTAGACTTGCCTAGGATTAGTAGATAATGGTTGTTTATATTTTATGCAATTGGACTATCTAAATATAACTCTATACTATAGGTTCACCTTTGTGGAATTTTGAAGGTAGTATATACACGCATAACTAAACCAAATTGACCATGTATAATGTATTTACTATGTATAATCTTTTGAATTATCTGCCACGTTCAGATTCCTGAAGGATATAACATTTAGCAACACCAACTGAAAGTGCAGCCTATATTTACTGGATTTGGCTTCTGTCTTAGGACAAAATGTTTTACTTCCTTCCCTCTTTTGGGAATGGGGGTGGAAAACATAAGTACCTTTTACCTCTTTTATCTCTTTCCCTCCATCTGAAGCAGTCTCTTATATACCATCTCATATATTCTTTCCTCTCAGGTTCTACCCATAACACTGTGTCTCCAGAGGAAACCAACCAACCTATTTTATTTTATTTTTTAAAATTTTTATTTACTGATTACAGTCATACCTGGTTTTATTGTGTTTTGCAGATATTGCGTTTTTTGCAAATTGAAGGTTTGTGGAAACCCTGCGTTATGTCTGTTGGTACAATTTTTCCAACAGCATGTGCTCACTTTGTGTGTTTCTTGTCACATTTTTGTAATTCTCACAATATTTCAAACTTTTCCTTTATTATTATATGTGTTATGGTGATTTATGATCAGTGATCTTTGATATTACTATTGTAATTGGTTTTGATGCACCACGAACTACACCCATATAAGATGGCAAACTTAATCTGGATAAATGTTGTATGTGTTCTGACTGCTGCACCAACCAGCCGTTCCTCCATCTGTTTCTCTTCGTGGGCCTCTCTATTCCCTGACACAACAATATTGAAATTAGCCAATTAATAACCCTTCAGTGGCCTCTACGTGTTCAAGTGAAAGGAAGAGTAGCACATTTCACTTTAAATCAAAAGCTAGAAATGATTAAGCTTAGTGAGAAAGGTATGTCAAAAGCTGAGGTAGCCAAACTTAGCCTCTAGAGCCAAACAGTTAGCCAAGTTGTGACTACAAAGGAAAAGTTCTTAAAAGAAATGAAAAGTGCTATGCCCGTGAATACACAAATGATAAAAGAGTGAAATAGTGTTATTGCTGATAGAAAGTTTATCGTGGTCTGGATAGAAGATCGAACCAACCACAACATTCCAGTAAGCTACAGCCTGATCCAGAGCAAAGCCTTAATTAATTCTCTTCAATTCTGTGAAGGCTGAGAGAGGTGAGAAAGCTGCAGAAGAAAAGTTTGAAGCTAACACAGGTTGGTTTGTGAGGTTTATGGAAAGAAGCCATCTCTTTAACATAAAAGTGCAAGGCGAAACAGCAGCAAGTACTGATGTAGAAGCTGCAGCAAGTTATCCAGAATATTTAGCTAAGATGATAAATGAAGGTGGCTACACTAAACAACAGGTTTTAGTGTAAATGAAACACCTTTCTACTGGAAGAAGGTGCCATCTAGGACTTTCCTAGCTAGAGAGAGAAGTAAATACCTTTCTTCAAAGGACATTCTGACTCTCCTGTTAGGGGCTAATGGAGCTGGCGACTTGAAGTTGAAGCCAATGCTCATTTACCGTTCTGAGAGTCCTAGGGCCCTTAAGAGTTATTCAAACAGTATGTTTTTGATGAAGAAAAAGAAAAATTTTTTAAATTGGTTAAATAGACTTTGCCTGTGCTCTGTAAGTGGAACAACAAAGCCTTCATGACAGCACATCTGTTTATAACATGGTCTACTGAATATTTTAACCCCACTGTTGAGAATTACTGTTCAGAAAAAAAGATTTCCTTTCAAAATATTACTGCTCATTGGCAATGCACAGTCACCCAAGAACTCTAACGGAGGTGTAGGAGATTAATGTTGTTTTCATGCCTGTTAACATAACATCCATTCTGCAGCCCAAGGATCAGGAGTAATTTCAACTTTCAAGTATTACTATTTAAGAAATACATTTCATAAGGCTATAGCTGCCATACATAGCGATCCCTTGGATGGATCTGGACAAAGTAAATCGAAATCCTTCTGGAAAGGATTCACCATTCTAAATGCCATTAAGAATATTCATGATTCATGGGAGGAAGTCAAAATATCAACATTAACAGAAGTTTGGAAGAAGTTGATTTCAGTCTTCATGAATGACTTGGAAGAGTTCAAAACTTCAGTGGAGGGAGTAACTACAGATGTGATGGAAATAGTAAGAGAACTAGAGTTAGAAGTGGAGCCTGAAGATGTAACTGAATTGCTGCAATGTCTTGGCAAAACTGTAATGGATGAGGAGTTGCTTCTTTTGGATGAGCAAAGAAAGTGGTTTCTTGAGATGGAATCTATTCCCTGGTGTAGATGCTGTGAACACTGTTGAAATGACAACAATGAATTTAGAATATTACATAAACTTAGTTGACAAAGCAGCTGCGAAGTTGAAGAGTCTTGACTCTAGTTTTAAAAGAAATTCTGCTGTGGGTAAAATGCTGCCAAACAGCATCACATGCTGTGGAGAAATCTTTTGTGAAAGGAAAGAGTCAATCAATGCAACAAACTTCATCATCATCTTTTAAGAAATTGCCACAGCCACCGCAACCTTCAGCAACCACCACCCTGATCACTCAACAGCCATCAACATTGAGGCAAGACCCTCCACCAGCACTGAGATTATGAAGGCTCACATGATCGTTAGCATTGTTTAGCAATAAAGTATTTTTTAATTAAGATGTGTACTTTTTTTTTTTTTAGACATAATGCTATTGCACTCTTAATAGACTACAGTATAGTATAAACATAACGTTTATATGCACTGGGAAACCAAAATATTCGTGTGATTCACTTTATTGTGATATTTGCTTTGTAGCAGTGGTCTGGAACCAAACCTGTAATGTCTGTAAGGTGTTCCTGTATAAAAGTAGTATATGTTCATTCTAAACATTAAAACAATATAGAACTGTATAAAATAAACGATAAAAATTCCTTAAGGACTTTTAAGAATGTTGTTTTAAGGACATTGTTAAGGACGGTTTATTTAAAGGATTGTGGATGTTTGTACTTTTGTCTTCATTTTTTGCATGCTTTTGGTTAAATTCTATGATTATTTTATGATACTATCTGTGATATGATATACTATTTTGTTATATTATTTTGTGATAATTTCTTGGTCTGAAATGCAACCATTAGATTCTTATGGGAAAATGTTATGGAATAGCTGCCAAAAAACATGGTGGTGAAAGTTAACTATTACTTATTTGGGAAGGTATGATAAAGAATATTCTGTTTTCATAGACTGAATTCTCACTTGAGTGGCTTAAGTAGTTAAGGGGGAGAAAAATCCAGTTAATATCTCCGAAACAAGGCCATTTATTTTGAGGCCTTTTCCATTTTTTCAAAACCACTTTCAAAATGTGTGAGAGAATTAGGCTGTTTGGTATTTAAGTAGGAAATACTTAGTATTTACATCTCATTGTTTACTTTTTGCACATGAGGAAAACAGCAATAAGTATGTCCAATAATCACAGCTATTATTTTTGCATTTGTAGGAAAATATTATCAGAATATGGAGTGAAATTGTCTTAAACCTTGTATTCTGGAGTCTGAATTTTTCAAGGAGAAAAGTTCTTTTTAAAAAAAAAAAAGACCAGTAAGGGGATTGTAACCCTTTAGCTGGTGTTGTCAGCACCACACTCTCCCAAGTGAGCTAAACCAGCCATCCCTATATAGGGATCCGAACCCATGGCCTTGGTGTTATCAGCACCACCCTCCTAAGTGAACCATGAGCCAGCTCCAGGAGAGGAATTCTTAAATGTCATCTTGTCTAATTTTACTTTAAAGAAGGAGAAACAGAAATACTGAGAAGTGATGAAGGTCAACCAAAAAGTCAGTGGTAGGTGTCAGGATAGAATCTTGGACTTCAAACTCTCAGATCAAATTACAGAGAAAATAGTGGTCACTTTCCTAACTGAATTACTCTTAGGAACTGTTGAAATCTGTTACTGTGATTTTGTTCTTTACTAGTTGCCTTTTTTCTCCAATCAATTTTGGAGGAAGCATTTTTATCTCCAAAGCAGCTGCAGTTCAGTGGAAGCTGGAACTGAAATAAAGTTAGAACCCCCATTTCATGCTTATGGTTATCTCTTTACTTTCCTGAGGTAGAATGTAAAATTGATGGCAAATTAGAGGGCAGCAGTTGAATATTTTATATACACCACAGACTATGCTAAGATACAAATTTTTTTTTTTTTTTTTTTTTTTTTGGTCCTTTTTGTGACCGGCACTCAGCCAGTGAGTGCACTGGCCCTAAGGTATAATTTCAATAGACTTATGAGTAGAACTTTATCTTTTCATAATATGGATGACCAAAGTAAGTAAGTTGGACTTTGCTCTCAGTTGTATTTAATCTAAAATGCATGTTTTGGGAACTCTGGATAAGATGGCAGAGAAGCCCCCCCCCTTTTTTTTTTTTTTTACAAATAGTCATGTGTTACTTGGCAACAGGGATATGTTCTGAGAAATGCATCATTAGGCAGTTTTGTTGTGCAAATATCAGAGTGTACTTAAGCAAACCTAGATGGTACATAGCCACTTCCACACCTGGGCTATATGGTATAGCCTATTGCTCCCAGGCCACAAACCCATACAGCATGGCACTCTCCTGAATACTGTAGGCAGTTGTAATACAATGGTAAGTATTTGTAGAAGTAGACATTGGAAAGATACAGCAAAAAAAACCCCACAAAAAAACAGTAGACACACCTGAGTGAGCACCAGGTGGGCTTGCAGGCTCCACCAAAATACCACCCAGGCTGCCCAGGTAAGCACGCGCAGTACCCGCACACTGACCGAACAGGAGCCAAGGCAGCACACTGCACACTCAACTGCATTGAAGAAAGAAGAATCACCAGCAAAACCTGCAGACAGAGTAGGAAGTCTCCCCCCTCATAACCCACTCCAGAGTGATAGAAGAATTAAATGTTCTACTATATAACCAAACATCAGCATAAAAATACTAGAACTACAAATAAACAAGAAGATATGATACCACTGAGGGAATGTGGTAATTCTCAAGTACCAAACCCTGTAGAGCAAGGAACCCTCAAGATGTCTGAAAAGGAATTCCAAGCACTGATTTTAAGAAAACTCCCAAGAAATAAGAGAAAAATCAACTAGAGAACACAATGAAACAAGAAAAAATACCCAGGATATTAAGGAGGAAATTTACAAAGAGATTAATAACTTAAAAAAGAATGTTAGCACAACTCCTGGAAATTGAAGGATCTCTAAATGAACTAGAAAACAACAGAAAGCTTGAGCAGAAGGCTAGACCAAGCAGAAGAAAGAATCTCAGAACTCGAAGATGATCTTTTTGAAATAACCCAGGGACACAAGAAAAAGGAAAAAAGAATTTTAAAAAATGAAGAAAATTTAAGAGAGAGAGCTAGCAGACAACCTCAAGCGCATAAACATCCAAATTATGAGTATTCCAGAAGGAGGAAAAAGGAAAAGGCATTGAAAACTTATTTAAGGAAGAATAACAGAAAACTTTCCAGGTATGGAGAAGGATGCAGACCTTCAGATCCAGGAAGCCCAAAGATCCCCAAACAGATTCAATCTAAAAAGACCCTCTCCAAGACACATGATAGTCAAACTGGCAAAATTCAAAGACAGAGAGAATTCGAAAAGCAGCAAGAGATAAGGGCCAAATCACCTATAAGGGAACTCTCATCAGACTAACAGCAGATTTCTCAACTGAAACCTTAAGGGCCAGAAGAAAATGGGATGATATATTCAAAAGACTAAAAGAAAAAAAATTGCCAGCCAAGGATCCTATACCCACCATTATTACCCTTCAAAAGTGAGGGAGAAATAGTGTATTTCCCTGACAAACAAAAATTATGGGAATTCATTACCACATGACCAGCCTTGCAGGAAATATTCAAAGGAGTCCTACATTCAGAATCTGAAAAATGATAATCAATATCATGAATTCACAGGAAAGCGCAAAACCTGCCATTAAAACCAAAGTGCAAATGAGAAAAAGAAAGAAGCTAAATCATGTCACCCCAAAAATATAACTAGCATTGAAGATGAAGAATAAAAGGGAAGAAAGGGACAAATGATGTTTAAAACATCTAAACAAAAAGCAATATAATGACAGGAATAAAGCAATACATATCAATAAGAGCCCTATATGTAAATGGATTAAACTCCCCATTCAAAAGACAAACCGATTGACTGGATTAAAAAGCTAGACCGAAATATATACTGTCTTTGAGATCCACCTCACCTATAAAGACAAACAGACTAAAAGCGAAGGATGGCAAAAGGTATATCATGCAAATGGAAACCAAAAATGAGCAGGTGTGGCTATTCTTATATTGGATAAAATAGACTTCAAAACAAAAACCGTAAAAAGAGATAAGGCCATTATATAATGATAAAGGGATCTATCCAGTTAGAGGACATAACAGTCATAAATATGTATACACCCAACAGTAGAGCACCTAAATATGTAAAGCAAACACTCTTACACCTAAAAAAAAAAAATAGGTAGACCCAAATTCAATAATAGTGAGTGACCCAAATACTCCTCTCTCAGCATTAGATTATTCAGGTAACAAATTAACAAAAAAACACAGGATTTAAGTTACACCTTCGAACAATTAGACCTGGAAGACATCTATAGAACATTTCACCCAACAACTAGAGAATATACATTCTTCTCATCAGCACATGGAATGTTGTCAAGGATAGACTACATATTAGGTCACAAATCAAGTTTTAGCACATTTTAAAAAATTGAAATCATCCCAAGTGTCTTTTCAGACCACAATAGATTAAAACTGGAAATCAGTAATAAGCAAAATTCTGGAAACTACTCAAGTGCATGGGAACTGAATAACAGACTCCTGAAGGACCTATGGGTACAAGAAGAAATTAACCAGGAAATCAAAAAGTTTCTTGAAACATGAAAATAAACATACATCATAGCAAAACCTGAGGGATACTGCAAAAGCAGTACTAAGAGGAAAGTTTATTACAATAAATGCTTACATCAAAAGAATGGAAAGTTTTCAAATAAATGACCTAACGCTATGCCTCAAAGAACTAGAAAAACAACAATCTAATCACAAAAGTAGTAGATGGAAAGAAATAATCAAGATCTGGGTAGAACTAAATGAAATAGAGACCCCCAAAACAATACAAAGGATCAATGAAACAAAAACTTGGGTTTTTTTAAGAAAATAAATAAAAAGTCACTATCTACATTAACAAAAAAAGAGACAGAAGATCCAAATAACAAAAATCAGAAGTGAAGAGGGAGACATTGCAACCAATACCACAGACATATGAAGAATCATTAGAGATTATTATAAACAACTGTACGCTAACAAATATGAAAACCTGGAGGAAATGGATAAATTTCTGGACATGTACAAACTACCAAGACTGAACCAAGAAGAAATAGAGAACCTTAACAGATGAATTACAAGCAATGAGATTAAAGCAGTAATCAGAAATCTTCCAATAAAAAAAAAGCCCAGGACCAGATGGCTTTACAGCTGAATTCTATCAATCCTTTAAAGAAGAATTAATACCACTTCTCTTCAAACTTTTCCAAAAAATTGAAACAGAAGCCATTCTCCCAAACTCATACTATAAGGCCACCATCTCCCTGATATCAAAACCAGATAAAGATACAACAAGAAAAGAAAACTACAGACTAATATTCTTGATGAACATAGATGCAAAAATCCTCAACAGAATACTAACAATCATATTACAGCAACACATCAAAAAACTTATATACCTAATCAAGTGGGATTCATCCCAGGGATGCAAGGTTGATTCAGAGTACACAAGTCAAAAAAAATGTGATACACTACATTGACAAAATCAAGGACAAAAATGATTATCTCAATTGATGCAGAAAAGGCATTTGACATAATTCAACATCCCTTCATGATTACGTATCTTGGCAAATTAGGCATAGAAGGAAATTATCTAAATACAATAAAAGCCATTTGTGACAAACCAGTCACTGATATCCTGAAGAACCGGAACAAGACAGTAATGCCCAGTCTCACTGAGAAGATAAGTAAAATAGATAAGCCACTAGCTACATTAACATAGCATTGTAAGTACTAGCTAGAGCTATCAGGCAAGAGAAAAAAATTAAGGGCATCAAGATTGGAGAGCACGAGGTCAGACTGTCCTTTTTTTGCTTACTACATGATCTTATATATAGAAAAACCTATAGACTCTACGAAAGAATTCTTAGAGCTGGTTAACAATTTCTGTAATGTTGCAAGATACAAAATCAACACACAAAAATCAATAGCATTTTTATACTGCAATAACAAACTAGCAGAAAATGAAGTCAAGCCTATTTATAATAGTTGCCAAAAAAATAAAATACCTACATATCAGTTTAACCAAGGAGGTGAAAGATCTCTACAATGAGAACTGCAAAACACTACTGAAAGAAATTAAACAAGACACAAAAAGGTGGAAAGATATAGTGTGCTCTTGGATGGGAAGAATTAACATTGCCAAAATGTCTCTTCTACCCAAAGCAATCTACAGATTGATTCATTGCAATCCCCATCAAAATACCAGCGACATTCTTCACAGAAATAAAAAAAGCAATCCAAACATTCAAATGGAACACAAAAGACCCCAAATAGCCACAGGAATCCTGAGCAAAAAAAATAAAGCTGGACTCATGACACTACCCAACTTCAAATTATATTACAAAGCTATTTTAACCAAAACAGCATGATACTGGCATAAAAACAGACACTCAGATCAATGGAACAGAATAGAAAACCCAGGAATCAACCCACATGCTTACAGCCAACTGATCTTTGACAAAGACAGCAAGTATACATACATTGGAGAAAAGACTACCTCTTCAATAAATGGTGCTGGGATAATTGGATATCCATATGCAGAAAAATAAAACTGGACCTGTACCTCTTACCGTATACCAAAATCAACTCAAATTGGATTAAAGACTTAAATATAGGACCTGAAACCAAAAAATTGCTAAAGGAAAATGTAGGGGAAACATTCTAAGTAGTAGGACTGGGCAAAGACTTTATGAATAAGACCCCAAAAGCACAAGCAACAAAAGAAAAAATAAATGGGATTATATCAAATTGAAAAGCTTCTGCACAGCAAAGGAAACAATCAACAGAGTGGAAAGACCAACCTACAGAATGGAGAAAATATATGCAAATTATACATCCAACAAAGGATTAACATCCAGAATATACAAAGACCTCAAAACAACTATATAGTAAAAAAACAAATAATCCAGTTAAAAAGTGAGCAAGGGAGATGAATAGACATTTTTCAAAGGAATACATACAAATAGCCAATGGTACATGAAAAAATGCTTGGCACCAGTAGTCATCAGAGAAATGCAAATCAAAACCACATTGAGATGTCATCTCACTCCAATTAGAGTGGCCATTATTAAAAAGACTGGGAATAAGAAATGCTGGTGAGGATGCAGGGAAAGGGCAACTCTTCTACATTGTTGGTGGGACTGTAAATTAGCATAGCCATTTGGAAAACAGTATGAAAGTTTCTCAGACAACTACAGGTAGAACTGCCATATGATCCAGCAATCCCACTACTGGGTATATATCCAAAGGAATGGAAATCATCAAGTCAAAGGGATACCTGCAGTCCCATGTTCATTGCAACTCTATTAACAATAGCCCAAATTTGGAACCAACCTAAGGGTTCATCAGCAGATGACTAGATAAAGAAAATGTGGAATATATACACAGTGGAATACTACTCAGCCATTAAAAAAATGAAATTTTGCCATTTGCTGCAACAGGGATGACTCTGGAGAAAATTTATGTTAAGTGAAATAAACCAGATAAAGAAATAGAAAAACTGCATGTTCTCACTCATAACTGGCTGCTAGGAAGGAAGGAATAGGGAAGAGGGAAGGAATGAAGGAAAGAAAAGACTATCAGCAATATGTTGAATTTTCAGAAGGAGAGAACAATCCTAAGGATTGTAGAGATTGGGGAGGAGGGGAGAAAGGGGTTTGGGAAGTGATAGGTCGGGCAAAGGGCATAAAGAAATATCACGGTTTGTAAGAATTAATATGCTAATAATAATAAAAAGAAATAAACAGTATTATAATCTTACAGGACTACTGTTATATGCAGTCTCTCATCAAAATGTCATTATGTGACACATGACTGTGTATGGAAATGCTAGGTAAAAATAAAACATTTAAAAAACCTACAGCTGAGCTTGAAAGCAAGAAAGGGACTCTGTAGGAGCCTGAAATGAAAAAGAACTCAACATCATAGCAGAAAACAGAAACTGAAGCCCTGTCCTATAGGGAAAATAAACAGATACCTCAGTATGTGAGCTTTATTGCAGTGGTAGAATCCACAGGCCCAGGAATAGCAGAGAGCTGAGAATGGATTCCCTGAATAAAAGCCCAAATGAGGAAGACACTGAATTATTCGTAAATAAGGCCTTATGTTTCCTGGTATATCTTCTTCTTATCCCTTTATTTTTAACCATTTTGGTGTCCTTTTGTGGTCTGTGTTTTTAAAAGTATATTGCTGAATCCTGTTTATCCAGCCTCACAGACTCTTGTTTAGTGAGTTTCATTTGTTGTAATAACACATATATTGAATAGAATTTTATATAATGGAATTATTTCCATTTTGTTTACTATATTTTTAAAAAATTTTTTTGCCTTCTGTTACATTGAATGTTTTCAAAGGCATACACTTGATTTATTTTATTGAGACCTATAATTCTTTTCATTTTCCATAGTTAGTTTTTTAATATATTATCTTCCCTCTAAACCAGATAAGTACTGTAAGCACTTTGTCCTTTTCATCTCGTCTCTTCTCACTGCCCCCTTCATCCTCTTTCCCAGTAGCCATGTTGATGTTCTGGATTTTAGTTCTGGGTTGTTAGGGTTGTTCTTCTGTTCATCCTTCTTTTTTCTTACTTTTTGTATGAAATATGCTTTATTAGGTTACTTGCTCACTATCACAGTGTTCTCATAGATTTATTTTATTCTTGTTTGAGTGCAGTTTTCAAGTGGTATTCATATGTAATCCTTCTGAGGCCTTTTCATGCCTGAAAATATCCATAGCTAACCCTCACTTTTAAATGATAGCTTAGTTTGGTTAATGATTTTGGTTTGAAATTACTTTCCTTTCATATTTAGAAAACATTACTATGTTGTTTTCTGGTCTCTGGTGTTGCTTTTGGGAAGTTCTGATGTCCATTTGATTTCTTTTCCTGTGTGTGTGATCTCCAGTCCTCTGTAGAAGATTATGAAGTGTTTTGTCTTTTTCAGTTTCTCTGTAAGTGTCTGGGTGTAGTTCATTTTCCATCTTGTTTGGCCCTTGGGTTCATATTCATTCATTCATTGAACAAATACATAATTTGCTGGGAGCCTACTTTGTGCCAGGATGTATTCCAGACACTTTAATCTCTGAGGTCTTTCATCTTTCCTCAGTTACATTTTTTTTTTTTATCTCCCTCTCTTCCTCTCTTTTTGGGACTTCTGTCAGATGGATTCTGTCACTTCTAACTTCTGTATATCTCTTAACTTTAATATTTTCCTTTTTTTTTTCCCCTCAATCCCTTCCTCATACTTTCTGGGACTATCCTTTTCTTGATCTTCTAGATCACTAATTCATTCTTTGCTTTATTCATTCTATTTACCTAATCTGTAGATTTCTTTATTTCAACTCTTATATGTTTGTACCCTTATTTCTCCTTGGTTCTTCTTTATAGCTGTTTAGTCATGCTGCCTTGTCAATCTTCTCTCTCTTTGAGGATTTTAAATGTTTTAAAAAATTCTTCCTTTATCTGCTCCATTAATTCTGCTGCATATACTATAGATGGTTAAATTTGAGTTTAGATTTTATTCTAAATTTAGTAGGAAAACAATAAAAAAATTAAGCAGGGTAGTGATCTCATCTGAACTTTAGTTTTAGAAAATCACTCTGGCTGCTGCCTATAAAAGATGGGTGTGTGTGTGTAAGAAGAGGAGAATGGGGACAAGCATGAAAGCAGGGAGAGCATTTGGGGAAGTTTTTGCAATAGTCTGTTCAAGAGACTAGTTTGGGACTAGAATAGTAGCAATTGAAATGGGAAGATGCGGATTTAATTTGTGGTATGTTTTAGAGATGGAATCAGCATTTCTGAATTTTTGGCTAAGTAATGGATGGATGGTGGTTGCATTTATTGAAATGGAAAACATGGATGAGTGGACGTGGAGGAGAGGTTTGAACAAGGAAGATGACAAATTCTCTGTAGTCTTTTTTGGTTTGGTATGCCTATTACACATCCATGTGAAGGTGTCAAGTAGGCAGTTGTATGTGCAAATCTGGAGTTTTAGGTAAGGTCTAGGACTGGAGATACAGATTTGGAAATCAGTGGTATATTAATGGTATTTAAAGCCATAATGCTGGGTTAGGTTTTCTAACTCTCACATTAAGGTAATGTGTGACTTAGAAAATAGAAAGATACCCAGCATGAAGTGCTGAGGTACTCCTAACATTTACAAGTTCTGCAGAACAGGAGTTTAAAAAACAAAAAGCAGCAACAGCAGCTTCTTTTCAAAGGTATTCTTTATATCATTTACATAATTTTCAACATAAAAATATACCATAATTTGTTTAACCAGATTCTTACAAATGAGTATTTAGGTCCTCCTCCACCCCCCACTCCCACCCCTGCAACCACCCTCCAACACACATACACTGAGTTTGGGGCTGACTAATAACATATCCTCAAATGTCTTTGTATAGTATCTCTACATATTTGCATAAGTACACCTATAACATAAATTCCTAGAAGTTGAATTACTGGGACAAAAGGCCGTGCTTTTATACTTTGATGGCTTCTGCCAGATTCCTCTGCAAAAAGCATATCCCAGTTTTTATCCCCATTAGAAATGTATGAGGATGCTGATTTTCCTGAATCCTTGGCAACATAACCTTAATCTTTGTCTGGTTTTAAAGTGAGAAGTTGTGTCATTATTTTATAGTTTTGAAATTATGAATGAATTTGAATACTTCTGTATGTTTACTCAGCATTTGTATTTCTTGTTCTTTGAACTGCCTTTTCATTTGTTGTGCTTTTTTTGTAGTAAGTTAGTTGTCTGTTCTTCATTGATTTGTTATACCTCTTTGATTATTGTTTTTCATGTGTGTTGCACATTTTTCACTTCTCATTTCTGTTTATGATATTTGCATTGTAGAAGTTTTCAGTTTTATTTGAGACTTGCTAAAAATGGCTTTTAGCTTTTTATATCATGTTTTAGAAAGGCTTTTCCCATCATTTTGTTTGTTTGTTAGTATTTCTGTGGTTTAATTTTTATCTTTATTTCTTTGACCCAGATTCTAACATTTTTAACTTGTCAGAATTAATTCTAAAATTCATTTTGTGAGGATTGACAAGATAATTTCGAAAAAGAATAGAAGGACTGAAATTATTAGAAAGCTGTACCAACTATACAGGAAAAAACAGTGTAATATTGGTTCCAGGTCCCCTACCCACTCCACCCCCATGCATACCAAAATCAACTGTGCCCAAGTTCCTTTTATAAAACAGCATAGTATTTGCATGTAATCTCTGCACACCCACATATACTTTATTTTTATATATTTATTTATTTTGTTGATTATGCATATTCATGGGGTACAAAGCTGTCACCACCTGTGCCCAGGATGTGATGGTCAGATCAGTAATATTAGGATGCTCATTATAACAAATTGCGATTATTCCCCATGGCCCTCACCCGGTTAATCCCCAGCCTCCCCCCCAGCCGTATGTGTGCTCGCTCTCTCTGCAAGTCCAACACACCACAATGTGGTCTTTCTTTCCTCCCTTCCTTTCTCTCTTAGCTCCCACTTATGAGTAAGGACATGCGGTATTTTTCCCTCTGTGCCTGGCTCATTTACCTTAACATAATTTTCTCTGAGCTCATCCATGTTGCTGCAAATAGCAGAATTTCATTCTTTTTTAAGGCAGAGTAGTATTCCATGGTGTATATGCACCATGTTTTCCTTATCTGGTTGTCCATTGATGGACATTTAGGTTGCTTCCATATCTTGGCTGTTGTAAGTAGAGCTGTGATGAACATGGGAGTGCAGGTATCCCTTCAACCTGATGATTTCCATTCTTCTGGGTATATATCTAAAAGTGGGATTGCTGGATTGTATGGTAGATCTATCTGTAGTTGTTTGAGAAAACTCCATACTGTTTTCCATAGTGGTTGCACTACCTTACAGTCTCACCAACAGTGTAGGGGTGTTCTCCTTTCTCCACAACCTCACCAGCATTTGTTATTTTCCATCTTATTGATTAAAAATCAGCCGGTCTAACTGGGGTGAGGTGATATCTCAATGTGGTTTTAATTTGCATTTCCCTGAGAATTACTGATGTTCAGCATTTTTTTAAGTACCCATTGGCATAGAAATGTATGTCTTCCTTCAAAGAATGTCTATTCAGCTCCCTTACTGATTTTCTAATTGGGTTATTTGGTTTTTTTTACTGTATGTTACTTCAGTTCTATGTATATTCTAGGTATTAATCCCTTATTGGATGTATACTTTGCACATATTTTCTCCCATTCTGTAGGATGTCATGTCACTGTTGATTGTTTCCTGTGCTATGCAGAAGCTTTTTAGATTTTTTAAAATTAATTAATTAATTTATTTATCTTTTCTTCTTAATTTTATTTTGTCGATATACAATGTGGTTGATTATTGTGGCCCATTACCAAAACCTCCCTCACTCCTCCCTCTCCCCCCTCCCACCCAAAAATGTCCTTTCTGTTAGCTTGTCGTATCAACTTCAAGGAATTGTAGTTGTTATGTCTTCCTCCCCCCCCGTTTTTTTTTTTTTTTTTGTGTGTGTGTGTGTGTGTGTGTGTGTGAATTTATTTATTTATTTTTAGCTCTCACCAATAAGTGAGAACATGTGGTATTTCTCTTTCTCTGCCTGACTTGTTTGACTTAATATAATTCTCTCAAGGTCCATCCATGTTGTTGCAAATGGCAGTATTTCATTCGTTTTTATAGCTGAGTAGTATTCTATTGTGTAGATATACCACCTTTTCCGATGATGGACATTTGGGCTGGTTCCAACTCTTGGCTATTGTAAAGAGTGCTGTGATGAACATTGGGGAACAGGTATACCTTCGACTTGATGATTTCCATTCCTCTGGGTATATTCCCAGCAGCGGGATAGCTGAGTCATATGGCAGATCTATCTGCAATTGTTTGAGGAACCTCCATACCATTTCCATAGAGGCTGCACCATTTTGCAGTCCCACCAACAGTGTATGAGAGTTCCTTTTTCTCCGCAACCTCGCCAGCATTTATTGTTCAGAGTCTTTTGGATTTTAGCCATCCTAACTGGGGTGAGATGGTATCTCAGTGTGGTTTTGATTTGCATTTCCCGGATGCTGAGTGATGTTGAGCATTTTTTCATATCTCTGTTGGCCATTTGTATATCTTCCTTAGAGAAATGCCTACTTAGCTCTTTTGCCCATTTTTTAATTGGGTTGCTTGTTTTTTTCTTGTAAAGTTGTTTGAGTTCCTTGTATATTCTGGATATTAATCCTTTGTCAGATGTACATTTTGCAAATATTTTCTCCCACTCTGTTGGTTGTCTTTTAACTCTGTTAATTGTTTCTTTTGCTGTGCAGAAGCTCTTTAGTTTGATATAATCCCATTTGTTTATTTTTCCTTTGGTTGCCTGTGCTTTTGGGGTCGTATTCATGAAGTCTGTGTCCAATCCTATTTCCTGAAGTGTTTCTCCTATGTTTTCTTTAAGAAGTTTTCTTGTTTCAGGGTGTATATTTAATTCTTCAATCCAGTTTGAGTCGACTTTAGTGTATGGTGAAAGCTGTGGGTCTAGTTTCATTCTCCTGCATATTGATATCCAGTTCTCCCAGCACCATTTGCTAAAGAGGCAGTCTCTTCCCCAGTGTATAGGCTTGGTGCCTTTGTCAAAGATCAGATAGCTGTAGGTGTGTGGGTTGATTTCTGGATTCTCTATTCTATTCCATTGATCAGTGTGTCTGTTTTTATGCCAGTACTATACTGTTTTGGTTATTACAGCTTTGTAGTATAGTTTAAAGTCAGGTACTGTTATGCCTCCAGCTTTATTTTTTTTGCTCAGCGTTGCTTTGGCTATGCGTGGTCTTTGTTATTCTATATAAATGTCTGGGTAGTTCTTTCCATTTCTGAGAAAAATGTCATTGGAATTTTGATAGGGATTGCATTAAATTTGTATATCACTTTGGGTAGTAAGGACATTTTCACTATGTTGATTCTTCCAATCCAAGAGCATGGGATATCTTTCCATCTTCTTGTATCCTCTCTAATTTCTCTCAGCAGTGGTTTGTAGTTCTCATTATAGAGATTTTTCACATCCATGGTTAACTCAATTCCTAAGTATTTTATTTTTTTGGTGGCTATTGTAAATGGGCAGGCTTTCTTGATTTCTCTTTCTACATGTTAACTATTGGAGAATAGAAATGCTACTGATTTTTGTGTGTTGATTTTATATCCTGCTACTGTGCTGAAATCATTTATCAACTCCAAGAGTTTTTTTGTAGAGGCTTTAGGCTGTTCGATATATAGGATCATGTCATCTGCAAACAGGGACAGTTTGACTTCATCTTTTCCAATCTGGATGCCCTTTATTTCCTTCTCTTCTCTGATTGCTCTGGCTAGTACTTCCAACACTGTGTTGAATAGGAGTGGTGAGAGTGGGCATCCTTGTCTAGTTCCTGTTCTTAAAGGAAAAGCTTTCAGCTTTTCCCCATTCAGGATGATATTGGCAGTGGGTTTATCATATATAGCTTTAATTATGTGGGGATACTTTCCATCTATACCTAACTTATAGAGGGTCTTTGTCATGAATGAGTGTTGAATTTATCAAATGCTTTTTCAGCATCTATAGAGATGATCATATGGTCCTTGTGTTTGACTTTATTAATATGGTGTATCACATTTATTGATTTGCGTATGTTGAACCAACCTTGCATCCCTGGGATGACTCCCACTTGATCGTGGTGAATAATTTTACGTATGTGTTGCTGTATTCTGTTTGCTAGTATTTTAGTGAGGATTTTTGCATCTATATTCATCAAGGATATTGGCCTGTAGTTTTCTTTTTTGGTTATATCTTTACCTGGTTTTGCTATCAGGATGATGTTGGCTTCAGAGAAAGAGTTCGGGAGATTTGCGTCTGTTTCAATCTTTTGGAATAGTTTGTAAAGAATCAGTGTCAATTCCTCTTCAAATATTTGCTAAAATTCTGCTGTGAATCATTTTCTTTTCTTTTGTTGGGAGCTTTCTTTGTTGGGAGCTTTCTGATAACAGCTTCAATCGCCTTTATTGTTATTGGTCTGTTCAGATTTTCTACATCTTCATGGCTCAGTTTTGGGATCTTGTGTGTGTCCAGAAGTTTATCCATTTCCTCCGATTTTCAAACTACTTGGGGTATAGTTGTTTGTAGTAGTCTCGAATGATTCCTTATATTTCAGATGAATCAGTTGTAATATCACCTTTTTCATTTCTAATATTTGTTATTTGAATCTTCTCTTCTTTTTTTTGTTAGCCATGCTAATGGTTTGTCAATTTTATTTATCTTTTCAAAAAACCAACTTTTTGATTCATTGATCTTTTGTATTGTTTTTTGGTTTCAATTTCATTAAGTTCTGCTCTGATCTTAATTATTTATTTCCGTCTGCTAACTTTAGGTTTGGATTGTTCTTGTTTTTCTAGATCTTTAAGGTGAAGTTTTAGGTTGTTCACTTGCCATCTTTCCATTCTTCTGAGGTGAGCACTTAATGCAGTAAATTTCCCCCTTAATACTGCTTTTGCAGTATCCCACAGGTTTTGGTATGATGTATCATTATTTTCATTAGTTTCAATAAATTTATTGATTTCCTGCTTGATTTCTTCTTGGATCCATATGTCATTAAGTAGAATGCTGTTTAATTTCCATGTGTTTGTATAGTTTCTAGAATTTCGTTTGTTATTGATTTCTAGTTTTAATTCATTATGGTCTGAGAAAATACATGGGATAATTCCAATTTTTTTGAATTTCTTGAGACTTGATTTGTGACCTAATATGTGATCTATCCTGGACAATGATCCATGTGCTGATGAGAAGAATGAATATTCCAAGGTTGTTGGATGGAATGTTCTGTAGATATCTGCCAAGTCCAATTGATATAGAGTATTGTTTAGATCTTGTGTTTCTCTACTGATTCTTTGCCTAGATGATCTGTCCAATATTGACAGTGGGTTGTTCAGGTCCCCTGCTATTATGGTATTAGTGTCTATTTCCTTCTTTAGGTCTAATAGAGTTTGTTTTATTAATCTGGCTGCTCCAACATTGGGTGCATACATATTTATGATTGTTATGTCTTCTTGATGGATCAGTCCTTTTATCATTAAGTAGTGTCCCTCATTGTCTCTTTTTATGGTTTTTAGTTTAAAGTCTACTTTGTCAGATATAAGAATAGCTACTCCGGCTCGTTTTTCTTTTCTGTTTGCATGGTAAATCTTTTTCCATCCTTTCACTCTTAGTCTATGTGAGTCTTTATGGGTGAGGTGGGTCTCTTGAAGGCAGCATATAGTTGGGTCCTCCTTTTTAAACCAGTCAGCCAGTCTGTGTCTTTTGATTGGGGAATTTAAGCCTTTTACATTAAGAGTTGTTATTGAATAGTGTTGGTTTATTCCTAGCATTTTATTGATTGTTGTTTGGTTGTCTTAGGTGTCTTTTGTTCCTTGCTTTCTGATTTACTGTTTGGTTTCTGTGTTTGTTGGTTCATTAGGTTGTAGATAGCCTTTTTGTTGGTTTGTTTTCTCTTCATAAATGCCATTTTTATTATACTAGTGAGTTTAGATTTTTCTTGGGTTTTTATGGCAGTGGTAGTTATGTTTCAGGAACCCAACCCAGTACTCCCTCGAGGAATTCTTGTAAGGGTGGTCGTGTGGTGGTGAACTCCTGCAGTTTTTGATTGTCTGAGAAATATACTATTTGCTCTTCATTTCGGAAGGATAGCCTTGCAGGGTAGAGTATTCTTGGCTGACAGTCTCTGTCTTTTAGTATTTTGAATATATCATCCCATTCCTTTCTGGCTTTTAGGGTTTGTGATGAAAAGTCTGATGTTGGGCTGATTGGGGCTCCCTTATAGGTGATTTGACGCTTCTCTCTTGTGGCTTTTAAGATTCTCTCTTTGTCTTTGAATTTTGCCAATTTGACTATAACATGTCTTGGAGAAGACGTTTTTGGGTTGAATACGTTTGGAGATCGATGAGCTTCCTGGATCTGAAGATCTGTGATTTTTCCTATACCTGGGAAGTTTTCTGCCACTATTTTGTTGAATATGTTTTCAATGCAATCTCCTTTTTCCTCCCCTTCTGGAATACCCATGACTCAGATATTTGAGCGCTTAAGGTTGTCTGATATCTCTCTCAGATTTTCTTCAATGCCTTTTATTCTTTTTTCTTCTTTTTTTTTTTTTTTTTTTTGTCTGCTTATGTTATTTCAAACAGCCCATCTTCAAGTTCAGAAGTTCTCTCTTCAACTTCCACAAGCCTGTTGGTTAAACTCTCTGTTGTGCTTTTTATTTCGCTGAATAACTTCTTCAGTTCGGCAAGTTCTGCTACATTTTCTTTCAGGGCATTGATTTCCTTGTACATTTCCTCTTTCAGGTTCTATATACTTTTCCTCATTTCATCATGATGTCTAGCTCAGTTTTCTTGTATCTCATTCAGTTTCCTTAGAATTATCACTCGAAATTCCTTGTCAGTCATTTCAAGGGCTCCTTGTTCTATAGGATCTATAGTTTGAGATTTATTATCTTTTGGTGGTGTACTTTCTTGATTTTTCGTATTTCTGGTATCTTTTCTTTGATGTTTATTCATTGTGGCAGGGGGTTTCACAGTCCACAGGTTTGACACTGTTGACTGACTAAGATGTTGCTGTGGTTGCCAATTTGGTATGGCTATCTCGGTGACTCCCTGTTCCGTGCACTCTGGCCCGGGCTGCTGGGACGCACCGAGGCACCGCAGAGCGTGTGGTCTCTGCAGAGCTTCCCCTCCCCCTGCAGGATGTCTCCCTGCTCTGTGTACGATAGGCCGGGCTTGGAATGGAGCCGGGTGGTGGTGGTGAAGCATACCTGCTGCTGGATCGCGTGGCGGCTGCCCCCCCACAAGGTGTGTGGACTCTACAGAGCTTCTATCTCCCTTGGTGGGTGACTCTTTGCTCCGTACACATTGGGCCGGACTCCTGGATTGCGCGACAGCAGCGTGGACCCCGTGGAGTTCCCGCCTCCCCTGCCGGACGTCTCCCCGCTCTGTGTGCACTGGGCTGGGCTGGGAATGAAGCCAGGTGGCGGCAGTGAAGCCTACCTTTTGGATCATGCAGTGGCGGCCCCCAGGGCGTGTGGTCTCCGCGGATCTTCTGCCTCTCCCACTGGACGTCTCCCTGTCTCTCTGCGGGTTGATTCTCTTCCAGCTCCAGGGATGGGCGGTTGGGGGTGGGGGGTTAGATGCCACGGTCACTGTGGCAGCCCAGGGTGACACATGCCAGCTCCGGCCTCCCAGCTGGCTCAGGCCTCCATGTTTCCACGTCTGCGGCCGCGACACGGGCTGCGGCGCACCGGCGGGCCACGCGTGCGGGTTAGGGGAAGTTTCTCGGTTCTCGGCAGGGTAAAGACACCCTTTCGAAGCTGTCCTTTGCGCCGATTCTGCTACAGCTGCATCTGGTGCGGGCCTCAGGCTGCTTCTACTCGTGGCGGAAAAGCGGCAGGCAGCTCTCCTCTTCTGCCATCTTGACCTCCATGGTCATTGTAGAAGCCATTTTCTCTGCTAATTCTTTCTCATTCAGGTCTCTGCTTAGAAGTCAGAAGCTTTTTAGTTTGATAAAATCCCGTTTACTTGTTTTTTCTTTTGTTGCTTGTGCTTTTGGGCTCTTGCTCATAAATTCTTTGCCTAGTCCTATTTCCTGAAGTGTTTCCTATATTTTCCCTTAGTAGTTTTACAATTTCAGGTCTTATACTTAAATGTTTAATCCATTTTGAGTTGCTTTCGGTATAGGGTGAGATGTGCAGGTCTAGTTTCATTCTTTTGCGTATGGATATTCAATTTTCCCAGCACCATTTATTGAAAGGCAGTCTTTTCCCCAACGTATGTTTTTGTTGTCTTTGTCAAAGATCAGGCTGTAAGTCTGTGGGTTGGTTTCTGGGTTTCCTGTTCTGTCCCACTGATCCAAGTGTCTATTTTTATGCCAGTACCATGCAGTTTTCGTTAAAATAGCTTTGTAGTATAATTTGAAGTTGGATAATGTTATGACTCCAGCTTTTTTTTTTTTTGCTCAGGATTCCTTTGGCTATTTGGAGTCTTTTGTTTTTCCATGTAAGTGTTAGGATGGTTTTTCTGTTCTGTGAAGAATGTCATTAGTATTTTAGTGGGGATTGCATTGAATCTGTAGATCACTTTGGGTAGTATCTCATGGAATATCTTTCCACCTTTTTATGTCTTCTTTAATTTCTTTCACTAGTGCTTTGTAGTCCTCATTATTGAGATCTTTCATCTCCTTGGTTAGATTGATTCCTGGGTATTTTAGTTTTTTGGTGGCTATTGTAAATGGGCTTACTTTCTAGATTACTCTTTCTGTTAGTTCATTATTGGAGAGTATAAATGCAACTGATTAAGGGGGGCATCAATTTTGTATCCTGCAACCTTACTGAAATTACTAATCAGCTCTAAGAGTTTTTTGATAGTCTTTTCTCTATGTAAGGTAATGTCATCTGCAAATAGGGACAGCTTGACTTCATCTTTTCCAATCTCGATGCCTTTTATTTCTTTCTCTTGCCTGATTGCTTTGGCATAGTACATAGTACTATGTTAAATAGGAGTGGTGAGAATGGGCATTCTAGTCTTGTTCCTGTTTTAAGAGAAAACCCTTCAGTTTTTCCCCATTCAGGGATGATATTGGCAGACAGCTTGTTGTAGATGGCTTTGATTGTGTTGAGATACTTTCCTTCTATAAATAATTTGCTGAGAGTCTTTATCATGAAGGGAATGTTGAATTTTTTCAAATGCTTTTTCTGCATCTATTGAGATAATCATATTGTTTTTGTCCTTGGTTTTGTTGATGTGCTGTGTCACATTTATTGACTTGTGTATGTTGAACCATCCTTGCATCTCTGGGATGAATCCCACTTTATTGTCGTGTATAATTTTTTGATGTGTTGATGTATTCTGATTGCTAGTTTTTTTTTGTTGAGGGTTTTTGCATCTATGTTCATCAGTGATGTTGGTCTGTAGTTTTCTTTTTTTGTTCTATCTTTGGTTTTGGTATCAAGGAGATGCTGGCTTCATAGAATGAGTTTGGGAGAGTGGCCTGTTTTAATTTGGGGGGGTTAGTTTAAAGAGAGTTGGTATTAATTCCTCTTTAAACATTTGGTAGAATTCAGCAGTAAAGCCATTTGGTCCTGGGCTTTTTTTTTTGTTGGGAGACTGCTTCAATCTCATTTCTTGGTTTTGGGCTGATCAGGTTTTCATCATCTTCCTGGTTCAGTCTTGGTAGTTTGTGTCCGGAAATTTATCCATTTACCCCAGGTTTTCAAATTTGTTGGTGTATAGTTGCTTGTAATAGTCTCTAATGATTTTTTTGTATTTCTGTTTTATCGGTTGTATGTCTCTTTTTTCATTTCTGATTTTTGTAATTTGGGTCTTCTCTTTGTTGTTGTTGTTAACCTAGCTAATGGTTTGTCTGTTTTGTTTATCTTCTCAAAAAAAAAAAAAAAACCTTTTTAATTGATCTTTTGTGTCATTTTTTGGTTCTCTATATCATTTAGTTCTATTCTAATCTTAATTATTTCTTTCTGTCTACTAACTTTGGGATGGGATTATTCTTGTTTGTCTAGGTCTTTTAGTTGTAGGGTTAGGTTTTTACTTGAAGTCTTTCTGGGTTTTTTGATATAAGCATTTGTTGCTATAAACTTCCCTCTTAGTACTGCTTTTGCAGTATCTCACGGATTTTGGTATGATGTCTTTATTTTTGTTGTTTTTGTACAGATTTTTTATTTCCTGTTTGATTTCTTCTTGAACATAGGTCATTCAGGAACCCTTGTTTAATTTCCATGTATTTGTATAATGTCCTGAGTTTTGCTTGTTATTAATTTCCAGTATTAATCCATTGTGGTCTGGAAAGATATTTGAGATGATTTTGATTTTTTTAAAGTTATTAAGACTTGATATGTCACCTAACATGTTGTGTCTATCTTGGAGAATACACAGATCTTCCATGAAGAACTGCTGTTAGTTTATGTAGATATTGTGTTCTCAAAGAGAGAATCTAACTCCCCATTCTGAAAGTGTGGGCAGGGCAGAGTGACTTCCTTCCAAATACAGTATGGAAAGGGAACAAAAAAGTAACTGTACTGTGGATGGAGAAACCTGACAAACACCACCTCAGCCAGGTGATCAAAGTTAACACCAACAGTGATAAGTCATACTAACAGTTTGTACTCGTCATGTGATGAAAATGACATTTTACCTCTGTGATCTTCCTTCCTAAAGCCTGTAACCTCAGTCTAATTGTGAGAAAAACAAGACAAATTCCAGTAGTGATGCACCTTACAAATATCTAACAAGTACTCCTTAAAACTGTCAAGGACATCAAAAACAAGGGACATCTGACAAACTATCAAAGCCAAGATAAGGAGACAGGATGGCTAAATGTAATGTGGCACCCTGGATGGGAGCCTGGAACAGAAAAGGGACTGGAGGTAAAAACTAGAGAATTCTGAATAAAGTATGGATTTTAGTTAATGTGTTAGTATTAGTTTATCACTTGTGACAAACGTACCAAGACATTAATAATAGAGGAAACTAGTATGAGGTATAGAGGAATTCTCTGTACAACCTTTGCAATTTTTCGATAAACCTAAAACTATTCTAGTTATGTTGTTTGATTCTGCTGGTCTTGTTACCAAATTATAACTTAGCATTAGTTTAGTGACATTGCTAAGATAATGACATTGGTTTAAGATAATGATGTTAGCCAAACAGAAATGTTTATCCATTGGTGACTCCCCATTATGATAGAAAGTTTTTAAGTTTTTGGTATAATTTTGACTGACACCTCTGTTGTAATAAGGTACTAATAACAAAGAAGTAAAAAACATACACATATTCTTCACCCAAATGATGCTTAGTTTACATTAGAGTTTTTGATGTACATATGTATACTGTCTTGGTACCTCAGAATAGCAACTTAGTGTTTTGTCTTCATTATAAACAAAATTATTCAGAGATAGCAGTAATATTAAAAACATATGCTTTTAATATCCCTTGAATGATCACAAGTAGTAATGCCATTTTTAAAGAAGTGCCAAGAGAACATTGGGTTATTTTGTTTTAGGAGAAGATACATTTTACTGTTGTAATTAAATAGAGTATAAAAACTCTCTAATATTTATAGAACGTTAACCCTGGAAGTGAGTTGCTGTTAGATAAATGCATAGACTCTTTGGTCTGTAAGGAGCAAGTGTATTAATTTTAAGGGAAGACATGTCTTTGAAAAGGGAGAATCATATCTTTAAACTGCATCCTTCAGCTGGTGGATGACAAAGTCTATATTAGAGCTTGCAGCTGTATTTTGTATTCATAAACAAAAAAGTAGCTCTTAAACAAGTATCGATGTCTCTGTGCAGCCCTTAGGGCAAAGAGGTTGAGGTACAAGCCGTGTTAATAGCCACCAATACTGTTACACAAAGAATGGAAGAATGGAAGAATATGAACAACTCTTCTTAGCCATGCGAAGAGATCACTAACTATTTTCATTTATAAAGTGGCTGTACCACTATGCATCCTCCTACCCTCAGCATTGTATGAGAGTTCCACTTTCTCCACATCCTCAACAGCACTTGGTTTATGTAGTCTTTAATTTTAGCCATTCTGGTGGATGTATATAGTGGCATCTCATTATTAATTTTCCTGGTGACTAAAGAAGTTCAGAATCTTGTGCTTAATTGCCATTTATTATTTATTCTTTAATGAACTGTATGCTAAAATATTTTACTCATTTTAAAATCAGATTGTATATCCTTCTTATTGATTCATAAGAGTTATTCTGGATATGTCATTTCTAAAGATATGATTTGCAAATATTTTCTCCCTGTATGGCTTGCTTTTTATTTTTTTTAAACATTTACTTGTATATATTTGTGGGGTGTACAGTGTATTGTTTCAATACGTATGTATACATACATTGATTTGCTTAGGGTAGATAGCATAGTTTTGTACCTCTTAGTACACCACCACTTCTTGTACTTTACTTCTCAGCCTCTGGTAACCGTTATTCTTCTCTCTACTTCTGTGAGAACCCATCCCACACCCACCCACCCCCCTTTTTTTTAAGATTCCACATATGAGTGAGATGATCAGTATTTGTCTTTCTGTGCTTGGCTTATTTCACTTAACATGATGGTTTTCAGTTGCATCCAAGTTCCTGTAAATGATGATTTCATCTTTTTAAATAGCTGAATAGTACTCCACGGTTTTTTAATCCATTCATCCATTAATGGGCATTCAGGTTGATTCCGTCTCTTTGCTACTGTGAATAGTATTGCATTGAATATAGGAGTGCAGGTATCTTTTTGATGTATCGATTTCATTTCCCTTAGGTATAATATACTCAGTAGTGGGATAGCTGAGTTGTAAGGTAGACCTGCTTTTAGTTCTTTCAGGGACCTCCATACTGTTTTCCACAGTGGTTGTACCAATTTACAGTCCCACCAACAATGTAGGAAGGTTCTCTTTTCTCCACATCCTCACCAGCATTTGTTATTTTATGTCTTTTTGATAATAGCCAGGCTAACTGGGGTGAGATGATATCTTAATGTGGTTTTGATTTGCATTTCCCTGATGCTCAGTGATGTTGAGTGTATTTCCATATAAGTGTTGGCCATTTGTATGTCTTCTTTTGAGAAATGTCTTTTCAGGTCCTTTTCCCATGTTTTAATTGAGTCATTTGGGTTTTTTTTTTTTTTTTTTTGCTGTTGAGTTGCTTGAGTTCCTTATATCGTCTGGACATTAGCCCCTAGTCTCATATGTATTTTGCAAACACTTCGTTTCATTCGGTAGGTTGTCTCTTCACTTTGTCAATTGTGTCCCTTGCTGTGCAGAAGCTTTTTAGTTTTATGTAGTCCCATTTGTGTATTTTTGCTTTGGTTGCATATGCCTTTCTGAAAAAGAACTGCTGCCTCCCGTTTTGTGTAGTGTTTCCCCTGTTTCTTGTAGTAGTTTCATAGTTTGGGTCTTAAATTTAAGTCTTTTTTCTTCAGTGGCTCGCCAGTGGGGGCATCCAAACTCTTGACATTGGTATTATGACCACTGCACTCTAACCAATTGAGCTAATTGGTCATCCATAAATTTAGGTCTTTAATCCATTTTTAGTTGATTTTGGTGTGTGATTAGAGATAGGTATTCTAATTTGAATCTTCTGCATGTGGATATCCAGTTTTCCCAGCACTATTTATTGAAGAGGCTGTTCTTTCCCCAGTGTATATTGTTGGCACTTTCGTCAAAAGTCAGTTGGCAGTAAGTGTGTAAGTTTATTTCTGAGCTGTGTGTTCATTGATCTATTTGTCTGTTTTTATGCCAGTACCATGCTGTTTGGGTTACTATAGCTTTATAGTATATTTTGAAATCAGGTAGTAGACCTCCAACTTTGTTCTTTTTGTTCAAGATTGTTTTAGCTGTATGGGGTCTTTTGTGGTTCCATACAGGTTTTACGATCATTTTTTTCCTATTTCTATGAAGAATGTCATTGATATTTTAATAGACATTGCATTGAATCTGTAGATTGCTTTGGGTAGTATGGACATTTTGATGATGTTAATTCTTCCAATCCATGAATATAGGGTATCTTTCCATTTCTGTCCTCTTCAACTTTTTTCACAATTGTTTTATAGTTTTCATTGTAGAGGTCTTTCACGTCCTTGGTTAAATTCACTCCTAGTTATTTCCTTTTTTTTAGCAGTTATTGTGAATGGGATTACTTTCTTGATTTCTTTTTCAGCTTTTTTATTGGTATCCTATTATTGGAATGCTTTTGATTTTTGTGTGTTGATTTTGTATCATGTCACTATACTGAATTCATTTATTCTAGTAATTTTTTGGTGGAGTTTTTAGGGTTTTTATGTATGTGATTATGTGATCTGCAGATACGGATAGTTTGATCTCTTTTTTGATTTGGATGCCATTTATTGCTTCCTCTTGCCTTACCATGCTGGCTAGAACTTCTAGTACTATGTTGAGTAAGAATGGGGAAAGTGGGGATCCCTGTCTTTTTCCTGATCTTAGAGTAAAAAGCCTCCAATTTTTGTCTATTCAGTATGATATTAGCTGTGTGTTTGTTGTGTATGGCCTTTATTGTGTTGAGATACATTCCTATTATACCACATTCATTGAGTGTTTTTATCATGAAGTGGTATTGAATTTGACTAAATGCTTTTTCTGCATCTGTTGAAATGATCGGTTTTTTTTCCCTTCAACTATATTGTGTGGTAATTCTGGCCCAGAACTAAGTCTTTCCCGCAAACTGCTCTCCCTGCAGTTCTATCACTCTGACTGATCTTGACTGTGTGGTGCCCATGCTGATCAGAAGGCAGATCAGCTGTCTATGCCATGCTCCAATGCTCCCCTGGAAAGTGAGCCTCCCACACCCACCCATGCACTCTCCAAATGTTTCCCATGGGACAGGCTGTGTATAGTCCCCCGGTGAAGACTCTCTCACCTCTGGGTGGTTCCTCCTTCCCGTTGGCTGCCACCCCTTGTCCCTGTGTGGGTCCAGGAGACTCTTGTTTGTGGTTTTGCTAGTCTGGGAGATGGAATGGTATACTGCAAATACCCTTCTCCCCTGCAGACTCCAAGTAGCTTTACCCAGAGGGTGCAGCTGCAGCTTTGCTGTCTCTTGTTATCTACTGTGTGTGCTGGCAGCTGCTCTGTGCCTCATACCACATTAGCCACAGAAGCAGCTGTGGTTTGGAATGATCAGAGCGGTCCCTTCTTTCTCTCACCAACAGCCTTTCACACCTTCATGAACTACGCAGGTCTCTCCTTTCCTAGAGCTCCAGTGATCTCAGGAGGCAATTTTTGTGCTTGATAGTTGTAAGGTGATCAGGTCTCAGTTGGGGGAAAGCGACACCAGAGGTTGTCTATTCCACCATCTTGATGATCTCTCACTTTTCATTTTCTTAACATGGTTATATAAAGAAGAAAAGATCTTATTTGTGAAGTCCAACTTATTTTTTTCTTCTACATTTTCTGCTTTTTATAGTCTATTTAAAGAATCTTTGTCCAATCCAAGGCCACTAAAATATTCCCCTATGTTTTCTGCTAGAAATCGTATAGTTGTAGCTCATACATTTAGATGTGTGATATATTTTAAGGTAATTTTTCTCTGTGAATTGAGAGAAGGGTCAAAGGTCCTTTTGGGGGGTGAGAGTTCCATACCATTTGTTTAAAGGAATATGTCCTCTTCCCAGTGAATTGCATTAGCAACCGTTTTGAAAATCACCTGGGAATCAGGTAATATGAGTCCACTGACTTGCTTTTCCCCAAAATTATTTGGACTTTTCTAGCTCATTAGCATTTTCATATACATTTTGGAAACAGTTTGTTGGTTTCTACAAAAAGGCATCCCGGATTTTGACTAGGATTGCATTGATTTATAGAAGAATTTGGGGAGAATGGACATTTTAACAATATTGAATCTTTTGATCCATGAAAATGGTATATTTCTTCACGTATTTAGTTTTTCTTTATTTTTTCTCATAGTGTTTTGTGTTTGTCACTGTATGGTCTTATACATATTTTGTTGTATATATCTAAAAATTTAGTAGTTTTGATGCTACTGTAAATTGTATTTTTGTTTCCAGTTGCTTGTTACTAGTATGCAAAAATAAAATTAATTTTTATTTATTGACAGTGTGTTCTATGTCCTTATACTCTCATTAGTTCCAGTAGTTTATTTGTTGTTACCTTGGTTTTGTGTACATAGACAAAAATGTCGTTGGGAAATAAGGCCTGTTTTACTTCTTCCTTTCGAAACCATATACTTTCTATTTCTTTTTCTTGCCTTACTGAACTAGTTAGGGTTACCAGTAAGTACAGTATTAAATAGAAGTAGTGAGAGAGGTCATGCTTGCCTCATTGTTGATCTTAGAAGAGAAAGCGTTCAAGTTCTCTTCTATTTCTGGTTTGCTGAAGGTTGTTTATCATTAATGGTATTGAATGTTACCAATACTTTCTCTACATCTGCTGAGATCATGTTTTTTTCAGTTGTAGTTAATACAGTGAATTACATTGGTTGATTTTTTTTTTTTTTTTTTTTTTTTGAACAACATGAAGCTGACTTTTCATTCCTGGAATAAATCCCACTTGATGATAATGAATTATGCTTTTTATATATAATTGGATTTGACTTGCATATTTTTTTTAGTATGATCATGAAATATATTGGTCTGTAGTTTTCTGGGTTTTGGTATCACAGTACTGATGGCCTCATAAAAATATGGTCCTGCCTCTTTGCTTTTTCTGGATAGTCTGTGTAGAATTGGCATTTTTTCTTCCTTAAATGTTTTGTAGAATTCACCTTTGAAGCCATGTAGGCCTGGAGTTTTGTTTTTGATTATGAATTCAATTTCTTTAATTAACATAGGGCTGTTGAGGTTGCCTTTTTGTTCAGTGAGCTTTGGTAGTTTGTCCCATTCAAGAAATTTGTATCATTTAATTTGTTTAATTTATTTGCTTATACTTGTTCATAATAATCCTTTATTACCTTTTATATGCTTATAGGATCTGTAGTAATCTGTAATTTTGTAGATCTTTCATTGTTCATATTGGTAATGTGTGCCTTCTCTCTTATTTCTAATTGGTCTGGCTAGAGTTCTGTCAATTTTGTTGATCTTTTTAAAGAACCAGTTTTCAACTTCATTGATCTTCATTTTTTAGTTTGGAGATATTGTTATCTTTGTATAATTGATGCTGGTTTTAATAAACTTTGTGTGATTTAAGTTCTTTTTAACTTTGTTAAAACTTTAACAAAGTATGACCTAGGATGTGGCCTATCTTGGTGAATATTCTATGTGCCCTTGAAAAGAATGAATGTTCTGCTGTTTGGCTGGTTTTTCTGTAAATGTCAATTATATCCAGTTGGTTGATGGCATTTTTCAGTTCTTTTATATTCTTGCTGATTTTTCTCTCAATGAGAGAGTAGTTGGAGTCTGTATGAGTCCATTTCTGTTGTTTATAACAAAATACCTGAAATTGAGTGATTTATAAAGAAAACAAAATTTATTACAGTTTCTGAGGCTGGGAAGTCCAGGGTCCATCTGGTGATGGCAGCTGTGACCCAAGGGTCTCACATTGCAAGATGGTGGAAGCAGAGAAAGCAAGGGAGTCTCTCCTCTCTCATTTTTTAAAGCCCTCAGAACCACACCTCTGACCACCATTTTTAATCCATTCCCTATGGTGTGATCCTACAATCTAATCACCTCTTCAAGGCTCCACATTTCAGTTAACACAATAGGATTTCTCACCCTCTTAACAGTCACAGTGGGGGCCAAGTTTTTTGTTGTTGTTTTACAGCTGGTAAGGGGATTGTAACCCTTGGCTTGGTGTCGTCCGCACCATGCTCAGCCAGTGAGTGCACTGGCCATCCCTATATAGGATTCTAACCCATGGCCTCGGCGCTACCAGCACCACACTCTCCCGAGTGAGCCATGGGGCCAGCCCTGGGGCCAAGTTTCTAATACAGAAACTTGGGGGACACAATTCAAGCTTCAGTGAGTCCACTACAGGGCATCTAACTATAATTATGAATTTATCTGTCTCTTCCATCAGTGCTGTCAGTTTCTGCTTTATGTAATTTGAAGTTCTGTTCTTGCTTGCATACATGTTTAGAATTGGTATGTCATCTTAGTAAATTGTATTATATAATATGTAATGTCCCTTTTTGCTATGAGTTCTATTTTAGATGATATTAATATAGCCACTCCAGGTTTTCTTTGATTAGTGCTTGCATGGTGTATCTTTTTGCTATTCTTTTATGTTTACTTACCTAGATCATTATATTTGAAGTGAATTTCTTGTTGGTCATTTTGTCCCCTCCTTCTGACAATCCCTTTCGATTGGTGTTTAAAACATTTGTATTTAATATAATTATTGATATGTTTGGATTAGGGCTATAATTTTATTATTTGTTGTTTTTCTTCTTTTCATTATGCAGTTTTTCTTTTCTTGCCTTCCAGTGGGTTATTTGTACATTTTTAAATATTCCATTTTAATTTGCCTAGTGTGATTTTGTACAGTAATTGCTCTAGTGACTACAATATAAATTTTGGGCCCAGAACCTAACTGCATATGAAATGCTTTTAATATTTGTTGATTCAAAGAATATTTTTGGAATCTAGTTGTGATTTTTATTGCTAGTGCTGAAATTTTTCAAAGTCATTAAAAAATAATGTAAGCTTTCTATAATAACATTTAATGTACTTAATATTATTACACTGTAGCATTTTCTCAGAAAATATTTGTGACACTCCTTTAGATCACTAATAACTTCCGTTGCTTCATCTATAATGGAGATAACTGATTTATCTTCAGAGTATCCCTTAGGCTGATGTCTATTGATGTTATATATAGCTCAATTATGCTTTTGAGTCAGAATTTTTCTGTTTTTATATGACTCTTAACTCTAACTCTGTAAGCTTTACCCATGGCAAGCTTTGAGGACAGACCTCTGTTTAAATGATTCTGTTTATATAGTAACAATTGAGTGTCCCCAAGGTAAGCTCTGCCTCTTGTGTGTAATGTCAAAAAAAGTCCCTTTATTTCAAGTTTGTTTCCTACTCTATAAAAGGAAATATTTGAGCCATTTGTGCTTTGTTTTTTTGTGTTGTATTCTGATTTGACTATATCCAGATGAATTTAGTGTAGTTTTGATAATTTACAAGTTAGTTCAGTTCACTTAAGGGATTTTTGTTTTTGTTTCTATTAAAAACAAAGAAATTTGAAGCATCAGAAGAACAATTTGAAAAGCATAGCAGATTTTACTAATACTCTGTCCTAAGTATCTGAGTTTTAATAATTCACATATATACTTGAATGACAACTTACATAGACCTATCATATCTATTTATACGAAATTGAGTTAAAAGTAAGCTTGTCAGTCATTCTTCTTGTTGCTGTGGCCCAAGTAATGCTACCCTAGGCCAGCAGCCTCAGTCTAGCCCAGTGCTGTGCAGTAAAGTTTTTTGTGGTGATAGAAATGTATGTTTACACTGTATAGTACAGCAGCTACTTTACTTTTTTAAAATTTTTATTAATTTAAATACCACATGGGGCTAATTCATTATCAGACTGCAGCAGGTCTGGCCTCCTAGCTTTCTCTTTTATAAACAAAACCCCTCCTTGGAATTTTTTCTGGATATCTCAAGCATAAGCTTATCATAAGCTTAAACTTCAGGGAGTGTTCATGAACCAAGTCAGCTTGCAGTGTAGGAGAGAGAAGGCTGAACAAGTTGGAAAGAAAATGATGCATTAAGTGATAATTACAGTATAATATAAGTATTATATCAGTAAATAGGTTGATAAAGTGACTAAATGCCTGGGAATGTTCAGTGAAAGAAACAAAATTAATCCAGAGATTTTAAGTAGGAAGGGTTTAATATAGAAAATTAGGTGTTGTAAAATTACACGTTCTTGGTTGGATCCAGATCCACACAGAACTACCAGGCAATCTATTAGGAGCTCCTACCTTGGAATCCATGCTGGAACAAGGAACTCTTTGCCACTGCTTTCACTTCTGCATACCCAGAAACCTGGAGTTATTTACTTGTCTAGGGAATGTGCTGAGAAATATAAATATCTCTTTTCTTTTCAGTGACAAGCTGAGTGAACTTGAACAATAGAACTTTAATTAGGAGCTCAAATTGTTAAATGAAACCTTATTTTAAGTTAGGATAGCTTCTCTGAGAAAATATAGAGACAGAGAAAACAAAATTGTGCTAATTGTGGTGCATTAGCTTTAAGTAGGTTCTGTTGTATATGTATAACAAATAACTATTATATATCCATTCTTTACAGATCCAGGATGAGAAGACTGATAAAAGAAGAAGCTAGCTGAACAGCTATAAAATGCCCAAATCTGGGTTCACAAAACCAATTCAGAGTGAAAATTCCGACAGTGACAGCAATATGGTAGAGAAACCATGTGGAAGAAAGGTATATGTTTATGCTAAAGAATTTTTCTCTTTTAGAACTGGGGAAAAGACTCCCAATTAATTAGTTTTAATAATTACTCATAAAATAAAAAGCAGTATGGAAACTAGATTAATCCAAACCGTTAATCTAAGCCCTTTAGTAATAAATCGAACTCCTGGGGATACAATTGTTTTTCATTCCCAAAATGAACAATTACTAAGATTGCACAGTTACTTGAAAAAGAATTAGTCATTGGGAGGGGTGAAAAATATAAGACCTCACAATTACTTGGCATTTCTTCTTCTCCCACCTCCTGACCTTTGGTTGCAAAGCACACATATACACTAGCAACCCCATTTTTCAGGTCTGTAACTTCAGGTAAATTTACACTTCTTCAGTCTTGGTTTATCTCTGTAATAGAGGACAGTGCTTCTTTATAGAATTGTTGAGACAATGGAATGGTTTAAGTATTATGCTTCACACAATTCTTGGCACATAGTAAGAGCTCAGTAAATGTTAGCGTTTTTTGTTATTAGTTCTTGCCAGTGATCTGTGATTCTGTCTTTTTACATCTGTCTTTATTCCTATTTAATTTAGACCCTCAGAACCTTCATTTGGACTTCAGCAATTGCCTCCTAACTGGTCCTACTATCCCTAGTCTCTCCTTCTCTAGTTAGTTTTATAAATAATCTTTGAATTTTTTTTTTCTCTTTTTAAAGCCATTTTCTTGTTGAAGGACATCTGAGATGTTTCCAGATTTTAGCTAATAGAGTGGTGCAACCATCATCACAATTCAGTTTTAGAACACTTCCATCGTTGTGAAAAGATACTTGTTGCCCATTTGCAGTCAGTCCTTACTCCCACCCCAACCAACAGGCAACCCCAAATTTGCTTTCAAAACCAAGAAGTGTAAATTTTCAAACTGTTTTTTTTTTCTTTTCCCCAAAGTTGTTTTGGCTATTCAGGGTCCTTTGCATTTTTATGTAAATTTTAGGATCAGCTTGTCAGTTTGTGCAAAAATAGCCTGGTGGGATTTTGATAGGAATTTTATTGAATCTGTTCTTTGAATCTGTAGATCACTTTGGGTAGTATTGCTTTCTTAACAATATTATCTTCCAGTCCGTGAACATGGAGTATCTCTCAGCTTATTTAGATCTTCTTTAATTTTTCTCAGCAATGCTTTGTGGTTTTCATTGTACATATTTTCCACTTCTATTATTAAATCATTTCTAAGTATTTTATTCTTTTCAGTGTCATTTTATATAATGTTGTTTTGGGCTTTTTGTTGCTAGTATAGAAAATATTGATTTTTATCTATTGATCTTATATCCTGTGACACTGCTTATTTATTGGTTCTGAAAGTTTCTGATTCCTTAGGATTTTCTACATATAGAATCATGACATCTATGAATAAAGATAATTTTATTTTTTTTTAGTCTGGTCTTTTTCTTGTCTGATTGCCTGTTGTTTTTTTTGTTTGTTTGTTTGTTTGTTTTGGGTTTTTTTGTTTGTTTGTTTGTTTTGGGTTTTTTTGGTTTTTTTTTTTTTCTTTCCTTGCCTGATTGCACTGGCAGTCTCTGCCTTTTGATTGTAGTGTTAAGTCCACTCACATTTAAGGAAATTATTGATATGGTTTGTATCTGATATTAATTTATATCTGCTATTTTGCTCTTTGTATTTACGTGTTTCATGTATTTTATGTTTCTTTCCCTTCTTTGGTGCCTTTTTTGGTTTTTAAATGTTTCTCAGTGTACTATTTTAATCTCTCTGATTTTTTTAAACTATGTCTTTTGAACTATTATTTTAGATGTTGGTGTAGAGATTATTATATACATCCTGATTTATCACAATCTATAACGGGTTAATATAGACCTAATTCCATTAAGGTATAGCTACTTTGTTCTAATATAGTACCATTTTTTCCCATTCCTTTGTGTTACTTATATAATATAGATTACATTATTAACCCAACAACAGAATGTTACTGTTTTATACAGTCTTATCTTTTAAAGAAGTAAGAGAAGAAAAGAGAAATCTATATGTGTGCATTTCTTTGTATTTATTCACAGATTTACCAATTTTGGCTCCCTTAATTTCTTCCTATGGATTTAAGTTACTGTCTGGTGTCATTTCCTTACAGCCTATAAGAATTATCCTTAGTATTTACTATATGGCAGGTCTTCAGCCATGAATTCTCTCAGTCTTCCTGGATCTAGGTAGGAATACCTTGATTTTGCCATTTTTAAAAACAGCCTTATTGAGATGTAACTCACATGTCATACATTTAAAGTGTATAATTCAGTAGTTTTTAGTATATTTACAGAGTTGTGCAATCATAACTGCAATTGATTTTAAAAACATTTTCATTGCAATATGTATTCTTGTGAGAGTAAGATTCAAATAACATCTTTGTGTTATGAGGATACTTCTGACCTTACCTTGCAGATGCCCTGAAATGGTCTCAGGGACCATAATTTGAGAACTGCTGTATCAATATACTAAGCACACTAATGAAAATATTGAGTGTATAGTGATGGGAGAAAAAAAGGAGAGAAACTTTTTAACATTATGGACATGGAAGAAGGATTTCCTAATGATCTCCTGAATTGACAAGAGTATTTCTACCATTTGGTAATACTAAATTTTCAAGACAATCAGAAATAAGTATTTCTTTTGAGAGTTATTTTCCCCAAATTTGAAAGTCATTTTTAAAGTGTTAAGAATCTCAGAAAACCCTCTGTTCAAATAACCCTTGCAAGGACAGTTTTATTTCACAGAGGACAAAACAGGTTGCTAGTAGTAATGAATAGTCATACCAGTCACCATATTGCGTAGAACATTATCGGTATACTCTTGTGAATACTTTCCATTAAATATATTATCAACTTGGTTTCTTTTAACTCATACTGTGGCACAGAACAGTATCTTTACTTACACAGCTGCAAGGGAGAAGGGGCATCTCCATATTTTTCTTAGATCTTTTATTCACAAAAAAGATGCATTTTCTAAGGCAAGTCTTTGAAATTTTATTGGTTAGCCTTTGTATTAATCATGCCTTTTTGTTTTCTGTATTTCTGATGTTTTGATATCGGGGGCCTTGTTAGCCCTTGAGAGACTGTCCCCCCAAGTCTAGCACCAATTCCTAGGGATAATAAATAACTCACTTGTAAACATAGCTTTCATATGCAATGCAACCAATCCAGAGCCCACACCCATTTTTTGGGGTCCACCACCAATTTTATTTTTTATTTTACTTCTTTTGTCTACCACCAGTTTTTATTGGGCTCTCACAATCGGGGCCACTATCCACCTGCCCTAATCATCCTCGAACCAGGTATTAGACAGTTGGAGAAATAGCCGCTAGGGCCAGCTGAAGTTAATTAAAACCAGCCAATCCTAAGCCTGTTTACCTATCCTGCATCATCCTTTCTTTCGCATGGAAACCACAATAAAAGCTCTTGCCCACCTTTCCCCGCCTTCCTCTAGCTCCTGACCAGCTCTGGTGCTTTCCTGTGTGGCATGGTGTGGTATGGCATGGTATGCGTTCCTTCCCTTGGGCACTGTGGATAAGAAACTGTCTTTTCAGTGGCAGTCATATACTGATCTGTTGGCCTCATCATAGCTGAATAATAATAAAACCTACATTTTAAGATAACCTTATAATCAGAAAGTGTGACTATTAATCTCTATTTCATTGGCAGAAATGAAAAAGTAGCTCTAGAGAATTTTGCTTTAAACCTTGAAGATAAATAATATGAGGCTTTTATTTTTTAGTAATCTTTACCAGTTAAGATATAAGGAAATCACATTCTCTTATTTGCTAATAGACCTATCAAGAATGAATGGATAATTTATTGAGATGTTATTCTTGTCACCTGTTTGGGTCATCTATGATTTTTCTTCTTTAATCTTTTGAGGCAGTAAATTGTCTTAAGACGTTCTAGTAATGAACTATCCTTGCATTCTCTGGGTGAAGCCTACTTGATTATGGTATATTATATTCTTAGATGTTGAGTTTGGTTTGACAGTTTATTTAGGATTTTTTCATTTATGTTCATAGGTGGGTTTTGTCTATAATTTTTTATCTTTTGTTCTTTGGTATCAGTTTTTAGACTTTATAGATTGGGGAGTTTCTGATCTTAATTCTGTGCTATGTATTGCTTATATGAAATGGAAAATATATTGTTTCTTGGATTTTTTGTTAAACTGAGGTAAAATCTTCTGGGATAGTTGTCTTTTTAAACAAAATCTTTGCATGTGTATTGTCTTCTATGGTCATTGATCTATTCAGGTTTTTCTTCCTTTCATGGGCCAATTTTTTAGTTATACATGTTTTCTAAGAAAATTATCCATTTTTCCAGGACTTAAGGTTTTTAATGGTGTAAAAATGAATACAGCATTCTTTGTAATGTTTTAATGTCCCCTCTGGAGTTGTATTTAGGCTCAATCCTAGTCTTTATTATTTTTCTCTTCTCTCTCATTTCCGTGATTAGACTTGCCAAAAACTTGTTTATTCTATTGTGAATCATATTTTGGTTTTATTGATTTTTTTGAAAGAAATTCAGTATTTTTTGAAATACTGAAAGAAATTCTTTCTTTCTTTCTTTAAAAGAAATTTAAATTTCTTTTAAAATTCAAATTTTATTGATTTTTAGAAAGAAATTCAGTATTTTAATTTTTTACACCCCTATTTTACATCTGGGTTAAAAGCTAATGTCTTTTGCAGTCTGAACCTACTTTTAATTTGCTTCTGATAATCTCCGTAATTACGATAAATATCATTTATTATCATAGTTTGGGGAATATTCTTTTAAGCTCTTCTGCTAAGGGGATGTGGCTTAATTCTTAGTATCAAGCATGTTTTCTCAAAGGAGTCCTTATAGCCCAGGTTAGATGTGCTCTGCCAATCTGGATGTTTGTAAAGTAAGGCATAAGTAGAGCCAAAATGTTTCATTATTTTAATTATTATTTTAGTTATATGAAGTTTCCATTTATAATGTCAGAGCTAGGGCTCAGACCCTCCAAACGCATTGTACAGACTGGGTCACCAGACCCTTCACATGCCAGGCAGGATCCCCAGACCCCTCACACGCAGGTCCATGCTAGGTAATTGGGAAAGATTCCCGGAGCTGTTGGCAGATAACATGAGCTCAGTCCTCAGCTTCCTCAGTGGCAGCAGCTTACAGGTCCGGTAGCTTATAGGTCCAGCAGTGGCAGTGGCCTTGCAGAGGGTCCCGGGGACAATAGCAGCAACAGCCTCCAGCAGCAGGAGTGGCCTCCCCCTGCCCTCCCACAGGGGGGCCAGCCTGGGGATGGGAGGCACCATGGATCAGAGCCACTCATCATTATACTTAAGTCTATAACCCAGGACACCTAGGTGCACATGTGCAATTACACTAGACAATAACCAAGGAATACCTGAGCGCATATGCTGATTTACATCAAATGCTCGGCAAGATTCTGAACATCTGAGGGGCCCTGACCATTTTTCCTATATTTTCCCAACAATGTTGGATTATCGGAGTGAACTTTTAATAGCTTTAGGCCATGAGAGTGGGATATTTCATTGGCTGAGTAGGTACATAATATTTTTATTTGGTATATTTCCCTTTTTCCAAGTTGAATTGGAAATGTGTTTCTGTTTGTCTGACTTAAGAAATGAAGTTGTAATCTTTTACTGATCTGGGTAGGTTATCCTTTGGTTCCTGTGATCTATGTATATTTACCTCTAATGATAAAGAGCAGTGGTTCTCAAACTTTAGCATGCATCAGAATCACCTGAAAGGACTGTTAAAATAGATCACTGGGCCTCACCCCAGAGGTTCTGATTGAGTACACCTGGAATGGAGCATGAGCATTTACAGTTCTAATAAATTCCCAAGTGATGCTGATACTGCTAGTCCAGAGAGACCGTTTGAGAACTACTGATACAGATAATTATATTTTTTAAATAAAACGCAATCTGTTTAATTCAATACAGAATTGCTTTTTCAGATTTGTATATTCATTGGTGATACATCTAGATTATTCATAGACATAATATGAATAATCTGTTGTATTCTGTTCTGTTGTATTCAAGATATTTTGTTTTATTGAAAAATTCTGTTATTAAGTAAAAGTAGGGGAATATGGAACAAGTTACAAAAAATGTTATAATTGTTGAAGCTGGGTCTTGAGTACATTGAGTACAATGATGGGTTGTAATGTCACTTTCTACTTTTGTGTACATTTGAAAATTTACTTTAAAAAGATATTTTTAATAGTGTATTGTTTAACTAATATTGATATAACTTTATTCATATTTGATTTTTTAATAGAGTAAAGACAAGATTGCATCTTACAGCAAAACTCCAAAAATTGACCGAAGTGATGTGGGCAAGGAGATGAAAGAGAAATCATCTATGAAACGTAAACTTCCTTTTTCCATTAGCCCATCAAGAAATGAAGAACGCGATTCAGACACAGGTACAATAATTTGTTGTTTTCTAGTAAAATCTTAATCATTCTTTTACTATGATTTTCCTTTCATGTTCACCACTCTTTTGACACCCCACCTTATAGAGAAATGATTGTATTTCAGTATTTCACATTTATCATTTAGGGGCAGAAATTCATCTGTCACGCATATGTGATTTCTAACCAGAGATTTAAAAATTGCTTTATTCCTTATTCTCTTAATATTCATTACAAATCTCTTACCACTTTCAGAACTTAATATTTTGGGGAACATTCCAATGATGAAAATTTACTCAGTGATAACAGAGCAGTAGGATATGGTAGATTTAAGAAAAAGTTGTTGAGCTTTTGTGGACATATTATTGGACACACCAAAGAAGTTTAGGCATTTTAGATTCAGAAATGAATTAGAAGTACATACCACAAAAAAAAAAAAGAAATTGAGGCTGACTGCCAAGTGCTATTCATAGTACTTTTATTTTTCAAAACTCTTATGTGCCAGAAATTGATGCTTGAAATCAGTTAATCCCAATTATTCGTAACAGGTGAGAACCTGCTTTTCTATAATAAGTACTATCTAATAAATTACTAGGTTGTGCTTTAGCCCCAAACTAATTATTTCTTGAAACTAATATAAACTTGAATGTTTGTTATGTATTTCTCATAATTGTTTTATTCCCGGCATGAAATATTAATAATGAGCTATTCTTTAAGAATGTTTTAGTTTCACTCCCAGAAAGATAGTGTCCTATTTTGAGCTTTGGTACACAGATTATGTCCTATTTATATCTTTCTGGCTACATTAAAAGCCAATACAGAAATGATCTTGACTCTTGAAATTATGAAAATAAAGATTTTTGAAATACCTTGTGCTAACATAGCTTTAGGAAATACTTAATTTTTAGTATGCACTTTAGGTAGGTAGGTAGATCTCCTCTTGTGTATTTTGCTATCTCTCTTAACTTGAATTAGAAATTATTCTTAAACACTCATGAAATTTTTATACTTGGAGTGATTAAGAAATTTTGTGTTTTGTTCATTTTAAGTACACCCATTTCTTCTAGAGATTCAGAAGGTTTTTTTTCTTGAAGCATGACTCTTCTTATCCTTAAGTGACATTCTCAAGCTGTTACCAGGTCACTTAGTTGAGAAGAAGGCGCTTATGTACCTTTAGATACCTATTTAAGGTTTAACCCTTCTCTTTGGGAGTTCTTTTCCTAGTCATTTTTAAGTTATTTATAGTACCCAGGTTTTGTTTTCATATAACAGTGATATTTCTAATAGTAGTTTCAAGAAGGGATTTTCATTAAATTCAAAGTGTTAACATTTTTTAGGAATAAATAAGTTTTCAAAATAATAAGCTTCCCACAAGAAGTCTTGTTATTACATAAGATGGATTATTTATCTTTTATTTAGAGTAAAATAAAGGAGAAAATGTTGCTTAGGAAGACATGAACTTTAGGCACTGAATAAACATAATCAAATTCATATTTTAATAATTGGATTATATATACCTTTTTTTCCCTGCTTTATTTTTTTCACTATTTGAATTTAGTAGGATGTTGCAGCTTCCCTTCTTTAAGACTTTTTATAACAAACTCTTAATTTTTCTTTTTAAAAAGTTACACACCACAACCAAACAAAATTTCAGTGGATTTAAAATATATATTTTTGGTAGGTTGGTTTTATAAATTTTAGTAAATAATTGATGAAGACTTTGGTTTTACATACTACACACAACGAAAACATTAAAAATTTCCCTAGGCCCAGAGCAAAATGTGTTATTTACAATCCAACTCTCTCTCTTTTTTTTTTTTAAGATAAAGCAGAATACACAGTACCATTAAGTGATATTTTCAATATGAAAGACAATTATAGCATCAAACTCCAAATCTGATATTGATCTTTTTTTAATAGTGTACTGTATTTTAAACTGTTAGTTGAAACTGTAAAGATAAAGATATACGAGGGGAAATATTTACAACATATATGGCAGCCCTTACCTTAATCTATGTACTATTTAAAGATCTCTTAAATGTGAAAAGAAAAACACAAAAACGAGAAAATGGATAAAAGATACAAGCAAGTAATTCAAGAACAACAGAATTACAGTTGGCAAAGAAATATATGAGAGAATATATAAATAGTAATCAAAGAAATACAATTGACAAAATTAATATTGGTCCAAATCATACCCAGTAGTCATGGCTTGACTTCCTTTAGTTGACTTACATTATAGGAACACCTTGTTGGAGGTAAATATGACAACATATATCAAAAACTAGTTTCTTAATATTTGACTAATTCTTTCTTTTGGCATTTATTTTATATAAGTAATTATTGAGAGCAAGAATTTCTTTTCAAGGATGTTTACCTCACTGTTTATAGTAGGGGAAAATACAGGAAGATAATGTCAAGTAATATAGGATTTGTTAAACTGTGGTAAATCCAATCAATAAATATGATTTTCACCCTTGAATACATGATGTAGGAAGATGTTCATGATATTGGAAGTGAAGAACTAGGTTATGAAACAGTATGTACTGTATATATTTATCTGAATGTATACATGTACACACATGACCTATATTAACACATGTATAGAAAGATAAACTAAGACTGTTTAAATATAAATGACTGTTTCACTGTAGAAACTAAGCCCAAACCTGTTTGTTGTATTTTGGGTCCAGAACAAAATGTAAATGTTATAAACTCTGGCTTAGTAAAATAAAAGAAGAGGATGGGAAATAAGGAGAAAGTGTTAATAATGCTATTCAGCTCATCATCTCTCTTAGCAAGGGATTAACTGATATTGTCTGAACTGAAATACATAGTTTTAAAAAATGATTTAAACTTTTTAATGATTTTTATTTAAAATTCCTTTATATATATTAGTTTATATTTTTGTATATGATATCTTTTATAGAGAAGCAGCAATTTAGTTTCCTTTCTTTTTATGTTGGATTAAAATAAAATTAAGCTTTTTATTTAAAATAGCATATATAATTTGTTACATAAATTTCTTTCTCTGCTGTCTTTGTATATGAGGATACATCAAAATGTTCGTGGAAAGATTTGTATTATCTTTCGATTCTATTTTTCCATGAACATTCTGAAGTACCCTCACATATTTAGAGGGATGCTTCGAATGATGCCTACCAGATGAGATATTTGTTACATTATTCTTTGTACTTTTTGTGTGGCTTGAATTTTTTAAAGAATATATATATTACTTTAAAAAGTAAAGTCATTACTTTTTGTTTGTTTGTTTGTTTTTGTTTTTGTGACCAGTAAGGGGATCGCAACCCTTGGCGCAGCGTCGCCCGCACCGCGCTCAGCCAGTGAGCACACCGGCCACCCCTATATAGGATCCGAACCCGCGGCCTCGGCGCTCCCAGCGCCGCACTCTCCCGAGTGAGCCACAGGGTCAGCCCAAAGTCATTACTTTTTTAAAAAAGATATTCATATCATTGCCCAAGGAAACTCACTGGTCCCCCAAATCAGCAGTAGTGCCATCAACTGAATGAGGGATTCTTAGTTTTCCTTTTGAGATACCTAGTATGTCTTAAACTTTCTAAATTATCAATTGTTTAATACTTAACTGTTTCTTTTAAAGGTAATAGTTTCTAGAAAAGTAAGTGCTTGACCAGATAAAATTTGGGAAGAATTACAACATAATTTGAAGTTATGCCAGTGGGTCCTTTTAGCTTCATCATAGTATACTATTCATTGTGAATTATTTTATTTCAGCAAATCACCAGCATATCTGCTTTTAGCATTCCAGTATTCATTCTATATTGTCTTATCCTATCAGAATTTGCATAAATTTTGTCCTGTGAAATATTAAGAAACCAATATATACAAAGACCTATTGAACCTGTGGAAGCATAAAAGCAACTACTTCACATCTAGAATACATTTCTTACACATACTAAATCAGCTTGCTTTATCACTTAGTTTTAGCTCTTAACTTTCAGTCTCTCCTGGTCTAGAATCCTAACAGGATAAGTTATTACAGTTATAATAGAGGTAAATCATAGCATAGTGTTTATTAGCAAAGGTTTTGGAGTCTGACCAGTGTTGAGTCCCAGCACAGCTCCCTGTAAGCCCTGGCCAAATTATTTGACTTCTTTACAAGTCCCAATTTCCTCATCTGTAAAAGTGCATCTAATAATATCAGCTTCAGAGAATTATGACCTTTAAGTGACATAACATGTAAATTCAGTTTGTGATACATTAATTAAACATAACAGAAAACTGCCTAACACTGGCTTAAATAGATAGGGATTTTTAAATTTAATGCAATAAGAAGGCCAGCCATAGGTAGTCCAGAGTTGTTACAGCAGCTAAATAATGCCATCAGGGACTGATTTCTTTTCATCTTTCTGCTCTGCCGCCCTCAGCTTATACGTGGGCTTTGTCTTTAAGCATTTTGCCTTATAGTCACAAGATTTAATTGCTGCTTCTTCCTGGGCAGGAAGTAGGATGGGAAAGACCAAGGACAAAAGTGTTTTTCTTCCGGTGAGACTTGGCCTTTTTATTGATGAAACAACCTCCCTAGGAACTTCTGTCTGCATCTTATTGATTAGGCTGTTATAGTTGCAAGGGAGTATTGTTGTCTTGCCTTGCTCTGCTTAGCACGTGTTTTATGTCAGTTTCATAAATAGCAGTAGTCTCATACAGCCTAGTCTCAGTACAGCATAGAAGGAAAAAGTAGTTAAGTAAACGGACAAGATATGGAAGATTTAACTTTACATTTCCTGAATTAAATCTTTATAGAATGCATATTCAGATGCCCAAAATATAAACGTACTTTTTTGAGTAAAAGCGAAAGGGTGTGTGGAGTCAGAGTATATGGTTACTTGCACAGAAAGATTTGGATAAACTGTTTTATGATTTCCTTATATTAATGAATGTCATTGAAAGTTCAGTTTATCTACCGTGCTTTTAATCTGTTAATATAATCTACCTTCAATAATACATTTAATCCAATTGACATAATTTATTGGTTGCTGCATTTTCTTTGCAATCTGTGGAGGCCATTTAAGATTAAATGAAATGTCAAATATTTTTCATGGAATTCTTATGGTTGCTAACTTAACATATTCAGTTTTGAAATATACATGTTCATTGAAAGTCTTGTCATTCAATCCATTTACCTGCTTGCTTTAGAATTGGTCTAAATGTTACTTAATTATTCTGCTTTCAATTAAGTAAACTTTCTAATCACTAGACTTTCAGGCTTATCTTTAAAATTTTTAAATGGTATGTGTAAGGGTTACTTGTTCTCTATGTTGGTTTTTTTTCAACACTTGGTTACTTACCCCTAACTGAAATCACAAATATTTTCTGTAATGATCATGGCAAGAAAAGTATATGTCAATAAATCAAGCTTATAAATATAAGATTAATATTATTGTGAGTTGTAATGGCATATTGTTTATAAGCAGAAATATATGCTCTGGACATGTTGCCAGAGTCAACTCTCTGTATGCTTATTCTCTGTCATGAATTGTTAGGCAGAATTTCATATTCTTAACTGATAAACTTTGTTTTGATTTAGGCTGCTTTCTTCTAAGAGGTCTTCAGTAGTGATTAGTTTACTAATTCATACCATATGAAATGTATATAATTAATAAATGGTCAGTGTCTAGGATGATACTGAAATTCAAAGTGTTTTGTTATCTTTGGAGTAGTTTTGGCACTCATACAGTAAAAAGGGGTGTGGTTCAAGTTTTCTGCAGACAAATTCTAAACAGAAATCTGGTGATACAGTACTGCCTCTTTTACCATTATTCAGAGATTGAAAAAATATATAAAGCATCAAAAGAGATGGTATGTTTTAATAAGCTGCATCAATGCTATCTATTATTGAAACTGCATGGTTAAGTTTCTCAACTTTAAGATATTACAGTTGAAGAAACTGAAATCTTAGGTGTGGGCCAAACCTATGTTTTAAATGTGCTTTTGGCTTTTCCTTAAAAATAATCTTTTGGAAAAACAATAGATCATTGACAACTGGTGGTCTTTTGAAAAATGTTGGTTTGTTGAATTCTGTATTTCCCTTCGTGTGCTTTTTTCTTTTCTCCTGTCTCTTCTCATTCTGTAGATTCAGATCCAGGACATACAAGTGAAAATTGGGGGGAGAGACTTATATCTTCTTACAGGACATACTCAGGTAATTAGATTATCAGGTGCTCTTGTTTAGCCAGTGGTTTCTGTCACATTGACAATTATTGTACTTTAAGTAACTTATTTTCAAACCAGTGTATAGATATCTTTGGTTGAATAAATGAGCTACATGAGCAACACCAGATTTTCCAATTTTTGTTCTAAGATAATCCAGTGCATCATATCCAGCACATACTATGTGCGAACATTGTAAGCAGGACTGCTTGTGTACCTCCACTCAGATTTTGTACAGCACAACATGGGGACACCAGAAAACTATGTGAAAATCATCTCCTGGCATTGTGCAGTGCAACAAACCTATGGGAAGATTCCTGGGGTCCTTTCTGTTTTGTTATATACCCTTTACAAGAGACACCAAGTGTACTGATTTTGATAGATGGTGCCATCTTACCCTTCAGTCATGTGATGTTTTTTAAAACCACACCATTTAACATTTTTTTCTATTGCAGTTTTTAGTCTTTTTTGGCTTTGATGCCCAAGTTGAATTTAACTGTAAGTGGATTAAAATACCAGGTTACATGGAAAAATGCCATTACCATAAACCATGTTGGAACCTCTCTATTTGGCTGTGGCACCAGTTATTATGTTTCTGATTCATGATTGCTCCAGATAGAAGAATACAAGAGAATATGTAAATACTATCATTTTAAAATAAAAAGTAAATGTTTTCTTTAGTATGTGACAACTAATTAGTGTTTTAATTGTCCTTTGTTCTTTTTTTTTTTTAATGGGCTGACATTCTTACCTTTGAACTTTTAAAAATGGAAATATGTAAGTGTCCGGCTTGTAGCATATGACATTTAGCAATAAAAACTGAAATGAACCTCCTTTTTCTGATTAATAAATCTGTGAGGTTGGATAGAGATGGGGCTAAAACAAAATAATAATCCTTAAAATTATCCTGAAAGTTGTCAGTTGAGCTGATAAACCAAAATGGAGGGAGAGGCAGGTATTCAAAATCAGTTACTGTGGAATTAGGCATATTTTTCTAAAAGGTAACTCCTAAGCACCAAGGTACACCTAAAAAAACTGTATGTGATGAAGCCATCTGTGATCTATGCATCATTGCTGGAAATCAAAAAATACAGACATTCATCTGTTAGAGAACTAGAGAGTAATGGTGAAAAATTTTCTCAAAATTGAAGTATGCACATTGCAAACATGATCGATTTAATTATGTTTGACTATATTTGAAATGTAACTCCATTGTTTCATTCCTTATACATTGACTGCTTTGTGGGAAGATGTCTCTTAATTTTTGAGACATTGATAGTTTTATGAACCAAGTTTCCCAAGAAGCACAATTTTGTCTCTTCTCCTTAATATATTCTACACTTAATTGGGATGTGACAATGTTGAGCTTTCTGTTTATTCTGACAAGACTTGAAAAGAAAGCATTAATTTTCAAGATTATAAGATTTGGGACATCTCTGTATTTCTGAAGATCCAATGTTGGGTTGTTGAAAAGTTCATTTCTATATTTGCTTTGAATTGCCTTCAGTGAATCTCTTGGATTTTTCCTTAAAAATCTGTAGGTTGGGGCCAGCCCCGTGGCTCACTCGGGAGAGTGCGACACTGGTAGCGCCGAGGCCGTGGGTTCGGATCCTGTATAGGGATGGCCGGTGCGCTCACTGGCTGAGCGTGGTGTGGACAACACCGTGCCGAGGGGTCGCGATCCCCTTACCGGTCAAAAAAAAAAAAAAAAAAAAAAATCTGTAGGTCGGTTGAGTGGGTTTTCAGGTCTGTAGTAGTGGACTGTGCTGAGCACATTTGTCAGTATACCTATGTTTAAACTTCTAAGTTCTGGCCCATTATTAGGACAAATAATTACATTTTTCAGCTACTGAAACTTGAGAAGTATCTAACTCTTTTTCAAATATATAATATTTCATCATTTTTTACTTATGACGGGTCATAGGGAAGAAATTCTTCACAGAATAGATCTCAGATAATCAAAATCTTGTTGATGACTTTAAACTTGAAAATGCATACTTTGGGAAATATTAGTCTAACACTTATAATTTTGAAGAATGGTATAGTTATATCTAACCTAGCTACCTTACAACAACAATTGTTCACTTATCTCTTTTTGTATCTCATACAAAACATGAACTCCAACAAATGACCATGGTTAACTCAATTGAAAAAATAGAGTTCGTATCAGATGCTAGCATCTAGTTTGAATTTTTGTTTAAATATTTGGGGTATATCCAATTTGTTTATTTTTTTTTTCCAAAATGTAATAATTATATCTTTGATTATTTGGTAGCATGGAATTCTAATAATGAATTTATAGGTGTCTTTTTTCTGTATGCTGGGGATGTATCACTTCATCACTTGATGTATTCTTTTTAAAAGATAGTATTAAAATGCAGTTAAAACAAAAAAAGTCAATTGCTTTGCAAATAGAAAATAAAAGGCAAAATTTTCCCCAAAATTTTAGAAAATATTTTAATTATTGATACTAAGTATTTTTTATTTCCTCCAATTACTAGATTTTATTTCTTTTCCTTGACACATCTTTTCTACTTTCTATAAAATTTTCACAATGCTAAATATTTTAATTTTAGGAGAGAAATACATCCAGTATATTTAAAAATTTTCAAATGGAAACCCATTAACGCAACAACACAACAACAATTGTGGTTCCTCATTAAATACTAGAAAGCCAAAATGTACAGATTATTATTAAGGGAAAGAATATATGTTTCAGAAAAAAACAGGCTTCTTCAAAGACCTGTTTAGGGCTTAAATTTAGTAATAAGTTAGGTTAAATACTGTGCTGAGATTGGATTTGTACTAAATTGGATCATTAATGGTATGAGAAATGTGAAAATGAAAGATTATATTAGAAATATTAATAAAAATTGATTTAAATAAGTTTTGAAATTTTTGTTTTTGTTATGTAAAATCAATATTCAACAAAATGGACGTTTTAGGAGCTATTGAATTTTGAATGATTTGTGGGCTACAGAGTTTAAATATTAGGATCTCTAATTTTTCTAGGCCATTAGAAGCCAATTTATCCTAATTAAGTGGTACACTGGAAGAATTATTACTTTTAATTTCTTGTGCCCACTAATATCAGATTTTAATTCATTTCTCCAAATTTGCTAGGTTAATAAAAGTTTACCTCTTAGAGTATTCTAGCTATTGGTCTTATCTGCCTGGGGGAAAAAAACAAAACAAAAAAAAAAACGTTGTATTGACTACTAAGCCTATCCTCCCACTCATTTTTGCTGTTTTTAAAATTTATTATTTCTCACTTACTTTTGCAGCTCCTATCTGCAGGTACCCTCAAACCTGGATCATGATATCCCCGATATTCATATAGAGTTTCCCAAGAAATAGATGCCTAGACAGGTATTAGCCAGATTTTTGCATTAGCTTGCACAGTGCACCTGCATTAACTCCCCAGAAAAGTTCTAAAGAAAAGACAAACATCTGTATGTCTTACCTGTGGAATACGGTTCAGTCTGAATTCCCTGACACTTAGTGCAAAATGCTGAGCGTATTGCCAAAGGATTTCCTAAACAGTTGAATCCGAGAACTGACTTTATGATGGGTCAGATCTCCTTGTAAAGGTCCTTGGAAGTTTTTGGATCTTTGCAGTATCTCTGTTCACCCACAGCCACAGAGAATCTTTAATTTGCCTATTTTTAGGTTTGATTTATATCATTTGTACATTCAACTATCCTGTGATGAATAAAATGATTTGGAGCTTCTTTTCAATAATTATTCGTGTGATGAGAATTGTGTTAAATAGTTAGCTCCTTAGAAGATTGTAGAAATCATTGCTGGAATTAGGGAAGTAATTTGAAGGAGCATTGCTATATAGACTTGGCAGTAATTAAGCAGTAAGTAATTAAGAATAAAATTACAGTGAATGAAAGAGAAGTTTCAAAGATGTAACACTAAGGAATATTTGAGATGTTATTGAAATAGTTAAATTTTAATAGAATAAGTCATTAAATTACAAATTTTGCTAGGAATAAGTTTCCAAATGTTATTTTCTGAAAATAGTATAATTAGAAGTATATTTTTCCAGAGCATTCAGGAAGAAAATTGCCTATGTAAGTCCAGTGCTCTTTTGTCTGGCTCTTACTAGTTTTATGTATTACACACATTTTTCATATACATGTAATAGTGTGTATCAAAAACATCTTATGTTTTGCTTTTGAGTACTTATATGTGTTTCAAATTCTTACATATTTATTAATAATTACAGAGAAAGAAGGTCCAGAAAAGAAGAAAACAAAAAAGGAAGCTGGAAATAAGAAATCCACACCAGTTAGCATTCTTTTTGGTTATCCACTCTCTGAGCGAAAGCAGATGGCACTTCTTATGCAGATGACAGCAAGAGACAACAGTCCAGGTGATACCTACCATCATTGAGTTAATGTGTATTCTTAGTTTTCCTCAGGCAACTCTAGCCTTGTCTTAATTATTTTTAACTACTTTTAACCTTTTCTTGGATTTAATCAGAAATTCTTGTAACATCAGTTTGTAATTTTACAATTAAGTGTGTGGCAACTTGTTTATCATTTATATCTTCCACAGATTAGAAGCAATACAAGAGCTGGGGCTCTTGCATTTAGTGGACATTCGCTAAATAAAACAAGCAATTTAGAAATGGGTTAATCAGCTTGAGAAGTTTATTGCAGAACCATGTCCTTCTATCTTACTGAAGATTTTTGTATGTTTTTGTTTTGGTTTTGGCGGCTGGCCAGTACGGGGATCTGAACCCTCAACTTTGGTGTTATCAGCATCATGCTCTCCGAAGTGAGATGCCAGTCAGAGCCCTGAAGATTTTTTAATCCCAGTTCTTGTCAACCTGCTTCCAGGCTTATGGTTTCCTTTTCAGTTCTCTAGCATCCTGCTGATAAACTGATAATCTTTATCCCATTACTAGTTTTATAAGCAAGTGTGTAATTTATATTTTATTGCTTAAGATCTACTAACTAAATTCTTTTAACAGGAAAAATATCTACATTGTGCTAAGTTTATTTCGTATTTCATTTCACACTCTAATTAAGGTTTTGTGCCACATGTATGTGCATGTTTGTACTGTGCACTCCAAAAATAATTGAAGATAATTTTTGTCCCACAGGACAAAAATAAAAAGGAAACAAACCAAACACCTGTTAATTTATTAAAAAGATCTAAAAAGGTAGATAAAATCCAGAAAGTTGGACTAAGATAATTATTACTATTGAGCATTGAACTTAGCTATGCATTCTGGCAGCTAAAAATACATTTAAAAATTTTTGATTTGGATGGTTCTCACTGACTGATACCTAAGTATATCACTTTTGTCTGGAGAAAAAATTGCAGAGGGGGGCCTCTGAATTCAAGGCATCTTTATATAAGACTCTAATAGACCATGTTGAAATGCATTGAAAAAGATGCAATTTTTCCAGTGAACTTTTCCTATGTTGACTCTTTTTTAAAAAACTGGGACAACACAGTTAAATTCTTAGTTTCTAAGTATTGTAAGTTCAATCAAAGCAAACCAATGTCTTTCACTGTTAAAAACATTTTAAGGCTTTATGCTTTTTAAAATAGAGTATGTTTTGGTTACTCCCACCTTTTCCACCTCCAACTTGAGAAAGACTGTGGCCAAAATTAAAGATATTTTACAGTTTTAAAACTTTAAATGTTTCTGTAAAGTGTTGATTTTAAGTCAGATTTAATAGTTGTGTAGAAAGGCTTTTATTTTTTTAAACTGATTTTATAATACCATGAACTTTTGTTTTTCTTAGAATAAATTAAAGAATTAATACAATTAGATAAAAGGTACAAGTCTTCCCTCATCTCCAGTGACCTCCTTTAATAGGCAGTCACTATCAACTGTTTCTTATCTATACTTCCAGGGATTTTCTAGGCATAAACCCAAATATATATCTTACATTGTAGTTTGTTTTTTAATATAAATAGGATTACATTATAATACTGTTCTGCAGTTGGTTCTTCTCATTTAAGGACAGTTCTTAGTCACCTTTCTTTATTAATATGTATATAACTAGAGTAGAAATATCAAGCTGTTTGACGTCATATAGATGTACCTGGAGTTTAGGGTTGTTTTATCTATTAGATAAGTCCTTTAGTTTTTAAGAAACTTAAGCTAATTTTCTTAACAAATAATTTGACTGTAAAGATGGTAATAAAATTCATTTATTTATTCAGCAAATATTTCTTGAGTACCACTACATAGAAGGCATCTTCTAAGCAGTCAGGATACAGTGAATAAGGTACTCTTATGGCGTGTACATTCTAGAATACATAGGTAGGAAGCTGTTACTGAGATAATGTACTTTAAAATCCAAAAGATAAAGCTTAAACTTTTTTCTTATGGAGGAAAGGATGATATTGCTCTCAGACAAGTTTAAATCTTAACTGAGTTTATTTGAGAGAGGAAAAAAAAACCCACCAGCAAACCCAAACAAAACAAAGTGAACAAAACAAAAACAATTCATGAATCAGCCCTTCAAACAGAAGGCTCAGAGAACTCCTTATTAGTTTGATCTGTTATGCTTATCATAGGAGCCTAGTCCAAATCAATGGCCTCCCATAAATTTTATTTAACAGTTCTCCCCATTTGGTGAGATTCTCACCTGCATGAAAGTGTAACCAAAACACAGGGCATGAGTGCTACTCTCAGCCACCATCATCCTGGATTACCGGTCTCAATATGTCATTCATAGATTGTGGTCTCCTCTTAATCACATATTCCTTTGAATTCTTAGCATTTCAGCCAAGTAGAGACTATTTAGCACTCAGCAGGTGGCTTCACATGGACATTTAAGACCTCTTGAGAGAATACAGCAGGGAAACTACTATTATGACTATTAGGAGAATAATGCCAAGAATTTGGAGTATGCCCTGTAGCAGCCAAGGTCCTCACGAACCAGACAGCCTGTTTGGTTGGTTTTTTGTACCTTAGTCTCTACAATATGCACTGTATTTATCTATGTGCAACATAAAAGTATTACACTGCACAGACTCCTCCATGTTCAGTTAGTAAGTAATCTAGCACCTCATAATGGGGTTAAATTAAAACACGGAGTGAGAACTAATAGGTTCATATGTCCAGTTACAACATTATCCTGTCAAACAAACAAAAAACTAGGCATAAGCAAGGCAAAATTAAGAGGGGCAAAAGTCTGATTATGATGAGGATTCTTGTCCCAATATCTTAGGGGAAAAGCTGTCTATACCTAAGACGTCATCTACTTCTGGGAGAAAAAAACTTCCCTGGTCAACTTTTACCTTAAAGTCTCCAATAGGTGTACAGTTTCAAGAGTCTGGGGGCCCTTTTAAGTTGTAAAATGTGGACCCAAAGTTCAAGACCCTAGAGCTTTACTGCAGTGTGGGTGGTAAAAAGAATCTGGTATGGTCCTTTCCAATAGGGTTCAAGGGCAATTCTTTTCCAGTGCATTTTCTAAAAGACCTAATCTCCAGGTATACTAGATCATGAAAAGTTTGTTTGTCATTAGTTAGTGGATCACAAAATCTTCCTTCATATGGTAAAAATACACCTTGGCACAAGGTGTATTTTACTGTATTAAAGCCATGCAGTATTTAGTCATATCAGAATTTAAGAAAGCAAGAGACACATGAGATTCCATTACTAAGGGCATAGGCCTTCCACTGTTTCATCCATTAAAGCTGGTGATAGTACCCTTGGCCAAGGCAATCCAGTTAACTCACCGTGCCAGTTTCAAATGCTATTTATCCTTTCAACTTTTCCAAAAGACTGAAGATGACAATAGGGACTATGACCATGCCATTATGTTCATAATACCCTGTTTAACTGTTTTATAATTTGCCCAGTAAAATGGACTGCCTGTTGCTGGAGATCTCTATGGAGATATCTCAGAATGAAAACACATTTTTCAAAAACATTTAACTACGGTTTTAACATTGACCTTCCTACATAGAAAGCTATATACAATCACAGAGCATAGGTTATTAGAACTTATTTATATCCCACAAAGGTGGCAGTTGGATGAAATACCTTATAAATGTTCAAATGGTCCATCGGGTAGCAGAAATTTGTCACCTGAAGTTTTAGTTATCATCCGAGGATTATGATCTTGACAAACCAAACATTGGCCATAAAAGCAATTTAGCAATTTCAGAATAGTCACCCCACTGATATTTGCTCAGATTTTGGGTCGTTTAGTCTGTTTCATGCTGAGTGCAAGGCTCCCAACAACAGAATCTCAAGGATTCAGGGAAGACCAGGTGGCCATCTGGGCCTTCTGTGAGTCTGTGCTTAACGTTGAGTTTACATCATTTCAGATATCAATTTTGCTTTTCAAAATTAGGTGCATTACACTGCTTATTAAATAAATCAGCAGGCAGGAGTAGACTTGGATCAATTTTAAGGAGTTCATTCACATTGCACATCTCAGCAATCTCAGCATGGGATTTATGGCTGACATAGCATAAAAATCTGCCAAAGCAGTTCCTTGGTATTATTCTACTTGATGTTGGTTTAGTTTTATGAACCAATCAGTTAGAGTTCTGGGAATTCCCACCCAATCCAATGGTATAATCTTAAAGTTATCAAAAACCCATACTTGTCAAAGTTCTTTCCATGAACCTTTTTAAGGACGAAACACTTTTTGGACTATAGCTGATTGCAGATGCTTTCAGAGGAAAATCAAAATAATAACTGTGAATGACAAAGACACATAGAATGGCCATATTTAAAGCATTATAACCAACAGTTGACAAAGAAACTTGGTTATCTCTACTGCATACAACATTTTAAGACCATAACTAGAATTATGACTAAGTAAGCAATACTGCTGACAGCCCTAGTTTTGATATACCAAAGGAACTTCAGTTCGACCATTTGTTAATTCTAAAGTATCTTTTATATAGAAGATCTACTGTTGCAGATAAATATAGTTGGGGGACCCATAATTCTTGAACTTATAACAACTGGAGTTCCAGAAGGGGGACAATCATTACAAGGTTTAGAATTAAAGAATCACATGCTGCTGCTGCTGCTACTACTAATGCTCATCAGTAAGAAAACTCCTAATCAATAGGAAAACGTCTAACAAACCACAAAAACTCCCACAAGGCTAAAAGCCTCTGCCAGCCAGCACAAATGGGACAACTGGCCACAAGTTCCCAAGTAAAAGCATTGACCTCAATCAAAGGTATATCATCTGCCTGATATTAGGAAAGGACTTGTTTGAGCCAATTTGAAACTTTATCAGATTTGCTAAGTGGATTCATCCAGTGCCTGTTGTGGATTAAGCCGAAAGTTCCTTTGGAACCTCTTAAAAGAGCTAAACTCTCAGCATTTTCATTATTCAGGTTAAGGCTGAAAATGGTCAAGGGTATTGAAAAATTTTATGGTGTTACACGAGGAGTATTAGATTTCTATGAATTTCATACCATTTCTGAGACACATCCATAAAAATGTAACTCAGAAAGATTTAACATCACTTTATTTGACAGTGTTTCTCATGCAGTTCAGCACGTCAAACAAGCCTAATTTAACATCTCTAGAAGATGAGGAATGCATCCTTTGAGGCTCTTCAGGGGCCCAATTGAAAAATCCCAAAGTCAATTCTAGGTCAAAAAGACTTAATTTTAGAATTTGATTTTGGGAAGTTTGTCAGAAATATCAAAGGTTTAAAACATTTTGGTAAGAGTGTATCAGTTCTCCAAGAAAACCTCTTTGTTTTAATACAGGAAACCAAATTATAATTTTGCATAGTTATACTTTTGATATTTATGCTCAGTTGTTAGGAAAACTTAGAAATAATTCTCTTCTAATTTTAGCCAATCTAATCACACACAAAATTTCTTTTATATGATGAATCTTCCATAAACCTACAACATATTCATCCATTCATTTTTATCTATCATTCCTTTTTCCTTCATTCATTCTGAAACAACCTTTAAATCTCAAAACTACCCTTAACAAAAACAGATCTTTCATACCTTCTAACATGTCTTACTTTCCTTGCATAAGGAGTTATTATTTCCAGTTTTAATATTAGAATTTTTTTAACTTTTAGTAACCTTAATTTCCGGTGAACATTTTCTTGCCTAGGAACTAAGAAATTTTGAACTGTTTTATATCAGCATTTTATAGATGGGTACCATTTCATAATTTTTACAGATATGTTTCCTCATACTACAGCTTCTTTCATTTTTATTAACAAATCCAAATATACCTAACTTCTCTGTACTACATAAAAATAAGATATATTCCTGGAGTGTACTCATTCTCAAACATTAAACTGTGAGACCAGCACTATGTTTTAGGACTTGATGAATGGCAACAAAAGTGGCTGATGTAAGGAGTTCAATTCCACCATTCAGCTATTTACAGATACGAGTGAGTGGACAATCGTCTTTTTCTTTATATGCTTTTTTTTCTCCTATGACACTCCATTAGGGGAGGGACAACATGTATCTGGTTTGCCATTATATTCCTGACCCTGGCAGAATGTGTTACATGTAGTGGACGGTCACATGTTGGTTAAAGGAACGACTGTGGCCATGCATTGGTTATTGGCTTCAACCAGCTCCTGATTTCATTAGTCGGTATTTTCCAGTTAGTCAAGACACATCTCACATTTGCTCAATGAAAGCAGTGAACAGCTATTTTCTCTTCAGAACAATTTCTGGTAGACTACCTCAATCATTAAAGGTAACTGAGAAGTCTATCCTGTCTTCATCAGACTCCTCCATTACACAACAAAATCAGAATGGCTGAGGAGCAAGATTTAGTGTTTTTAACCTACTTAAAAATGACTCAGACATTTCATAAATCACTTAATCCAACATAACATATCTTTAAAACTTCAGGTTACTAAAAAAGATGACAACTATGACAAGCTCATTTACAAATTTCCATCCCATTTTTGTTCACCTAATTTACTCGTTCTTAACAGTTATGCTAGAATTGTTCATTAAACAGTTAGCCATTGAAGGAGTTCAGGAAACACCACTCTAAAATGTATCACTTTATTACATTGATTACCCATGGATAAGCAGGAAAAGGCTTTGTGAATCTCTCTTATCTGCCTAAAGGAGGAGCCTCCAAAGGGACTCAACTGTTTTTACTTCTCTTAAGATGACCTCTTATACAGGAGAGATTTCACCACACTCAGACCTTGTTACAAACCACCATCTATTCTAAGAGCCCATTCATTTTTCTTAAAAACCATGTAATCTGAGGATATTTTCTTCACCCCTAACCATTTTTCTCATTTCAACAATGGGCTTGAGTGAAAGAACCGTTGCTCTTTTGTTGATTGCCCTTAATGATTATTAACTAAGTTGTTCATTGCAATCAGATTTCAAACCTAAGCACTGTTACCTGAATGGTTCATGGGAAAGCCTAAGTAGGAAGCCTAGTCCGACTAAATGTTCAAAGGTGAGGCTTGTTATAGAGACCCAAGCCTCTTCACCTTCTCCATTGTGAAAGCCTCTCGTGATTTAGTCCTTCCTTTCTTTTCGGTTTAGAGAAGGAGAAACCCTCATAAAATGGAGTTTTCCTCCATGTACCTAAATGTTCTTCACTAAAGATAGGTCTCAGAATAGCTAAAAATAGACAGCTTCCCAACCCAGCCCATGTTCTTTTAACTCAATTACTGAGTTCAGGGCAGAACTCATTAATAGGACAGACAAAACGTCTTCTACGTTAGACTAGGATACCTTTCCCTGTTGTTCTAAGCGCCAGACTTTAACTTAAAAAAGCAGACCCCCATTGATCTAATGGCTCAACCTGCGTAACCACCTTTTTTTTTTTTTAAGTATTTTAAAAACCTCTGCATGTTTATTAAAAATTACATCCCATTGTTTCTGTGGAGTTTTTGATTTTTCCTTTTCTAACATACCTCACAAATAAGCAATTTTACCCAAATTAAAACTTTCTCATTGTGGCCACCATAATTTCAAATTGCCATTGGTAAGCTTCACCCATTTCTCTGCGGGGGGGAAACAGGTTCTGGGAATTTTTGTACATGAAATCATCTGTGGTTCCAAATGGAGGAATTTCCAAACACTGGACCCAGTCCAGTTCCTATCTGATCAAGGCAGCCACCACAGGCTCCAAAAAGGTCACATGCCCTCTCACAGCACAAAGTGACCCTTGATGACCATCCCAAGGTCATGTGCTCTGTCACCTGGATGGAGGTCAAGAAGGTAGAGTTCTTGACTCCCTGGATCCATGTGAACCCATGATTCCCTGTCTTCTAGTAACCTTACCTACCTACTGAAACAGTTAAGTTCTTGTCATGACTTCCAGTCCCAGTTGGGTCAAAAATTTGCTCAAAGAAATTCAGCTCAATATGCTAATCTGTGGAGCTTCAGAATCCAACAGAGGACCTACCCATGATCTCCAGATGAGCACAGTGGGCTCATTTGGTACCTGCACTGGTTGCATGATGCTCCTGGGGTTGCTGGAGCTCTGCTTTGGATCCTGCTGAATATACCAAAATGTGAAATGGACAATTTTAAATTTTTTCCTTTTTTTTTTTTTTTTTTTTTTTTTGGTAGCTGGCTACAGTTTCGTTTTTTTTTTTGTTTTGTTTTTTTATTTATTTATTTATTTATTTATTTATTTTTTTTTTTAATTTTATTATGTCGATATACATTGTAGCTGATTATTGCTCCCCATCACCAAAACCTCCCTCCCTTCTCCCTCCCCCCCTCCCCCCCAACAATGTCCTTTCTGTTTGCTTGTTGTATCAACTTCAAATAATTGTGGTTGTTATATCTTCTTCCCCCCCGCTCCGGTTTGTGTGTGTGTGTGTGTATGTGTGTGTGTGAATTTATATATTAATTTTTAGCTCCCTCCAATAAGTGAGAACATGTGGTATTTCTCTTTCTGTGCCTGACTTGTTTCACTTAATATAATTCTCTCAAGGTCCATCCATGTTGTTGCAAATGGCAGTATTTCATTCGTTTTTATAGCTGAGTAGTATTCCATTGTGTAGATGTACCACATTTTCCGTATCCACTCATCTGATGATGGGCATTTGGGCTGGTTCCAACTCTTGGCTATTGTAAAGAGTGCTGCGATGAACATTGGGGAACAGGTATACCTTCGACTTGATGATTTCCATTCCTCTGGGTATATTCCCAACAGTGGGATGGCTGGGTCGTACGGTAGATCTATTTGCAATTGTTTAAGGAACCTCCATACCATTTTCCATAGAGGCTGCACCATTTTGCAGTCCCACCAACAATGTATGAGAGTTCCTTTTTCTCCGCAGCCTCGCCAGCATTTATCGTTCATAGTCTTTTGGATTTTAGCCATCCTAACTGGGGTTAGATGGTATCTCAATGTGGTTTTGATTTGCATTTCCCGGATGCTGAGTGATGTTGAGCATTTTTTCATATGTCTGTTGGCCATTTGTATATCTTCCTTAGAGAAATGCCTACTTAGCTCTTTTGCCCATTTTTTAATTGGGTTGCTTGTTTTCTTCTTGTAAAGTTGTTTGAGTTCCTTATATATTCTGGATATTAATCCTTTGTCAGATGTATATTTCACAAATATTTTCTCCCACTCTGTTGGTTGTCTTGTAACTCTTTTAATTGTTTCTTTTGCTGTGCAGAAGCTTTTTAGTTTGATATAATCCCATTTGTTTATTTTTCCTTTGGTTGCCCGTGCTTTTGGGGTCGTATTCATGAAGTCTGTGCCCAGTCCTATTTCCTGAAGTGTTTCTCCTATGTTTTCTTTAAGAAGTTTTATTGTCTCAGGGTGTATATTTAAATCCTTAATCCATTTTGAGTTGATTTTAGTATACGGTGAGAGGTATGGATCTAGTTTCATTCTCCTGCATATCGATATCCAGTTATCCCAGCACCACTTGCTGAAGAGGCAGTCCCTTCCCCAGTGAATAGGCTTGGTGCCTTTGTCAAAGATCAGATGGCAGTAAGTGTGTGGGTTGATTTCTGGATTCTCTATTCTATTCCATTGGTCAGTGTGTCTGTTTTTATGCCAGTACCATACTGTTTTGGTTATTATAGCTTTGTAGTATAGCTTAAAGTCCGGTAGTGTTATGCCTCCAGTTTTATTTTTTTTGCTGAGCATTGCTTTGGCTATTCGTGGTCTTTTATTGTTCCATATAAATGTCTGAATAGTTTTTTCCATTTCTGAGAAAAATGTCTTTGGAATTTTGATGGGGATTGCATTGAATTTGTATATCACTTTGGGTAGTATGGACATTTTCACTATGTTGATTCTTCCAATCCAAGAGCATGGAATATCTTTCCATCTTCTTCTGTCCTCTCTAATTTCTCTCAGCAGTGGTTTGTAGTTCTCATTATAGAGATTTTTCACCTCTTTGGTTAACTCTGTTCCTAAGTATTTTATTTTTTTGGTGGCTATTGTAAATGGGCAGGCTTTCTTGATTTCTCCTTCTGCATGTTCACTATTGGAGAAAAGAAATGCTACTGATTTTTGTGTGTTGATTTTGTATCCTGCTACTGTGCTGAAATCATTTATCAATTCCAACAGTTTTTTTGTAGAGGTTTTAGGCTGTTCAATATATAGGATCATGTCATCTGCAAACAGGGACAGTTTGACTTCATCTTTTCCAATCTGGATGCCCTTTATTTCCTTCTCTTCTCTGATTGCTCTGGCTAGTACTTCCAACACTATGTTGAATAGGAGTGGTGAGAGTGGGCATCCTTGTCTAGTGCCTGTTCTTAAAGGAAAAGCTTTCAGCTTTTCCCCATTCAGGATGATATTGGCAGTGGGTTTGGCATATATGGCTTTAATTATGTTGAGATACTTTCCCTCTATTCCTAACTTATAGAGGGTCTTTGTCATGAATGAGTGCTGAACTTTATCAAATGCTTTTTCAGCATCTATAGAGATGATCATATGGTCCTTGTGTTTGAGTTTATTAATATAGTGTATCACATTTATTGATTTGCGTATGTTGAACCAACCTTGCATCCCTGGGATGAATCCCACTTGATCGTGATGAATAATTTTTCATATGTGTTGCTGTATTCTGTTTGCTAGTATTTTAGTGAGGATTTTTGCATCTATATTCATCAAGGATATCGGCCTGTAGTTTTCTTTTTTGGTTATATCTTTACCTGGTTTTGGTATCAGGATGATGTTTGCTTCATAGAATGAGTTTGGGAGATTTGCGTCCGTTTCAATCTTTTGGAATAGTTTGTAAAGAATCAGTGTCAATTCCTCTTTGAATGTTTGGTAAAATTCTGCTGTGAATCCATCTGGTCCTGGGCTTTTCTTTGTTGGGAGGCTTCTGATAACAGCTTCAATCTCCTTTATTGTTATTGGTCTGTTCAAATTTTCTACGTCTTCACGGTTCAGTTTTGGGAGCTTGTGTGTGTCCAGAAATTTATCCATTTCCTCCAGATTTTCAAATTTGTTGGCGTATAGTTGTTTATAGTAGTCTCGAATGATTCCTTGTATTTCAGATGAATCAGTTGTAATATCGCCTTTTTCATTTCTAATTTTTGTTATTTGAGTCTTCTCTCTTCTTTTTTTTGTTAGCCATGCTAATGGTTTGTCAATTTTATTTATCTTTTCAAAAAACCAACTTTTTGATTCGTTGATCTTTTGAATTGTTTTTTGGTTTTCAATTTCATTCAGTTCTGCTCTGATCTTAATGATTTCTTTCCGTCTGCTAACTTTAGGATTGGATTGTTCTTGTTTTTCTAGTTCTTTAAGGTGAAGAGTTAGGTTGTTCACTTGCCATCTTTCCATTCTTCTGAAGTGAGCATTTAATGCAATAAATTTTCCCCTCAATACTGCTTTTGCAGTATCCCACAGGTTTTGGTATGATGTATCATTGTTTTCATTAGTTTCAATAAACTTTTTGATTTCCTGCTTGATTTCTTCTTGGACCCATATGTCATTAAGTAGAATGCTGTTTAATTTCCATGTGTTTGTATAGTTTCCAGAGTTTTGTTTGTTATTAATTTCTAGTTTTAATCCATTGTGGTCTGAGAAGATACATGGGATAATTCCAATTTTTTTGAATTTATTGAGACTTGATTTGTGACCTAATATGTGATCTATCCTGGAGAATGATCCATGTGCTGATGAGAAGAATGAATATTCTGAGGTTGTTGGGTGGAATGTTCTGTAGATATCTGCCAATTCCAATTGGTCTAGAGTCTTGTTTAGATCTTGTGTTTCTCTACTGATTCTTTGCCTAGATGATCTGTCTAATATTGACAGTGGAGTGTTCAGGTCCCCTGCTATTATGGTATTAGTGTCTATTTCCTTCTTTAGGTCTAATAGAGTTTGTTTTATAAATCTGGCTGCTCCAACATTGGGTGCGTACATATTTATGATTATTATGTCTTCTTGATGGATCAGTCCTTTTATCATTAAGTAGTGTCCCTCATTGTCTCTTTTTATGGTTTTTAGTTTAAAGTCTATTTTGTCAGATATAAGAATAGCCACTCCAGCTCGTTTTTCTTTTCTGTTTGCATGGTAAATCTTTTTCCATCCTTTCACTCTTAGTCTGTGTGAATCTTTATGGGTGAGGTGGGTCTCTTGTAGGCAGCATATAGTTGGGTCCTGCTTTTTGATCCAGTCAGCCAGTCTGTGTCTTTTAATTGGGGAATTTAAGCCTTTAACATTAAGAGTTGTTATTGAATAGTGTTGATTTATTCCTAGCATTTTATTGGTTGTTTGGTTGTCTTAGGTGTCTTTTGTTCCTTGCTTTCTGATTTACTGTTTGGTTTCTTTGTTTGTTGGTTCCTTAGGTTGTAGATAGTGTTTTTGTTAGCTTGTTTTCTCTTCATGAATGCCATTTTTATTGTACTAGCGGGTTTAGATTTTTCTTAGGTTTTTATGGCAGTGGTAGTTATTTTTCAGGAACCACACCCAGTACTCCCTTGAGGATTTCTTGTAAGGGTGGTCTTGTGGTAGTGAACTCCCGCAGTTTTTGTTTGTCTGAGAAATATACTATTTGCCCCTCATTTCGGAAGGATAGCCTTGCAGGGTAGAGTATTCTTGGCTGGCAATCTTTGTCTTTTAGTATTTTGAAAATATCATCCCATTCCTTTCTAGCTTTTAGGGTTTGTGATGAAAAGTCTGATGTTAACCTGATTGGGGCTCCCTTATAGGTGATTTGACGCTTCTCTCTTGCAGCTTTTAAGATTCTCTCTGTCTCTGAGTTTTGCCAATTTGACTATGACATGTCTTGGAGAAGGCCTTTTTGGGTTGAATACGTTTGGAGATCGTTGAGCTTCCTGGATCTGAAGATCTGTGATTTTTCCTATACCTGGGAAGTTTTCTGCCACTATTTTATTGAATATGTTTTCAATGGAATCTCCATTTTCCTCCCCTTCTGGAATACCCATGACTCGGATATTTGAACGCTTGAGGTTGTCTGATATCTCTCTCAGATTTTCTTCCATGTCCTTGATTCTTTTTTCTTTCTTTTTGTCTGCTTGTGTTATTTCAAACAGCCCATCTTCAAGTTCAGAGGTTCTCTCTTCAACTTCGACAAGCCTGCTGGTTAAACTCTCCGTTGTGTTTTTTATTTCGCTGAATAACTTCTTCAGTTCAGCAAGTTCTGCTACATTTTTTTTCAGGACATTGATTTCCTTGTATATTTCCTCTTTCAGATCCTGTATACTTTTCCTCATTTCATCATGATGTCTAGCTGAGTTTTCTTGTATCTCATTCAGTTTCCTTAGAATTATCACTCGAAATTCCTTGTCAGTTATTTCAAGGGCTTCTTGTTCTATAGGATCTAGAGTATGAGATTTATTAACTTTTGGTGGTGTACTTTCTTGATTTTTTGTATTTCTGGTGTCTTTTTTTTGGTGTTTATTCATTGTGGCAGGGGGTTTCACAGTCCACCGGTTTGAGACTAATGACTAACTAGGATGTTGCTGTGGTTGCCAATTTGGTATGGCTCCCTCCGTGACTGCTCAGTTGGCCTCTAGTGTCTTGTGTGTGTGGTTGCCTCGGGTCTTGGGCTTCTCCGGGGATCCACCTTTCTGGTCAGCTTGTACTCTGCTGGGCTGGTGGATCACGTACCACAGGGTGTGTGATCTCTGTTGAGCTTTCACTTTCTGTACAGGACTTCTCCCCGTTCCGTGTGCTCTGGCCCAGGCTGTTAGATCGTGCAGTGGCGACCCCACCGGGTGTGTGGTTTCTGTCGAGTCTCCGCCTCCCTGGCCGCACATCTCCCCCCTCTGTGCACACTGTGCTGGGCTGGGGTGTGTCTTCTGCAAGCCTCGTCTATCAGCTGGGCCTTCAAGACCCTGCTCAGCACCGCCTCGCCCAGGAAGTCTACCAGGTTTCTGCTAGGCACAGACGACCGGTCTCTCTGGGTTCCTTTGTAGCACTGTGTAGATCTTTCTCGGGTCCTGTTCACCTTTGTATCCCCCTGGTATAAACCGAGTCTAGTGCCCGCCTGCAGCCTGCTCTCTGGCAGGTTCAAGCGGACCTGGGAACTCTCCTGCCACACTATTCCCAACCAGAAATTCGTTAGGCTTTTTTCCAAACTGGTGGTCGCAGAGATGGTATCTGCCCCCCAGTAACAGGAAGTTTACCGGGGCCGGAGTCCAGGGTGTGGTGGAGTGACAGTCGGCCCGCCCGTACTTCCTAGCCCTCCCAACACTGGTTGGGACGCCCCACACCCCCAGCCCCGCCAGAGAACCGCGGAGGGAGTGGGAGAGGAGGCCGGCCCGCAGGGTCCGGAAAGCCCCGCGCCAGGCCAAGCAAATGGGCTCAGTGATGGCCGAGCAGGGCGGAGCTGCCCGCACCTGGGAAAATGGAGGCAGCACTGGGGCAGTGAGTGGCCTGGTGGTGCAGGCGGGAGCCGCGTGGGCATCCACCCCCCGAACAGAGCTGTGCCAGGGATCACTCACAGTGCTGTGCCAGGTCGGGCGCTCGCTCTGTCTCTGGTTTGTTGCCTTCCGTGTTCTCGGTGCTGCCGCCTCGGGCTGTTCAGTCGCGGCGCCGCTCGGGCGCTCCCAGGAATCTTCTTTAATGCCGGCCTGAAACCTCGAATCCTGAATAGGGCAGCTGGCCGCCTTCAGTGCGGCCCCAGCCTCCGGGATCCTGGCTGCATCCACAGCAGCCCTGGCGCCGTGTTCCCTGTTTCAAGACTCGCTTTTGCAGCTAAGAATCAGTTCTTTTCCTGCTCCACACTTCAAAGCTGTTGCCTGTAAATGAGGCAGCCTCTCCTGCCGGGGGCAAAGTGGCGTTGAGCCCCCACGACCGGCCAGCAGCAGCAGTCCTCCCTTAAGAGATGGCCAGAGGAAGGTCCACAAGTTTCCTGACTGCCTGAGGCCCAGTGGCCACCTTTTCCACCTCAGCTACTCCGCGCCAGCCGCCGCAGCCGCCGCCATCTTGAAAACCCCTACAGTTTCGTTTTAACTGAGTTTATTTGAGCAGAGAAAAACAAAACAGAGCGAAACAAAGCAAACAAAACAAAAACGACTCACAAGTTGGGTAGCCTTCCGAACCAGAGCAGGTTCAGGGAATTCCATATTAGTTTGGTTTGTTAGGCTTAGTGCAGAAGCCTAGTCCAAATTAGTGGCCTCCTACAAATTTTATTTACTATTGCTTTAGAGCTCTAATCATGTCAGTTTGCAAGACTGATGATAAAAAATCCTATGGAAAAAAATTTTCTTTCTCTTAGAGCAGTTTCTTCTAAATAGTTGTAAGTTTTCAGAATTAACTAATACTGTTATATATGTCTTGAATTCTTAATTGATGAAGAAACCAGTTTTGGTGGGTTTTTTTAGTAATTCTGAAATGGGGAAGGGGACTTTTGGCATCATCTAGTTTAACTTTCTTGTTTTTGATATAGAAACTAGAATAAAAAAAGATGGGTATCAAAGCAAAGCACAATTTTTATAGGCCTTTTCCAGACTGCCCTTACTTGTAGATATTTGACTTCATTTTCATACTGAAATCATCCGTGACCTTAATTTGCACTTAATATCAAAACAGAACTCTAATGCTATGTGTGAGTCACAGGTGTGAAATCCAGCCTTCAATTTCATTTTATCTAGGTCTTGGAATAACAAGCATAACATGCCCAGGAAGAATACATTTTCTGGCAGTTCATCAAATTATTCATTAAGCAAACACTTTTAGGATGCATAATTATTATCATTTTAAACCAGTTTTATGAATTGACAGAATAAAACGTTTTCCTAAATTGGCTCAAGATATTTGGTAACCCTAAAAGAAGATTTACTCAGTCTATTTGGGTCAAGTTATTAATTCATCATCCAAGTGAAGTTTTGGGTTGTTAGAGTGAGAAGGTATTCCCCGTGTTCCAGGAAATTAGCGCTTTGCCAATAAAAACCTTTTTAAAAGTATACAAAACATTTAGCCTAGAACCTTTGTTAACTTTCTTCTTTCTTATAGATTCCACACCAAATCATCCATCACAGACAACACAAACCCAAAAGAAAACTTCCAGTTCCTCATCTCGACAAAAAGATAAAGTTAATAAAAGAAATGAACGTGGCGAAACTCCTTTACACATGGCAGCTATTCGAGGAGATGTGAAACAAGTCAAAGAATTAATAAGTTTAGGGGCAAATGTGAATGTGAAAGATTTTGCAGGTAAGACTAGTATAGTAATTCAAGACTAATATTTACAAACTAAAATTTAAACATCCTGGTCATAACGTAATCCACTTTTTTATTACTTTTGCTGAAATGAAAGAGTTTATAAAGTATTCATTATAAAACTTTTGGAGTGTGTACATAAACCCTGACCTCTGCTACAGTTCTAAGTGAATTTGTTATATAATGTTTTCAAAGAAGTTAATTTATTCATAATTCAAGAGTATTTATGAAGTTGAACATGTGGTCTATAAGAGAGTGGTGGTATTTTCATTCTGACTCTTTTTTGGTGGCTAGCCAGTATGGAGATTTGAACTCTTGACCTTGGTGTTATCTACAGCGTGCTGTACCAACTGAGCTAACCAGTCAGCTTCTTATTTCCATGTTAATTCAAATAGCATACCAGTACATTCTTACTTTAAAGAATTCAAACAGTAAAAGTATGCAGAGAACAGTATAGAAGTTCCCCTTAATTTTACCTACTGCACTACCCTACCATCCCTCCTCCAAGTTTCTTTCTCTTCCACAGAACTATCGTTAGCAATTTGGAGATTATCCTTTTAGTGAGATATTTTCATTATCTCATATATATAATGAACATTTATTTATATATAGGTTTTTAAAAAAATTATTCCATCTGTATCAGTCTATAGTTCTGCAACCTGCCTTACTGTCATGAAGATATTTCTATCACTACATATAGGTAGGCCTACTTCATTCGTTTTTAACAGCTGCCTAATATTTTTCAGTATAGATTTTTATAGGCAATTCTATAGTGAACACCATAGTGTTTTTTATAGAAACATCTTTGTGTATAGTTATGGAAGTATTTTAGTAGAAGTGAAATTGCTAAGTCAAAGGAAATGAATATTTAAAATTTTTGAAATATTAGTGAACTGCCCACCAGAAAAATTCTATTATCAATTTACACCATCATCAAGTGTATGAAGAAAGCAGCCCTTTTCATCACATCTTTACTAAAACCTGTTGCTAATTGATAAATGAAAAATAAGATCTGATTTTAATATGAATTTCTATAATCACTAGTGGTAGTGAACATTTCTTCTTGTGTTTATTATAAGCTTATATATATTTTGTGAATTGCCAGATTCAGTCCTTTGCCCAATTTCTTTTGGTTTGGTACTATTTTTAACATGTAAGAGCCCTTCATTTAATCTAGATTTTATTTCTCTGACATAAATGTAAAGATTTTTACTGTCTGTACCTTATATTGAATTTTTAATAGTGTTGTTTATTGTACTAAAGTTTTAATCTTTTATGTAATCATATCAATTGATCTTTTCATTTATGGGTTCTTGGTATGGTATTGTAAGATCTTCTCTGTCTCTGTATCATAAAACTATATTTCTATATTGTCTGTTTTCCAGATTTTATTTTTGTTTTTTTTTTTTACATCCAGTGCTATTACAATACAAAAAAATTTATTTTTTGCTAATACAAAAAATTTATTTATCTATTTTGTGTGAGTGGGGAAAGAAGTGATATACAGGATCTGCTTTAAAGAATGAAACTTGAAATGCACAGCAGCCATTCTAGAGGAAAAGTTAACATTATTTATCAGAAGCCTAAAAACTGTACTTTCCCTTTGATCTGACAAATTCACTTCTAAGAATTTATTTCAAATATTTAGTCATGGGTGTGCATGAAGATTTAGTTGTAAGGATATCTAATTGTAGCATTGTTTCTAATATTTAAAAACTAACAGTAATCTGGGCCGAGCCCGTGGTGCACTCGGGAGAGTGCGGCGCTGGGAGCACGGCGACGCTCCTGCCGCGGGTTCGGATCCTATATAGGAATGGCCGGTGCACTCACTGGCTGAGTGCCGGTCACGAAAAAGACAAAAAAAAAAAAAAAAAAAAAACGAACAGTAATCTAAATGCCCAGTAATAAGAGAATGTTGAAATAAATTACAGTGTATTAAATAGTATAGTACTTTAGTAGAAAAGTGCAATGACATGGAGAGTTATCCTCACTTCAGTAAGTTGAGGAAGCAGGTTAAACATTATCCATCCAAGTTTTATAAATGTAGGAGGGAGGGAACTAGTAGATTTATGCTGGATTATTTAAATTATATCTGGGTGGTGGAATAATGCTTATTTTCTTCGTTTTCTTTTTAATGTTTTCTAATTTTTTGTGAACGTGCAAGTTTTTATTGCAAAAATAATTATAACGATAAATTTATTTTATCTAAAATAAGTATGAAGTCCAGAAAATATTGTATCAGCTTAACAGAATAAAATTCTTAAAACATAGGGATTTTGCTTACTGAAAGACTGTAATCAAGTTCATTAATATTTTGCCTTCTTTTCCTCTTTTTTCCCATACTTCAGATGATTCTTATAAATTATGTAAAGTTTATATTTATTGTATAAGCTTAAATATTTAATACTTTCATCAAACAATTTAGCCTCAGTGGAAATAGTATTATCTTGAAGGAACTGTCTGTAAAATTGGTGGTGTTCTTAGATGTGAGGATACTTCAAAAAGCTCATGGAAAAATAGAGTTAAAAGATAATACAAATCTTTCCATGAGTTTATTGAAGTATTCTCATATTTATTTTTAGTAGCTTCTTCATCACTCCTTTGTCCTTTTGCATCATATACAATTTAGAATTGATATATCACACATAGGTATGTATATACGAAAAGATTATACCTTGAATTCATGTAAGTGAACCATATGTTAAATTAATATTCTAATTTTAGGTTGGACACCACTGCATGAAGCTTGCAATGTTGGATATTATGATGTTGCTAAGATACTTATAGCAGCTGGAGCAGATGTTAACACACAAGGATTAGATGATGACACTCCACTCCATGATTCTGCAAGTAGTGGGCACAGAGATGTAAGTATGATAGAAAAAATAATATGTTCAAAATATACATTCAACCTAGAGTAATTTAGTTCACTTCTTAGTCATGTGGTTTGTGTCATATTTTACTCATTGCTTAATCAACTCATCTATACTTTGTTTTTCTCTTATTTCTACTTTCTGAATTCTAATTCAATCAGATTTAGCATTATCTTTTTATAAAATAATCCTTTCAATTTGGTAATTGATTTTGGCAAAATTTTTATTTTAACATATTCTCCTATCAGACAACTATATGTAGTGAATTAAAGCAGATTTTACTTCCAATAAAAATTTTACAGTGTTGGACTGTCTGTCTTTTAAAAGGCATTTTACTTAGCTGAGACAAAAAAGCAATTTGATGTGAAGATAGATGTGAGTTTAGTTCTGGCCTGCCCAGTTTACTGGCTATGCGTTCTCAAACAAGTTACTTCTTTCCTCTGAACCTCCATTTGCTCATCTTTAAATTATACTCATATGATAAATAATACCTGTCTACAGGGGATATTCTGAAGGAAAAAAAATACACCATGCATGTAAAAATACCTTGAAATCCAAAATGTTATAGAAACATCAGAGGTAAAAGATTTAAAAAGCTGCCTTTATGTTGCTATTTTTCAAATGTACGTAAATATTTCAGAAACTAAAAATCTAGATATTAAAAATGCTATTTTTCTCACTTACATTTTTCTATAAGGTATTTTTCCATGTTTCTCAACAAAGAAGTTCTAATTTTAATTGAAGAAAAATGTAGACTATATAAATATTATTTTTCCTAAACTGGTCATTGCTTACCATTGGGCCATTCTTGTCTCTTTCCTCCCTTGGCAATTTGTCCATACCTGTGTGATGGCACATACTATATTATTTTTTACTGATGTACTTGTGTAGTGCCATGTTTCCTGCTCTTGACTATAAATACCACATATGTGGGCAGTTTGTGCTGTTTTCTGTTACTGACTGTGGAACTGCTTGTCACATAAGAAATACTCAATAAATTTGGCATGGATGCCTGTGTAGATGGATGGATGAATGGATAACTGACTGAGGATAAACAGAATATCAAACACTTAATCTGTAAGGCCTGATTATAGAGTACATTGCCCTTTCCTCTGAATTTATCAGAAACTGATTTATTTTCTGGCAATGATACTTTAAATACTATACTTTTTGCCCTTCTTAAAGCATTATTGATAGTTTACTAAATAGGAAAATTTTTTCTGTAAATATGATATATAACTCTTTCCTGATTTATCTTTCTTTCTTTTTTTTTTTTTTTTAACTGAATCAAAATTGATTATACATATTTTTGCGGGTCAACACTGAGATATGTTAATCAAATCAGTATTACTAGCATATGTATTGTTACAAATCATAATTATTCTTTATGCCCCTTGTCCAATCTCTCCCCCTTTCCCCTCTAATTACCCTAGATTTCTTCTCTCCTTCTGAAAGAATAGTGATTACTCTGTTGATTTGTTGTCTAAATGATCTGTCCAATGCTGAGAGGTGTGATCAGGTCCCCCAATATTATCATAGAGCAGATGCTGCTTCTGTCACACTGAAATGGGCTTTGTGGAGAGAGACATCCTCTTCTTTTCTTTATCTCTGCTGGTGACTCTTCTTGTGTCAGTGCACTCCAGTGGCTGGCAAACCATCTGCATGGTAGTTGTGGCATCTAGCCACTTTCATGGCAGCCATGGTTATTGTGGTGGCTGTGGTGGGCCACCCAAATGGAGGTGATGTTTTTGGCATGCTCTGAGGCACTGGTGTGGTGTGCCTGGTTGTGGAGGGGGGTTCTGCTCTCCAGCTACATGCCTTGGGTCACCGGGTGGGTCCCCGAGGTGCGTCCCCGAGGTGCTAGCACAGTGTGCCTGGTTGCGGGAGGGGGTTCGGTCTCCTTCTCCATGCCTCGGGTCCCCGGGCCGGCCTCGAGGCACTGGCTTAGTGTGCCTGGATGTGGGAATGGTGTCTGGTCCCTGGCTCCAAGCCTCCAGTATCCAGGCAAGCCCCAAAGTGCTGGTGGTATGCCTGGGCCAGAACTAATTTTTTGTCCTTTGCTTACTTCTAAAATGGGGGAACTTCCTGTGGGAACCAATACTTGAGCTGTGTGGTTGAGCTAAATTGCTGCTTTGCCACTGTTTCCCTAGGGAAGGCTTTCTGTGCAGCTCAGGGTTTAATGGTTGACCTCATAGATACTTCCGGCTCTCCAGAGACCCAGTGGATCTGGGTTGTGTGGAAACTCTGATCTGGGCCTGAGTTTTTTAATCAAACTGCACCCCATGCAATTCTGCATTCCTGACCAGTCTCCTCTGAGTGGTCCTGCGCTAATTGGGGGGCTGTCCTTGCTGTGCCCCAGTGTTCTCCCGGTGGGCCCGCCTCCCCCACCACCTGTGCTCCAAACACTTCCCATGGGATGGGCCCTGTGCCAGTCCCCTTGCAATGACTCACCGGCCTCTGAATGGCTCCTTTTTTCATTTGTTCTGGCTCCTCACTCCTATGGGGGTCCATAGGAACCCTATTAGTGGTCTTGTCCTGGGGGCCACCAAGGCCCTCTTCCCCACTGCTGCCTCCAAGTAACTCCATCTGAAGGGCACAGCTGTGGCTTCTGCTGGCTCCTGCTCCATGTGCTCATCAACTGCAGCCTTAAAGCGGCTGCAGCCCCAAACCCTCAGAGCTTTTTTTTCTTTTCTTTCATTGTGGATTTTCCCACCTTCATGAACTCTGTAGGTCTCTCCTCCTCTTCCCCTGAGCTCCAGCAGCCCAATGGCTGATGTTACATTTTTATAGTTGTAAATTGGTTGATTTGTGAGAGAGAGTGACACTGGGGACCGTCTATTCTGCCATCTTGACCGGAACTCAAGGTTTCCTGATTTCTAAGTATAGTTTTAATGAATTAGGTCTTGTGAGTAAGATATGTTTCTGTGAGTACAAGTTTCTAAATATGCACATAACTGTAAAATATTTCCAGAAGCTGACTTTTGAGCTCATGTTCTTAGAAGGACTCAAACACTATTTCCAGTCTCTTTCCAAGGGAAGACTAGCATACTGTTTTCTGGAGAGACCTTTGCTTTTCCTCCTACCAACATGCCTACAATAGTAGGAGTCCCAAGTCAAGACCTATTGAGAGGTTTTTTTCTCCTTGTTCTTTTACTTGTGCCTAAGGAGGAGAGAAATGGGAGCTGCCAAAAACTCTCATTTCTTTATGTCTGTACCATGTATTATGAGCCTCTACCAAAGGATTGGGTTTCTTTCACTCAGTAATAGTCACGACAAACTCAGCCATCCATAAAGCATTTCTAAGGCAGGAGAAGCAGAAAGATAGCGATTAAGTAGTCAAGTCTAAATTATTTATAGTAAGAGAGGAATAACATTTCTTACTAATCTTTGACCCACCTTTTGCAAGTGTATAGTACTTTATGAGTATACACTTATATTAGCCTTATTTCTAGGTATGTTTGAGGTATCTGTTATCATTTTTTGTCTCATCATTTTTACATAGTTCTTATGTATTGCCTGTTATGTTTTTAAGCAACTTTAAGTTGCCTTAAATACTTTTTGTTTTAATTATTTATTTATTTATTTATTTATTGGTGGCTGGCCTGTACAGGGATCCCCGAACTCTTTGACCTTGGCGTTACAACTACCATGCTCTAACCAACTGAGCCAACCAACCAGCCTAAATACTTTTTAAAATAAGTAATTATCTGCACATGAGGATGATAAATAAATTTTTGATTATTTGTGTTAGAGTTTGTTTTTTTTAATTTACCATTTTAATGTGGTTTTCTTGGGGCTTTTTTGGTGGCAGTCCAGTACAGGGATATTAACCCCTGACCCTGGTGTTATAACAGCCCTCTCTAACCAGCTGAGCTAACCGGCCAGCTGTCAGAGATTTTGTAACAAGTTTGAATGAACCAACCATACCTAAGTTATCATAGGCATGTAATAAATATTTGTTGATTCCTGCCTGGTGAGGGTAGAAAGCTTTCAGCGGTATCAAGATCCCTTATTCTGTCTTCTCATTCTAGGGCTCTAGTCTAAGGAAATAAACCTAAAAATGGAAGAATTACGATTCATAAAGATGTTCAGCAAAGATCAAAGGTTTGGATCTTCATACCAGCCAGCTGCCAAAAAATAAATAAATAAAAGGCTGTTTACTACAGTATTATTTATAATGACTGACAGTTTTTTACTTCAGTTATTTTCTCAAACCCCGAAATTTGACAGTAAGAGGAGATTTTAAAAGACATAGACCCACAAGGACAAAGAAGAAAGAAACAGAAAACCAGTAGTTCAGAAGATGGGAATTAGGCGAATGAGCGGTTACTGACCTAGAACAGGATTTGGCAAACTTTTTCTATAAAGAGCCAAATAGTAAATATATTTTAGGCTTTGTAGGCTTCCGCCTCCGCCTGCGCTTCCTCCTCCTCCATCCTCCCTCCCTTCTTTTTTCCTCCTCCTCTTTTACAAATCCTTTAAAAATATAAAAACTATTCTTAGCTGGAAGATAAGATTTGGCCCAGAGGCCGTAATTCGCCCACCTTTTATTTAGGAGAGATAAGAAAATTGAAACCAAATCCCAGAATCCCAGAAAAACTACAGCACAGAATTCCGAAAAACTAAAACTCAGGAATTGATGGCACCAGTTACCTCTGGAAGCACTTGTTAAGATAGGACTGGAAACAAGAGGATTGGATTAAAGTCTTTGACCCTCATATCCCCTCTCCAACCCTATACAGCAAAATGATTGCACCTCTCCCACCCTGGTAGATGACTGGGATATGGAGATAAATATCGGACAGTTGTTCTCCATCAATAGCTTTGGAAAGCTGGTTGATCTTTTAAAATCATAAGCATGTGTAATTTGATAATATTTTATTCTCCTCTGTTTATTAATTTTTTGCAGTTAGGCGGGACCATGAGTAATTTGTTTTCTTTATTCATTCTTACATTTCAAATTTTATACAGCGATACTCTAGAAAAATTTTTCATTATTTAATTCATTGTGAATCCTCATTGTTCTTAAATACTTTAATTTGTTAGAAATAACTGATTTACGGCATCTTTGTTTTAAATTGTTCCTTTAATGATAAATGCAGTTAATATTCATCTGTTTCATGTTATTCATTTAAACAGTCTCTAAAAAGACATGTTTCTAAGTACCAAAAAACAGTTATGTATTTAGAATACAGAGATGAATAGATGATCCTAAATGAAGCTTATAGTCTAGAATAAGAGGGGAAATGTGCTAATACATTATAATATAATTTTTTGTATGATGGGATACCCCAGTGTTAATGGAAATAGATAGAAGATCAGAACAAGAAGAGATGGTAAGGAAGCAGAGTTAATAACACTTGGCCACCTCTTTGATGTAGAGTATGAGTGAAAAACAAGAGTCAGTGATGACTCCCAGATTTCTAGAAGGCTTTAGTGACAGATTTTGGTGCCAGTCACTGAGAATGGAAATACGTAAAAGGTAAGGGTACAAGTTCAATGAACTTCATTTGGGTCCTGTTGGTTTCAGGCTTTTGTATTAAAATACACGTATATTCAGTTGGATGTATCCAATGAGCATTTGAATATTTGGGTTTGGAGCTCAAGAAAGGGCTGAGAAGAGAGCAAGCAAGAGAATGAAAATGAATGAATTAATTGTATGATTGTCATCGCATTCAGAGTGAGTGAGATCTCCAAAGAGATGATGTTTTCTAGAGCATGAGAAAGTCGATCAAGGACAGAGCCACAGGGAAACCAACACTGGTTTAGATCTTTACAGATCTTAGAAGAGCCATTTCATAGCACTGAGGGGAGTGTACTTAAAAGAGTGAAAGGCCAATTTAAAAAAATCAAGGCTACAATGATAAACATCTTATCAGGAGCTTGACTGAGAAGAAAAGAAAGATGTAGCTAAAGGAGGGGGATATAGGTTTGAACAAAGTTTCTTGTTTGTGTTTTATTTCTTTATTGCCATCCTTTTTTTTAAGGTAAAAAAGACATGAACTGGAAGGACTGATTTCTAGAAAGGACCCAATCAAAAAGAGGTTAAAAATATAGAAAGGAAGAGGATAAGAAGAAAAAACAAAATGAAACGATGACTAACTGGGCACATCCTGGTTTTATGGAGACTGAAACATAATTTGGTGGGAAAATAGAAAAGCCTTATAAGCGATGAATACAAAATTCAATAGAGGGACTTGTAAGGGGCTCATGAAAGTGGAGGGCCTTGAAATTTAGGCTTCATTCATTCTAAGTAAATCCACACAAGCTAATGGTAGTTAAAATTTTGGGGTAGATGGGAAAGAGAGTAAGATTAAGAGCATTGGTAGTGGTATCAGCCTTAAATAAACGGGAAATACTTTCTTTGAGACTCCTTAAAGTGTACATTTCAAAAGGCCTGGGAGCTTATTATTCTTGTTTGTGGATTTATTAGCAGAAATTGAAACAATACTTTTTAATAAATATTCAATAAACATCTGTTGACTTTATGATGAAACAGGAAGAAAAACATTGAGATGTGCTTAAAAAAAAAAAGTGCTAAAATAGCCCAGTTTAAATTTTAAGAAGGAAATTTCTTTGTTTTTTTGAGTCAAGGAAGATGGAACTTGAAGAGGTTAATAATTTAGAGTAGACACTATGAGGAATGGATGTGGAGTAGATGAGGTAACACTTTAAGGGTATTATGAGAGTTATCAAGAGAATAGTTGAAATGATATGATGAAGGAACTACTGTTTAATGTTGCAGATCGTGAAACTCTTACTTCGACATGGTGGAAATCCATTCCAAGCTAATAAACATGGGGAGCGTCCAGTGGATGTAGCGGAAACAGAGGAGTTGGAGTTGCTGCTAAAAAGAGAGGTGCCTTTATCTGATGATGATGAAAGTTACACAGGTTCGTTTGAGATAATCTACATTCAACTGTTTAACATGGTATTTGATGGAACATTCTGGATTGATTTATAATACATAAAATGTTTGAGTACCTTAGAATAGTACTAGCTAGCTGTTATTGGAATAACACTTAGCTAGCTAGCTAAGAATGGTGAAGTTAGTAACCTAGTAGGTATTTGCTACAAATGTTGTGTGAATGGAGTCATAGTGCTATTGCCCTATTTTATGATTTTTTTTCCATAAATTGCTAAACTATTTATTACATTCAGGCCTACTGCAGAACCTGTCCCATGCATAGCTACCATCACTGCTACTCTTAACTTCTTTTCATTCTATTATAAATTACAGAGTTACTAACCAACCTGCATGTCTTTTCCTGGTATTAATGAGTCATCTTTGCATTTTTTTACTTTTGTGATTATGTTGGTTGAACTCTGGTCATTGCTGCAGGATAGAGGCAATTCCTTTATAAACACAATTTTTAAAAAGAAATATCCAAAAGAATACTTCAGAAAACTTTTGGCATATTTGAAGTTAAAAAAAAGAAAACAAACAGAAATATAACAAAAAATCTTCAGTATTGAAGAAATTCTCCTCTATACAGATTGGAAGGATTCACTATACTTAGGCAAAAGTCAATTAAAAATAATTTTGTCAGTCTTATAAATGACCATGTCCTCTCAAAATTTTAAAGGATTCCTATAAGCAATTAGGTAATGCTACTTTTATATTACATTACACTTGAGAGAATAAAAACCAAACCATGCTCATTTAATCTCAGCCATTGCCAAGAGGCAATAGAAAACATCTATAGTTTGGGGGCAGAGACTTCCTACCCTTTAATTTTATATAATGCCATTAAGTATCTTTCATGTGGAAAGGCAACTGAAAGAACACACTTTCTGAATATAACATCCTTATTGGCTTGCTGAACAGGAATTGTGAATATACTCTACCTGATAAAGAGATCATGCCAAATTATGACAAAAGAATAAGGAAGTCATGGAGGAAAAGATCTGGCAGTGAGCACTGACTGCAAAAGAGATAAATCACTGTGGTAACTATTGTCAAATTGACTGCGAATATCAGATCACGCTTAAAGAGGAAAGTGAAAAAACTAATAGCAATCTGGAATTCAAATACCAGATTAAACTAACATTTGAGAAGGGGAGATGACAGTAAAAGTGAATTAATGTTTCAAATACGGAAGGGTATATGATAACCACTTTTCTGTGATAGTTCGAAAAAAATCAGTTAAAGAACACTTTTGAAGACAAAAAAGCAAGACTTAAAGTATTAACACTAGAGAAAGAAGTCAGAAAATATTCCATGGCAAAAAGAGGATAATTTTGTAATAATAAAGAGCATATAATACAACACAAAGACAAAATTGTATTGTCCTCTTAAACACTCAAAAACACTGTCAAAATATATAAAGGAAGAATTGTTAGAAATATAAGGCAGATTTGACAGAAACACCAATAATACTCGGTAACTTTAACAGTTTTTCCAGCATATACAATCCTTTACTAAGAAAGTTTCAAAATTGTAGACTTTGTATACATAACCATTAGTACTTACAGGATGAGGCCAAAGTTGTGCTATGTTTGGCAAAAGCTCATAGCTATTATCATTAAATTCAGTAAGAATGAAAATAAGAACTTACTGAAAAAATCAGGAAAAGGAAGAAAAAACAGATCCAGAGAGAAAGGAAAGATATTAATACAGTGCAAAGTTTAATGATTAGAAAACAAATTTTATAAGTATTGTATAAGAAAACAGATTTTCTAATATTTCTAAACAAAATAAGCATAATGAAACCATGAATTGCTTGTTTGACAAGATCAACTATATAGACAAAGGTTTAGCAAATCTGATCAATAAAAATGAGTGGAAATTCATAGACATCAGCGGAGCGTAAATAAACAGATTGAGCCATAGAAGTGCAAAAGATTTTTTTCAGACTTTTACAGACTACTGTATGTAGATCTTACCAACAAAATTTTAAACTTAAAAGATAAATACACACAGACATACACAGAGAGAGCAGAGGGAGGGTGACACCAAGAGAAGGGGCTGCAGAAGAAGGCCAGAGAGAGGGAGGTGAAAAGAGAAAGACTGGGAGACAGAGAGAGGCATAGTTAAGTTGCTGTGCTGTTCTCCCTGGTCTAAACATATAACAGCATAAACAGCTTCTTCCTTCTTTTTCCAAGTCAGCACTCTGAGAAAGTAGGCCTACAAATAGAAATGACAGAGCAGTCTCCAGTGTAATAAAGGGCCTAGCATACAGAAGAGCTCAATAAAAACTGTCCTATGAAACTGGTAGATTCTTCTAAAATAGTATGTGATTGTTGGGCAGCTTACAGTGAAACTGCCATCATACACTTGTTGAGAGTGCTTTCTGGGAAACAATCTGTTAATATGTATGAAAAATTTGTGAAGTTGTAACCAGATATGCTGACAATATATATGTAAAGCTATTAACATAGCAGCACTTATAATAATGAAAAGTTAGAAAGACCTAAGTGCCCAAAAAAAGGCAGAAAAATAATTTTAAAAGTATATGCATCTTGTGCAGCCATTTAAAATAGTGTTAGTAATTATTTCTAATGATATGGTAGAGTGTCTTTCATATACTGTATATACCAAAATATAAGGTAATCTACATTTCCCCCAGTAAGAATTAAAAAATAAGAAAAAAATTTTGTGGCAGACTTCAATGAGTAAACTATATAGGGATATAGATAAAATAAACATCTCCTTAAAGTATTTATTAATTTAAATATACACATTTGAAATTACATATTCATTAATTTAGAAATACTGGTATTTCCCTACTTTCTTATGAAATGTTTTTTTAAAAACCATTTACATGTATTTTGATATCCGTATTTTCATCATCACCAGAACCACCTTTTAGCCATCTACTGGTTTTCCATCTTAACTTCTGTCAACAATCTTAACCACTTTCAAAATTCAGTTATGATGCTAGCAGGGGAAAATTATCCCAAATTATAATTACCCATTTACTATTTGTGCTCCTTATAACATAACCATTTACAGAACTGTTTTTTAAAATCCTAATATTTTACTATGAAAATATTCAGACATGTAGTCAAGTTCAAAGAATTGTACAGTAAACAAACACCCTGTGCCCACCAACTATATTTTGCAGTCGTTAACATTTTGTTCTGTTTCCTTCATTATATTATCACATATCTATTTTATCATTTTTTTGATGCATTTCATAAAAAGTTGCAGACATCCTTAAGAACTTCAGCATGCATTTCATTATCTAGAGTTCAATATTTATATATATATTTTTTGGTAAATGTTAATATTTTGAAATTTATAATTTATAATTTATCAGTATATGAAATGAAATTTTAATTCTGAAATATAACATTCTGTGAGTTTTGAGAAATGCCTAATCCTGTGTAATCCAATCCCATCAAGATACAGAATATCTCTATCACTCCAGAAAGTTCCATTATGCCCCTTCCTAGTCAATTCCCGCCCCTTCCACTGATCGTTTTACATATATGGGAAAAATGATTAGGTAAGAATCACTAATGGTTGATAGATCTAGAGGGAATTTTTGATGAGGAGCAAGTATTTACATGGCCTTTTCACATTAGAAGAGAAGGGGGGAGAAAAGTCAAAACCGGTGATTACATAGTAGACAAGCCCAGTAGCACCTAGACTGTGTGATCAAAATTAACATCATCAAAAGAAGGAGAGATGCACATTATGTGCCTCTGGATGTGATACCCTGAAAAGGATATAATATCATTTTTGTAGTATTCCAGTTGGGAATGCATAATTTTGAGGAATGTTCTATTTTTTTTTTTTTTTAAATCCAATGTCATGTTATAAAAGATTAAGAAATTACAATGTCAGGGCTGGCCAGTTAGTTCACGTGGTTAGAGTACGGTGTTGGTAACACCAAGGCCCAGGGTTCAATCCCTGTACTGGCTAGCCACCCCCCAAAAAAGAAATCACAGTGTTGTGAGAGACCAACAAAAGCAGTAGAAATATTCCATACTCTCTAAAGAGGTAATAATTAAAGGCCATACCTGCTTCTAGACTAGATCCTATCCAGGAGGGCAAGAATTATTATAAAGGGCATTATTAGACCATTTAACAAGGAATATGGACAGTGGATTAGTGTTGTATCAATATAAATTTATATGGTTGTCAACTGCACAGTGGTGACATAGGAATATCATTGTATCTTCAGAAATATTTATTTCTTGAGAAATATTCACTGATATATATATATATATATATGGGTATAGGGCCATGATGTATATAATTTACCTTCATATAATTTTTTTTAATGTGTATATATTATACACACACATAAATAGAGCAAATTATAAAGCCAGGGGAAAAACATTAAGAATAAGCAAATATATAGTATTTAGTATATTCTATTTTTATAACTTTCTTTGAGTTTGAAATTATTTCCAAATAAAATCAAATATATACACAAACACATAAAATTTTCTTGTTCTATTAAAAAGACTGAAAAGCAGTGACTAATACAGAAGCAATTATCATTCCTAGTTTCCAGATTATGATCTTAAAATGTTTTCTACTAAAGGAAAACCAAGGTTTAGTAAAAGATGATTCTAAGTCAAGACAGAAAACATATAAAATGAGCTTGGAATGTATTTTCATTTCATATTTCAAGGAAGCTATAATAATAGAAGGTCTTGTCAAAAGGCCTTAGGAGACAACTTAGCGTGGATTCCCACTGGCCAAAGATGGGATAATATGAACTTCAATAAGGGTATTAATTGCAAAGGTTTGAAACCCCTCAAATATGTTTAAATTCATGAGTTTGTAATGTTAATTTTTAAAATTAATTCTTCATAAGAGGATAGAGAATCAGTTTGTTGTCTTTAAAAAGGTAGGCAAATAAAGAGAAAAAACCTTGCCTTTCCCGTTTCTACTCTGTCACTGGGTAACCTCATTGCAGGTAAGGAAAAGTGCCTTTATAAGACTAATGCAGCTAAAAAAGTGAAAAAAGTTTAGATATGACTATTTTGCAACCCCCAATTATTTAATATATCTAAGCACTGAGCATCAACAATTGCTACCATTAAATAAAAAGGGAGAAAGAAAATGTTTCTTGTCCACTAATAAAAGAACACACTATGCTCCCAACTATGGCCTTGTCAAAGAGATCAAACCTTAGTCTCTCCAGACCTCAGGATCCAGCTCCCAATTTACAGGAAATGCCAAGGTCAGAAGAGCACGTTGAGCTGCACTGAGAGTATGCAATTAGCAAAATCCAGATTGTGGGAAATCCAAACTGCTTTGGTTCTTTAACAGATAAATTACAAGGAAAAGAAAAAGGAGAACCTGTAGGGAAAAAGTATAAATTACTTAAAAGGTATATCAACCATTTAAAATGGGCAAGACTAAAAAATTAAGCATGTATTTGGTAGATGACTTATTCTTCTCTGGGAGAATTTTATATAAAACTCATTTAAGGTAAATGGCACATGTAAGATCTAGGATATTTGTAAACTCATTTTTTTAATACTAAGAAATTCTTAAGATGATATGTTAAGGGGAAAAGTCTGATATGTATTTCATCATTTTGAGAAACGAGCAATAGTGATAGTTTCACTTAGGAAATGACAAGGGCTTTCATTAAACTGTAACTCATCCAAAAGTGGGACTAATAGGAATGGAATGGGGCAGGGTGTGCATAAAGAGAAAAAATATACAACATTGGTACAGAACTGACATATTAGTATTTGAAGGAAGTAATAATGTTAACGAATGGAGCTAAATGTATAGGCAAAATCATAAAGGTGGTGACTTTGCTTTTAGTATCTGTTTTCACCTACTCACCCTTCAGTAGCAATACAAGCTCCTTAAGTGTTTGACACGTAGGTATTGCTCAGTAAACATCTGTTGAATTGGGTAGATGAGTGGACCTTGGGGATTATGCCAGGACTCTCCATCCTCTCTAAATCCGAGGAACAGCTGAACCTGTCGGCTGAATTAGTCCATCATTAGGACTGGGAAAGTATGAGAAGACCTAGACTTAGAACACAGGGAAGCTGACAGAGCTAACATGTGAATAATAGATATTTATAGGAATTTTAAAAAGGAGAAAACAATAGATGGAAACTAGGCAATAATCATACAAATAACAGAAGAAAATTTTTCTGATCAGAAAAAATCCTGAGTCTGTCAGTTAGGTAGCACAGTGAGCTATTGATGAAAACACACATACATACCCCTAGACATATGTAATTCCTTAGCTCTGAATGTAACAAGTTACCTACAAAGAAACACTGTCAGATTTCATTGGACTAATAGTTTGCAACAGTAGAGGACAGACTGCTAAGAGAAAAGAGCTGCAACATAAGAATCCTGTACTTGCCAAGATGTTACTCACCTATCAGGGTAAAAGAAAGATAATTACAGATATTTAAAGATTTAAAAAACGTGTCAATGTATGTTTTCCCACATATTTTAAAAAGAAATAATGGAAGAATAAACCAACAACTTTTTAAAGTGGTTACCTAATAGGGGAAGGGATAAAAAAGGAGGTATGTGAATTGTTACCATCTTTGTGAAAAACAGTCTAGAAACAGCTAACCAAATACAAAGAGCCCTTATCATTTTAGAGATACATACTGAATACTTATGAACAAAATGATAGAATGAATGGGATCTGCTTCAAAATGATACAGAGATGGGGTGAATGGAGGTGCGAATTGACCAAAGATTGGTAGTTATTGGAGCTAAAATGGAATATCTCCATAACAGTCTGGTTTTGTGTAAATTCAAAATTTACCATCACAAAAACATTCTTAAAAATACTATGCTTCTTGATCTAGCAGTCACATTTCTGAGAGTATCCCATGTTTCTTACAGCACTCTTTTTAGTGGAAAAAAAAAAAAAAAATTGCATAACCATCACTAAGGGATTGGCTGAATAAATCAAGGTATAGCCACACTGTGGAATATTATACAACCATGAAAAAACATATCAATGCTGTACTTTGAGGTGTGGTTACCTGGAGAGATTTTTATAAGATACTGTTGTTAGATAAAACCAAGATGAATAATTATATCTCATTTTTGTAAAATGAACTCTGTTTTAAAAATCTGTATGTTTGCATTTATACGTATATTTGGTGTATAATTTTATAAGCATGGAACAAAATCTGGAAGGATGTGTTTCAGGCTGATGATTAGGTATGTGTTTCAGGGGGTAGTAGCAGAGGTGATGATTTGGGTGGAGGGAAAGGAGGTAGAAGTAGAGCTGGGCACAATAATGTAGTAATATTTTTGTTCATATAAATAATACAAGACTCAACAAAATTTTCTCTTGCCCTGCATCCTCTGTGCCCTTCCCTTCACAACTAAGCTTCTTAAAATACGCTGTAGGCTGACTCCATGGAACCTACTTTTACTAAGATCATACTTGATATCACTGCCAGAACCCTTAGCTGTACTTTATCCTTGTCCTTTCACACTCTGTAGAATTTGAGTGTTAACCTAAAATTCTTCCTAAAATTCTCTTGCCTTGGTTTCTGGGACATAATTGTCTTCGGCTTTCATCCAGTTTCCCAGACTGTTTCTTCTCAGTTTCCTTCTAGCATCGTATCTTCATGTCTTCCTTGTTTCCCTCCCATACACTGTAATGTTGGTTTTCTAAAGATGTTACTTTCTAGACCATTTTCTCCTGTTATACATTCTCCCAAATAAATTTTACATATACTCACAGTTTTAACTACCATTTATTTATATGGTGAGGACTTTCAAATGTATCTTTCTATCCCACATCTTTCCCTAAAGCTTCAAATTCACCTATTTAGCAGTGTTCATATTACCACTTAGTTTCCTCACAGAAATCTCAAAAATCAGCATACCCAAATAGAATTTCATTTCTCCCCATTTGCACTCCTCTTCTTGTTTCTCCTAATTAGCGATAACATTATTCATCTTTATATAAAAGTCATATACTTGGGAGTCATCCTAAAGTCCTGTTCCTCCTTTTCCTTCAGCTCAGTTATTCAACAACTATTTTTAAGCACCCATTATGTGTTAGGCATTGTTTAAGCATTGGGGATAGAGATGATTAAGAAAATGGAGATATTAACATAATCATCCATTAACCACTGTCAATTTCTGCTTTCAAAATACAAATCCATTTACCAGTTACAAGCAGAAAGTCCTTTGAACATCTGTGTGGAATCAGGATTTAATAGCTGATATTGCATTGGCTTCCGTCAGAATAGGATTTGGAAAGAAGATAAATTTTTATATGGTATGTTAATTCTGTTTATTATGGCCACCAACTCTTTAATTTTGGTCTCTTCAGAAAACTAGCTGTAAAAAGCAGCTTTTGTTTATCAACTTTCTATATAAACTTTTCATTAGAAAGTAGTGCTTCAACAAATTTTCCCCACAGAAGAAAGACATTTTATTTGAACTTACATGTTTAATTAGAGTGGAAAACATCTTTTAGAACCTTTTGATTTTTACTGATCTTGATTTTTTTCCTGTGTTCATCAGCTGTGTATTGATTTTTCTGAATATTTATTTTCCACATGGTGAATGTACCTGAGTTATTACTTGATCAAAGTCCCTCAAGAAATGATGCAAAATTCATCAGTAAGTATCGTACAGAGATTTTGGAGTTACTGAAAAAGACTGATGAAAATACCCAAATTTTATTGCTTAATTTACATGAGGTCCTTGTTAGACTTAACTTTATCAAACTTTATTCAAACTAAATTTAGAATGTATTAATATTTAATGAATTAATTCAACTGCCCATAGATGTTCGTATGTGTGAGTCCTGGTAGTGTTGTTGTCCATCTGGTACAGCATGTCATCCATGTGACAGATGCACTTTAAGTGTTGCCAAGTTAGAGAATAATTAAGACTATGAATTTCAGAACTTCATCAATTTGGAGTAATTAAAAGGTGTCATATATGTAGCATTCTGTGTCTGGTTTATTCCATTAGTCATTGTGCCTTATGCCAGTGCTAATCAGAGTAGCCATTCTACAAAATGTTACCAGTCCTCAAGATAAGGAGCTTGTGCCACAGTGTAAACCAGTGTACTGCTTCCTTCATCAAAAGGGAAAATAATGCTCTGAAAAAGATGTCAGCTGAAATAAACTGGGTGCTTAGTGATGTAATTGACTTCTGTTTTTGGTGAAAGCTCCTTATTTCAGTTATGGACCACTAATAAACAATTTACAGACTGCCTCAGTATAATGAACCATATTTTGAGTAGTAGTTTTATGCCATGAATATCAGACATGATATTGTTGCAGGAATACATGTCCTGGTTAATACAGCTTATTTGTATATAAGTGCCTGGCACTTTTAAATTTGCATAATTTTTTAGTCTTTTTTTCCCTTCTAACTTATGCCCTTTTTCAACATTCCCTTCCTGTACAGAAATTCTACCTAATAATAGAGTTTGCTACAAATAATAGCTTATTGCTACCACGCTGAGAACTCAGACATATTCAGAGAGCCAGGTCTTGCTCATAAACCATAATTATGGTAACAGAGAAGTAGGTAATTGTGTGTCACATAGTGCCACCCCTACCGTACTTTCTGACACACACTAATTGCCAAAATAGAGATTTTGTTTAAAACTTGCCAGACACTGGTTTTATTACTTAAATAGAGTGCCCAGTGGACAAAGTTTAAAATGCCAGTCATTGTGAAAAAAGCTATTCACCTGTTTTTTAAATTTTACTTTGACAGTAATCTGGCCTTGTTTATTAAGCAGCTGCTATAAACTTTCCTCACTTGCATGCTTCAACTTAACCAAGGAAATGCTCCATCTGATAAATAGACAAGGTATTTTTACAGTCTACCATAAGACAGATTAGGAGACTCTTGAAAAGGCAGTGATATATTGTTACCCACTGGTGTTTACTGAGTGTATCTTTGTGTGGTAAAATACACAAAATGGCCAGTATTTTGAAGCCTCATTTTCTCAGGGTTAAAATAGTAAATTGTACTATTTTAGGTATATTGTCATAATTTATGAAACTCATTTCCTCAGTTTAATAGTTCAGGAACTATGGAAATACTACTATTGGTACATGCTTATAGGGAGTTGTAACAGTTAATAAATCAAGAGATCAAGAAAAACAATTATTTAAAGTTAAAATGTCCAAGAACTTTTTATCAGATGAATTATGTGATGTTAACAGTTTAACCGTAAATAGGAAGCATCACATTAGGAAGTTTTAAAGTGAACCTTTTTAACCTTCAAAGTGTAAAGACTATGGGAAGAGGTTACACAGGGTGATTTTAGTGTCTGAATATATACGAACATATTTGATCATTAGGAATTTAGACATGATAGAGAATTTTATAGAGTAAATGAGTTTGCATATTAATATAACCAGAATTAAAGATTTCTCCACTTAACATGTAAAGTTAAAATGTAAATAGTATTTTTTTTCTTCTTTCCAAATGTCATGTTTTAATAACTTCCATTGTATTTGTCAGGTAATAGGGATTAGTCCTAGTATAGAAAATTACACGATTTATAACCCAAGAACCTTATTTTATTTAACCAGGGCTGTTAGCAACCTCCTTGATTAAGCCTATTTCTGAAGTTGCTGAGCAGCAGCAAGCACCATATTTGGTGTTCAGTACCTTCTCCCGTGATATCGGAGCTTTAGAAGAAATGAAACAGGCACTTAAGGTATCTATTATGTGCACAGGGCTGAGCATACAGCATGATAGGCAATGAGGTATTCTTTTATTTAATGACCACTTGTTGATCAATTAAAAGAAATTTCATTATAGTGTTTTGCATGCTTTACTTTTTCTCCTCTGCTTTGTAACATATGGTGTACTTCACAGAGTTCTGAATTTTAAGTTTTGAACTTTTTATGTAAATATTACCAACTTGCTTCTACATATCTTAAGCAGACAAAACCTGTGCAGTTCTTTGATTTGAAAGTCAGTACTTTAAATCAATACAGATTTTATAGTGTGTTTTAGGTGGATTAATTATATCAATCTAGTTTCAAAACCTAAGAATTTTTTTTCAGATGGAATGTTTTTTAGAAAAAAAAAAGATTTTAAGTAGAGGAAGAAAGGAAAGAAATTATGAATACCTAAATTACCATACACTGTAAAAATCCACTCTTTAGCAGTGTCTATAAAAATTACGTACGTTCTATATGTTTGGCTTGCTCATATGTATATCAGAAAAGTAAATGGGAAATTGTGGTTGCAGCTGCAGTGTTCTCTGGATGGCTGCATATTAATGTCTTTAAATTTTATGTTACATGAAATAATAGTCTGCTAAAATACTTCTCCTTGAAGTTCATGTAAATATAGTAGTTAAAAAAACTTCAAGTGTATTTGCCAAAAGAAATGTACAGTTATTTATTGCAAATACCAATTGTAGGTAGGCTTTTTTGTTAAAAATGTTAGCCTGATGATTTACCTTAAAATCTGAGTTTCTTCCAGTGCCTAGCAACTTAAAGTGAGTCTGTCATATAATTATAGTAGTGAGATATGGCTGAATATTTAAGACTAAAACTTTCTATAAAGGGCACATTTGGGCAGAACCCTAAAAAAACACCTGTGGTTTAAAAATATTAATTATGCATGTATACATTTAAATGAGTTCAGCCTTAGCTGTATCATCCTGTCTGCAGAAAAATGTTTTATCTAGTCATGGTTAAAAGGACCTTCATGTAATATATATATTTATGATGGAATAGCTGAAACTGGGTGATTTTGTCAGTTTCCTTTAGTGACATCAAAATTTTTGTAGTGATATCAGTTCTATTTTCAGAGGGAAAAAATCTTGATTTATTTATTCTCTGTAGAATCAGTGTCTGTGTTACTGACAATTAAGTAGAAAGGCATTGTATGATGACTGAGGGAGTAGAGTGCTGTTGTACTTGATTTTATTTCTTATGTAGATTTTGCTTTTAGACTTAGTATTTTCAGCTATTGATTATGTTCTCTTCCCTCCCCACCTCACCCCCAAACTCTTAACTATAATTCTCTTACCAGTATCTGTTACTATAGAAATACGGTGAAAATAAATTGCCAACTGGCATACGTATTCCCAAAGAGATGTATGACTACTTTTCTCCTATGGGGTAGAATTAAAATACCTATAACCTTTACTTTGAAGAATGGAGACTTAGAAATGGAAATTTTTAAAAGATATATAAGATTACCTAATATTTTATTTCCCTGTCTGTAAGCTACATTTCTCAATCAATTTGAGAATATGAAAGCTGTAAAGATTTGTTTACTAAAATGCAGGTGTATTTTTCTAATGTTACTTCTTTGGCTAGGTAAAATAAATAGCAGTTACATTCATATAATTCTTAAATATATTAGTTTTGGTTAGTGAACTGTTGCAGAACAAAGGAACCACTCAAAGTAGACATAGGAGAGGGCTGCTGCAGTTGTAAAACATTCCTCCCAATGAGGCCCTAGAGAATCTCTCACACTCAGAGTCAGCTTGTTCAGGGAGCAGTCCCAGCAGGAAGACGGAGATTGCTCACTACAAGTGAGCATCTCACTCAGAGGAGACTCTCCACAAAAGTGAAGGCATGAAGTTTTCCCTTTAACAGTGTGAAAAGAAATCTAGAGATTTGAGGAAAATCAACTAAATGAAAGACAAGAAGGACCAAGATGACCAACCAGAACAATTGATCCTGGAAAACGTAAATAATGTAGGAAGCAGAAGAGTAGGTTCTCAGTATCCCTGGAGAGTACAGAGGGCAATTGATCCACCAATCATAACAACAAAAAGCTTCTGTGAAAAAGTAATCAGAGACCAAGAAAGCTTTTGGAACTCAATATATATATGATTACTAAAGTAAATATTCTACAAAGCGCTAAAAAATAGACTGGACATTGCTGAAGATCTAATTAGAGATCTAAGAGGAAAGGGGCAACATGAAACAAACAGAAAACAAAGACGTTGGAAATATGAGGAAAATGGTAAAATACACACACACAAAAAAATATGCATATATACATACATACATTATCTTACAAAAAGCAAATTCTGGGAAGAAAAAATTTTTTTAGTTAAAGGAAGTGTCCCTTAACTAAAGAAAAACATGTTTTTAGACCAAAGGGTAATTTTTTTTTTAACGGAAGAAAAGAGGGGGAAAAAAAAACCCACACCTCTGTTCACAACTTCAAGGATAAAGGTTTTTAAAAATCCTATAAGCTCCCAAAAGCAGAGGGAAACATATTACCTGCAAAGGAAAAAGATTGGTGTCAGGTTTCTCATTCTTAACGTATTTTTAGAAGATAGGTGGGGCTGTAGTTGCAACATTCTAAAAAAAAAAATATTTTAAACCTAGGATTCCATTTCCAAACAACTATCACCGAGGTGTAGGGGCTAAAGAAAAACATCTTTGAACATACTTTCTTTTCCCTTTCTGAAAAAGTTATTCAAATATATTACTTTTCAGTGCCAAGACTAAAAGGAAGATAAGAATACTAACAGGATTTTGATAACAAATTTTAGAATGACAGCAGTGAGAAGTTGGCATACTTTAGAACTCAGTATCAGAAAACTTATGAAGAATGTTATCAAGAAAACAGTAAATCCCAGTACACACATTGTGTGAATTAGATTCTGAAAATTTACTGTGTCATGCTGTTGATGATATGAAGGCATTTTGTCTGTTCCGATGAACAAGAAAAAAGGCAAAAACTCCAGGGAAAATAAACTATATGAACATACCATGGCCAAATATGAAGCCAGCTAAAACATGGCCTGATTTGGGGCCACTCATGGAGTATAAGCGTGCTTTCTGAAATGACAGTGGCAGATCAGGTTACTTAGAAAGGCCAGGACGGATGGACCTGAGAAGTTTTGTGTGCTGTATTATTTCTAAGTTACTTAAATTCAAATAAAAGCAAATGTAATACTCTTAAAAGCTATAAGGAATATAGCTGGAGGGGCATTATTTTATGTGTGGCTTTTATTCTCTTTAGTAATCTCTGTAATTCCTGGTTTTCTAGGAGCATGAAGTGATTTACTTTTATAATAAAAGAACAATAAATTTTATTTTAAAAATAAATGAAACAAAAACAGTAAATAAAGATCACTAAAGTGTACCTTAGGACTTTGTTATGCACTAGCCCATATCTGAATAAAAATGGCATGTAAACAAACACCATTCCAAATGGAAAGACAGTTTTTTCTTAGTATTCTTAGTGTTAAAAAGATATTTGGGCCGGCCCCGTGGCGCACTCCGGAGAGTGCAGCGCTGGGAGCGCAGCGCCGCTCCCGCCGCGGGTTCGGATCCTATATAGGACTGGCTGGTGCGCTCACTGGCTGAGCGCGGTGCGGGCGTCACCACACCAAGGGCTGCAATCCCCTTACCGGTCACGAAAAAGACAAAAAAAATTTTAATTCTGGTTGAGTATTTACATTAAAAAAAATCTTCTGACATTGTAGGGATTTTGACAATGGAAATTAACTTATATGTAATAAATTTTTTCACTTAGCTCTTTTAAATGGCTATATTAATCTAAAGAGCCCAGATTTTAGCACTCCTAGACTACATAGGTTTGATCCCTGGCTCTCTAATCTTGGACACATTAGTTAGCCTGTATGTGCTCAGGTTCCACATCTGTAAAATAGGAATTACAGTACATACCTTATGGAGATGTGGTAAAGGTTAAATGAGTTAATATGTGAATGCGCATGGAATATTGACTGGCACAGAGTGAGCACTTGATAAATATTAGCTTTAAAAGTACTTAACATTTGAAACAAGGTTACCACATTAAACATTTATTTTAAATGAAATATTCAGCATCATACTTTATATGATATTGCAGCCTTATGATCTTTAAAAATGTTATTTATATTTATTATTATGGAGATAGAAAATCTAATCCAAGTTCACTAGTTTATAGTCATTTAAAGTAGTCAAGGCATGTTATTTTTACCTTTCTTTCCCTACTGTGTTAGTAGTCATGAGGCATTTTTATCTGACTTATTTTTTATGGGATATGTAAATCAAGATATTGTACCTGAGATGTGAATATCTCAGAATCAAATAAAGAATAGATAAATAACAAGTTCATATTTGAAATTCACCTTTAATCTCAGGTGGGTATGTTTAAAGTTTTCATATAACAGTTGGTTGTTTTTTTATTCAAAGCATTTTACATGTAAATTAATAACAGTAAATCTCATTTAAAATAATACTTTATTCCAGAGCCTAGATTTTTGTGGCAGAGTTGTTTTCTCAATACACTCAATCATCGGCTGGCCAGTTGCTCACTTGGGAAAGTGTGGTGCTGGTTACACCAAGATCACAGGTTTGGATCCCTGTACTGGCCAGCTGCCAACAACAAAAAATACGCTCAGTCATAAAATAAAGATAGAAGTAGAAGGTATTCATTTGAAAGCTTATGGAAGGATCACAAATATGGTATCATTTTACTGGATGTTTGTACAGTTTATCTTGCCTCTATTTAATGCCTTTCATATACTCAGAAGTAACAGCATGATGGTTGTACCAATTTTGGAATCAGAGGAATTTGAGTTTGAAGACTTAGTTCTGCCAGTTATTAGCTTTATGGTCATAGACAAATTTATTATTAATATTACTAAAATTATTATATAGTAGTATTCTGGGCATGTAAGATGGACACAGAGATGAATGAGACAATTTATAGACTTGCATAAATATAGTATGTATTCATTTTAAGCTTTTACCAAAGCTTATTTTCGATAAAAAGTTATTCCATTTTTTAAAAAAATAAATACATACTGGCATTAAATTGCAGTTAGAGGAGTACTAAAACATATTTTACACAAGTGGTTGTCAGTTATGACTAGTATTTTTACATATAAAAATATAAATTCCACCAAACACTAATATACGGAATATTAGACATAAGAAAATAGTTTCTCAGTTCACTTTATTTCTCCTCTCCCCTCACTGCCTTCTCATGCCTCCCAGTCCCTCCCATGAGAAGTCTCTATCCACATCTGTCCATGGTCTCCTTAAATGACTGGTGGTCATCATTGCCTTCATTCTCACGGACCACATACTTCTATCGTAGCCCTGTAATAAGTGACAGAAGTGCGTGGAGTTAGTTTGAAACTTTTTTGTCCTCAATCATATTATAGTACAACGTTAAACAAATGTGTAAAGTTATGGGATTGGATTTTGGCCTTTAAATTAAAGTGTGTGCTTTACTGAATTGGTCAATATTTGGGATTTAATGTACATGTTATTTAAATACTTTTAATACATAATAATCTTTTTTCTAGGCAGGGAGTTAATGTTTATCACATGCATGGTATATGCCAGATATTTTACATAAATTAGTTTTTAATCCTCACAATAGCCTTGTGAGTGTTAATTTCTCATGATAGATTCCTAACCTGTTAAATGGCAAAGATTTAAACCTAGGGCTAATGCAGAACCTGTGTACATTTCTACTACACCAGGCTGATTGTTACTGAGTATGGGAATTTCAGAATCAGGTGATCCTGATATGAGCATGTAACTGAAATATGACTTTAGAGTACATTTATTTGATTTAATTACACCTGTAATGAAGTGTGCCATGACTAAACTCTTCATTACGTTTGAGTGTAACGCTTTCTGTTGGGTAAAAAGAGCGCTGAAAATAAATCAGTGGTGTTTTTTGGCTTATTTTTTGCCATAGAGCCTACCATTAACTAATTTAGAATCCTTTGTGAAAGAATACATTTTCATGCATAATGTTTTCCTGAAAATGTTAACTGATTTTTATAATCAGAAAAGTAAAATTATAAAAACTTCCTAAATATAGTATATGTGTTTAGGGTATTTGGTTTGTTTTATTCTATATATTGCATATTGTATTTATTTAAAACATTTAAAAAATAGATTAAAACTTAATTGTAAGCAAATTAATGTTTTTATTCTTTTATTATAGAAAATTTCAAATATTTTTTAAAGTAGAAAGAATATTATGAACCCACATACACCTGTTACCCAGTTTTAATAATTACTAGTTTATGGCTAATCTTATTTTGCCTCTTCCCATTTTTCCCATTCCCATTGTTTTGAAGTTATTTCATTGGAAAATATTTCAGTAGGTATGTTAAAAAGATAGGGCTACTTTTTTTTCTATTTAAATGTAACCTCAATACCATTATCATACCTAAACTAATTCTTATTACTATTACTCATTGTTGTAAGTTCTCATTGTCTCATGAAGTCATAAGTTTTTTAACATACTTTTTCAAAATCAGAATCCAAGTAGTCAATATATTGTAGTTGGTTCATATGTATATCTTTTAATGTATAGATATCTCCTTCTATTCTTTCTTATGTTCTTAAATTTTTTGTTGAAATAACCTAATAATTTGCCTGGTAAATTTTTCCAGAGTCTGGATTTTGCTCATTGCCTCTCCTTGATTTCATTTAAGGCAAATTATTTTTTAAAGTATTTTTTTGTATCTTAATTTCAAATTTTCTGTTTACGTACAGTGATTTCAATCTTGGGGAGAAAACTTGGAATTTTGCAAGGGGATTTTGCTGAGGGTTGAAGAGGAAATTGTATGTTAACTTCAGTGATTCTGGTCAGTTTAATTTTTGTCAATACCAAGGTTGAACATGTGGACTCTTTTTTTTTTTGGTTGCTGGACCTTAATAATAACCATTTTATGACTAATCTTATAACACCATGCTCTAACCAACTGCGGACTTCTTTTGAAACAAGTTTCTAGCACTGTGTATTAACATAAACTCTCTATGTAAATTATTTAAATCATTGACATGCCAATTTGGCTCATAACTTTTTTTTTTTTTTTTGCGGCTGGCCATGCCAATAATTTTAAAGCCTTATTTTTCATCGCTGCTCCTCAAAATGCTAACATGTCGACAGGCTGTATGACACTCTCTCTCTGTCTCTCTTCCCCCTTTCCCCCCTTTTCCCCTTACCCCGGCCCACTCCCTCCCTTCACCTCTTCCTCTCTCTCTCTCACTTCCCCCTTATCCCCCTCTCCCTGCATATATAGAGTATTTATATACGTAGTATTTCATATAGGTTCTCTAATTTTCCTGTACTTCACAGTCTATTTCAGTGAACTTCTGAAGGAAGCTAAAGATTTACCACTTTCATTATTCTAACAGTTTCTATCTTTATCTTAATTATGTTATTACTAGAGTCAGCAGTTCTTTTATTTTCATAAAATACAAAATATATGTTCAAATTATATAAACACCACTATATAAAAATGGTGCCATTGTATAACAGACTTTTGGCTGACTGAAAAAGGTTCAGTAACTGATGTCTAGGTGCCATGGTCAGCATAAGAAGATAGGCATGTCAGTGCATAATGTGTGCAAGCCATGTGAAAGCTGAGGGTGTCTTGAAGAGCATACCAAGTAGCGTATCTATGCTCCACGTGGCAGGTGGTATGGAAGTTGTGACGTGGATAAAGTGTTTGCCACCTCTTCAAAATCCTGAGTTTATAGACATCAGCAGTGAATTAGTCAGACAGTAGTTGCCACAAAATTGTATAGTGGATAAATTTGTATTTGATATTTTTACCTCTTTCTACACTCCTGTTCAATCATAAACACCCCACTTAATTTCTTGATGTCTTAATATTCTAAAACTCAGTATTTATACATTTACTCAACATTAAGCACCTACTGTATGCTAGGTATTATGAAAGTCTTTAAGTGTGGATCACAGACTTATTTTTAAACATCAGTTGAATAATATGGAAAACAATATTACAGCTACCTCAGTGGATTTTACCTTCGCCCCCAGAAGACCACCAAATTCCATAGACATTTTTTCCCTCAGTAATCACTCTCACCCCTCCCATCCTCTGCCTCCCATCTATAAAATATAAAAGTTTCTCATTCTCTGGTTGCTGTACGTTTAGGCGGGTGCTGTTAATAAATTTAGAAGAAGCTAAATTGTGCATGTGTGTTTAAGCACTTATTCATCTAGAATACATGGAATGCATTGGTGATATTGTGGAGCAGATAACTGCCAACTTGCCTTTTCTGGGAAACAGACGATATTTGACCTCCCATATCCAAGTAATCAGGACAGCAGAGATTTAAAATGCACACCTTTTGTAATGGTTCCAAACCAGTGATGTTCCCAGGGGGTAACTGGGAGGTTAACTTAACTTCCTTCCAAAGCATTCCAAATAAACATATATAATCAAAGTAAATTCCAATGCAAACACACTCTCACGTCCCCTACCCATCATCCTCCCTGCAACAGATTACTACCCTAAGCCCTTCCTATATATAAATTCTTGAACTGTTCCTCTCCCTGACCACTAATCTAAAATATCTCTTAGTTAAGCAGATGGAAAATAAGACTAACTGATCAGAATCGGTGTGAAAATTCATGGAAGGTTGGAGAAGAGGAAGTAGGTTGCTGGTATGGCTAACGTGTAGCAAGGAGAATGGAAGATGGGAGGCGATGTAGAAAACACTGTGAAGTCAGACAAAAACACTGGGCTGCATCCCTGAATAGGTGATCTTGAACAAACTACTTAATGGTTCTGCCTGCTTGTCTCTTAAATGGGGATAATAATAGCTGTTGCAAAGATCAAATATTATTTGCCTAGCAAATGACAGGGCTCAATACTTGATGGTGGTAGTGGAGATGGTGGTCTGGATTTAGAAGACTTATACCATCTTTGGAGTTTTTATTTTACCCTAGAGTGGGGAGCCCTCAGATGAGAAGAGTCATATGATCTGTCGTGCTGGCCACATTATGGTTTAAGGTGATTACTGATCCTGGCAAGAAATTATGAGAACCTGCAGTGAGACAGTGGGAGTGGGAATAGACAGAAGATGTATTTAAGAGGTAGCCCAGAGATTATAACTCAGAACAGTTGAATTTGGAAGTCGAGGAAGTGAAACAGTTAAAAATAGCTCTGAGATTTTTAATTTGAGTAATTGGATTGGTTGTTATGCCACAGAGGCGGGGAATTCTGGCTTTAAGTAGCAAGAGGAAGCAGTTGTGGAAGGGAAAGCAATGAGCAAAATGTTTTGCATCTTGATTTTGAAGTGGTTAAAAGGAGTCTAGTTAGTCAGTTGAATTTTAGAGGAAAGGTGAGAGGTAGAGACTTGGACTTGACTATAAGTTCTTTAGGTTCAGAGACCTGATATATATTGTTTTGTATCGTCATCACCCAATCCCAAAATATATGTGACACTCATAATGTATTTCAAAAAAATGTGTAACATTAAAATATGATTCCAACCGTTTGAAAAGCCCATCAACTGTTGACTTTCGTATTAGTCCAGCATATGAAATGTAATTGCTTTGTCACACATCAGCATGAGAATAGATGTCACGTGTGAAAACCTGCTTATTATATTGGAGAGACTTTGAGGGAGTGATTTACTAAATATACTGTCATGTCCCTATAGTGGTCACATCTCCATTTGGTTGCTGCTCCATTTCGATACCATATAAGAAAAGATGGAAACATAGTAGACTCAGTAGGGAAGAAGTCAAGCCTAAGGATAATAGAGAAGTCAAATAATATTTTAACCATTCCATTAAATGTTACCCATCTTAGGGCCGGCCCTGTGGCGCACTCGGGAGAGTGCGGCACTGGTAGCGTTGAGGCCGTGGGTTCGGATCCTATACAGGGATGGCCAGTGCACTCACTGGCTGAGCGTGGTGCAGACAACACCGTGCCGAGGGTTGCGATCCCCACACTCGTCAAAAAAAAAAAATGTTACCCATCTTAGTTGCAAATAGCTGAAACTGCCTTGAGATGTACAAGAGCAACTTTCAAATATACTCGTATTTAAATGTATTTCCTAAATAATAAAATGGAGCTTAATTTATTATTTTTTCATGGAGAAGAAAAATGCTCTAATAAAAATTTTGATAAAATGGGTTTTTTTTTGTTTTTTGGTTTTGTTTTTGTTTTAATTTATAAAGAACAGAGGTTTATTTGGCTTACGATTCTGGGACAGCTGTATCTGGCTCAGACCTCAGGTTGATAAAATGTTTTAATGATTGCTTAACCTTTCCATTTTTCATTTTCCTTCCTAGTTTTCCAAATAAGATTGTTGAAAATAAATCAAGGTAATAAACAATAAAAATTTTAAAGGAGGGTTTTTGTCAGAAATAATTTTATAAAATGTCTTAAGTAGTTCAAATTTAGTGACTAAATAGATGTTAGAGACTAAAAAGTGTGGAAATGGAAAATAACTTAGTATAATGATAACCATGCCCATTTTTAACTACAGGAATTTGAGGGTTTGGAAATTTTAGGTGATTTTTGTCACTACACCAACCGTCTACTAAGAAAGGTAGAACTTTTTAAACAATGCAAGCAGGGAAAAAGAAAAGACAAAAAAGGCAGAACAAACCTTTTTTTGGAAAGTTACTGCCCCACTAGAATCCAGGACCAGGTTGATCTATGTTCCTGGGTGGTTAAAGTAAATCAAAAATTCAGGGGCTGCTTAAGGAAGGAAAGAGATTTCAGCATGGTCTGCAAGTGAAATAGCATCATGGAGGTAGTGGTATTTGCTGAGGTCCGCAGGTTAACCAGCTTCTGTGTGAGCAGCACAGTGTTATTCAAATGGTGCCAAGAAACCAGTGTGCATAGAGGTGAGCCTTGTGGAAATGTGTGACTCATACCCAGACCCAGGTGATGATCATTCACCTGGGGGGGAATGTACAGACTCACATCATAGTTATTAACTAGTGTCGGGTTAACTTACTTTAGAATTTAATATATGCCTGCCTCTTTAAAAACTAGGAATCTTTTAAAAAGAACCATTAGAGGGGCTGGCCAGTTAGCTTAGTTGGCTAGAGCACAGCCTTGTAACACCAAGATCGTGGGTTTGGATCCCCCAACCGGCCAGCCACCCCAAAAAAAGAAGCACCCATAGAAAAAAGGCATACCTGCGTTGGAGAGCAGTTCTTCAACTGAAGAATCAGGAACACAAATGACAAACCACACATCTCTCAGTATATATACATATATATATATATGTATATATACATGTATATATATGTATATATACATATGTGTGTATATATATATGTACATATATACATGTGTGTGTGTGTGTGTGTATGTATATATATATATACACACACAAGGGCACTTCAAAAAGTTCATGGGAAAAGAGAATACAAATCTTTCCATAAACTTTTTAAGTGCCCCCATATGTGTAACTCCCTAAAGAGAATTTGTACTTAACTTTTAGTGAATGTATTCAAAAATGGTAAGCGCACTGATATAATGATATTTGAAACTTATGTAATATTATATGTGTATTATAATTAAAATAATGGGTTAATAGCATAGGCATAAAAAGACCAGAAGAAAATAAGCTGAAGAAACTATAAAAAGACATTACACAGAAGGAGGGCTGGCTGATTAGCTCAGTTGGAAATACAAACATAGAAAAAAAAGTCACACCAATAATCAAAAAATCAAACTTAGTGGTATAACTTTATTAATGAATTTTTTAAAAATATCTTTACTAATAGTAAAAGTAATGTATCTATTATGCTAGGAACTGGGAAAATACAGAAGAAAATAAAGAACATTCATAATTCCTCCAGCCAGAGTTTACTGCAGTTACTATTTCGATGTATTTCCTTTATTTCTTTTTTTCTACACACACACACACCCCCACACAGAGAGAGATATACTGCTATTTCCAAGTAATAGTAATGGTATGTACTAAAATTTTTCTACATTATTAAATATCTGCCATATCAAGTAATTAGCAACCTGAATGTCTCCTCAGTAGAGGAATCAGTTTAAATAATTACATATTAACTCAATGTAAAATGTATTTCTATTACTAAAAATAGAAAAGAAAATGTAATGTCAAAAGAAAATGTGTCTGCTGTCTGTTAAAAGCCATATATGAAATGGTGTGTATGCTGTGATTTGAGCTGTTTGTCTGTATAATAATTATTTTCATGCCCTTAAATCCTACCTGAAATTCCTGTACATTCTTCTTGCTTCACTTCAGGGCCACTTCTCTGAGAAACCTTCCTTAAATCTCCAGTTATCCCAAGCAGGTGTTCTTTCCTGTGGACCTAGTATCTACTGTCATTTTGTGACAGTATCTACTATCACATTGTGTGACTGTTAGGAGTTCAGTTGCTCTTGGGGCAGAAACTGTGTTCTTTCCATCTTGCCAATCCTAGCACCTAGCACTATGTGCCTGGTGGAGCTTAATAAATATTTATTGAAGACTGCTTCTAAGAATAGAACATTTTGCTGGGATTTTATGGGATATACAAAGGAAAGAATACTTTCCAATTTCCAGTAAAACTAATCATCTAAACAGGAACAGAATATAAATAGAAATAGTTATATATAAACAATGAAAAATGAAATCTTTGAAAACTACAAGTAGAGAAAATTTCCTCAAGACCAAATTATAAAATGTAAATGAGAAAACAGCACCTGAACATACTCTTTGATTCATTTAATCAAAGACCAAAATGAATAGTAGTCTGAAAGTGGGTGTTCTTTTTCATAGCATAAAGTTCTCTAGTTTGATACTGTGTACTGCAATATCGATAACTGCAAATGGAGAGCATTTTTAACCTATGTACAGTGGTTACAATTGCCAAAAATGCTCTTTTCTGTACCATATGTAGCAGAGTAGCTATATCACTTACTGGCACTTTATAATGATGCTGTCTTAGGATATGACCACATCTTTCTCAAAGAAAGATTGTGATCTCTGCGAGATCCTAGTACAGTGTCAGGTACCTTGTGGACACACAAAAATACCTTTGGAATTTGAATTTTCATGTCAAGAGAATAATTGGGAGCTAGATTACTTTAGAGGAAGCTTAATATATTAAAATAAGTATGTAATTTTAATATTATTAAATACTTAGTAAATTAAGTATTTAGTTGTCCTTATTGTAATGAGTTTGGTTTTTTCCCTCTTGGTCAGAGACTTCAGTTTTTTTTCCCTTAGAGTCCTGCGTTTTCTTTTCAGTTAGAGGCCCCTTGTATACGACATTTCAGCTAGGAAAAGATGCCAGCCTGGGAAGAAAAAAGTTTTTTGTTAAAAAGGATATAATGAAATAGAATCTAGTAAGTCTTTGGCCATACAGCAACTTAGATGCAACTTCAAAGACTAAATTTTCATGTACTTAAAAATATGTAGGAATTGAGCCTGTTTTTTTCCCCCATTGTGCTAAAGAATGTATTATATCAAGTCCTAAATTATAGATAAGAAAACTAAGGAACAAGGCAACTTTTTTTCAAATTACATATCTGCTCAGTTTATCTGTTACAGTCTTGATTATGTGATCGAGGGTTTTATTTCTAATTTTTCTGATTTTTCTTTTAGATAGTCATGTTTCTTATATAAGTGTTGGGAAAATTAAGGTTTATAGTCTTGTTCAGGCTTCAGAGGCATTGCTAGGCCTCTGACCGAAGAATGACCCTGCATAGGCTATGTGCCAGACTCTCAGAAACTGTGTGCAGGCCTATGGGATGGTCACCTATAACCATTAGATAACGAGGAAAGTAAGTCCTGGAGCTTCTTGGACCTTGGGAACCTGGCCAGTTCTCAGGGCCAGAGAACATCTTGAAGACTTATGAGTAAAGATCAAAGCATTAATACAATAACCACAGCTGCATGTTTGCATGCAGACTAATGTTATCAGTCTGTGGCTGGATAATATAAGCAGGATTTCCCCAAACTGCTCTCTGAAGTCTCACCCGTGGAGTGGACACACTGCCTGGGACAATTCCAGCTGGGACTCCAGATTGCTGTTCACGGGACTTCCCAGCACTGCTTGGATCTGGATGTAGGTGTTTTCCCAGTTTGGTGATGTATACACTGTTTAATTTCTTTTCTTAATATTTCTGCATAATCTTGCTTTCTTTGCTTACTTATCACTGTACCTCAATAAATATCATAAACTGGCTTATTAGTGTGACGAGTGGTTTCTTTTACCAGTGAATCCTTTGAACCCAAACGAAAGTAAAACTTTTGACAAAACAGTAATTACAATCATTCGTCTGTATTTGTTATCGTCCTTTATGGGAATCACAGGATCCCGTATAATTTTACTAATAAATTTTCTGAAACACAGAAAACAATTTGTGAAGTTTACTTAATTAGACCCTTTAAGTTAGTGGTTCTTAATCCTTTTTCGATCAAAGAATCTTAGCCAAATTAAATATTCTCTCTCCAGGAAAAATGTACATATATGCAGAATTTTACATAACATTTTAGTAGCTGATGATTACCCTGAATCTAGCCTCCTGGGTTAGGAACCTGTGCTCTATATTATTTTATATATATATATTTTGTGAATTTAACATTGGGTGCTTTTAGAAGTGTCAAAAGGATTTTTATCATACAGCAGATTATAAAGCCATTTTCCAACACTATCACAGAGTTCTTACATATTTTTATTGCATTATTTACATATAAATCTGAAATGACTTTGAATTGTTTGAAATATTTACTTATAAGTTTTGTTTTCTGTCTTATTTTTCTGACAATTGTCTTTTTAACCAACAACAGATTTTCTTTTCTTACTCTAGATTCCGAAGAGGCTCAGTCTGTAAATCCTTCTAGTGTTGATGAAAATATTGACTCTGAAATAGAGAAAGACTCTCTCATCTGTGAAAGTAAACAAGTACTTCCCAGTAAAGCACCTCTTCCATCTGCCCTTGATGAGTATGAGTTCAAAGATGATGATGATGAAGAAATAAATAAAATGATTGATGACAGACATATTCTTAGGAAAGAACAACGAAAAGAGAATGAATCTGAAGGAGAAAAGAATAGTTTATTTGCAAAACAGGAGAAAGCCTTCTATCCTAAATCATTTAAAAGTAAAAAACAAAAGCCATCTAGGGTTTTATATTCAAGTACTGAAAGTTCTGATGAAGAAGTTCTTCAGAACAAAAAGGTTTCTACTGCATGTTCTGTCCCTGAAACATCACATTCTGATATACAAACCAAGAAGGAGTATGTAGTTTCAAGTGAACACAAACAGAAAGGCAAAGTTAAAAGAAAATTAAAAAACCAGAACAAAAATAAAGAAAACCAAGAGCTGAAGCAAGAAAAAGAGGGAAAAGAAAACACCAGAGTAACAAACTTGACAGTTAGTACTGCTCTAGATTGTTCAGAAAAGACCAGAGAAGAGGGGAATTTTAGGAAATCTTTTAGCCCAAAAGATGATACTTCATTACATTTATTTCATATTTCCACTGGTAAATCTCCCAAACACTCTTGCGGATTAAGTGAAAAACAGTCAATACCACTAAAACAAGAACATACTAAAACATGTTTATCACCAGGAAGTTCTGAAATATCATTACAGCCTGATCTTGTTCTGTATGATAACACAGAATCTGAATTTTTGCCAGAAAGTTCAACTGTAAAATCTTGTAAGCATAAGGAAAAAAGCAAACATCAGAAAGATTTCCACTTAGAATTTGGTGAAAAATCACATGCCAAAGTAAAGGATGAAGATCATAGTCCAACATTTGAAAATTCAGATTGCACACTAAAAAAAATGGATAAAGAGGGTAAAACATTAAAAAAACATAAATTGAAACATAAGGAGAGGGAAAAAGAAAAACATAAAAAAGAAATTGAAGGTGAAAAGGAAAAATATAAAAATAAGGATGGTGCTAAAGAACTTCAAAGGAGTGTGGAATTTGATAGAGAATTTTGGAAAGAGAATTTTTTTAAAAGTGATGAAACCGAAGACCTGTTTTTAAGTATGGAACATGAGTCCCTAACGTTAGAAAAAAAATCAAAATTGGAAAGAAACATAAAAGATGATAAACCAGCCAAGGAAAAGCATGTCTCAAAAGAGAAGAACTTTAAAGAAGAACGGGAAAAGATTAAAAAGGAAACTGAGAAATCTTTTAGGGAAGAAAAAACAAAAGACCTAAAAGAAGAAAGAGAGAATATACCCACAGATAAAGAAACAGAATTCAGTTCTTTGGGTATAAGTGCCAGTGAGGAATCCACAGGGCTACATTCAGTGGAAAAGGAAGTAGACATTGAAAAACAAGAAAAGCATGTAAAAGAAAGTAAGGAAAAATCTGAGAAACGATTTCAAACTAAAGAAAAGGACATGGAAAAACCTGAAAGAAAAAGTTCTGAAAAAGAGAAGAAGATAAAACATGATCATAAGTCTGAAAAAGACAAATTAGATCTTAGTGAATGTATTGATAGAATAAAAGAAAAGGACAAACTATATTCACATCACACAGAAAAATGCCATAAAGAAGGTGAGAAGATCAAAAATATTGCTACTATTAAAAAAACTGATGATAGAGAGAAGAATAGAGAAAAGATGGATAGGAAACATGACAAAGAAAAACCTGAAAAAGAGAGGCATCTAGCAGAAAGCAAAGAAAAGCACTTGATGGAGAAAAAAAATAAACAATCAGATAATAGTGAGTATACTAAATCAGAGAAAGGCAAAAATAAAGAAAAAGACAGGGAAATCGATAAAAAGGAGAAATCTCGAGATAAGGACAGTATAACTAACTCCAAACACTTACAGGAAGAGAGAAAGTCGAGTATAATAGACAGTAGTAAAGCACAACATGAAAAAACTTTACCCTTTAAAGAAAAATCAAAAGATGAACCTTTGAAAACTCCAGATGGAAAGGAAAAAGATAAAAAAGACATAGATAGATACAAAGAACGAGACAAACATAAAGATAAAATCCAGCTAAATAGTTTACTCAAATTGAAATCTGAAGCAGAAAAGCTTAAACCTAAGTCATCTCCAGCATCAAAAGATACTCGACCTAAAGAAAAGAGGTTAGTGAATGATGATTTAATGCAGACAAGTTTTGAACGAATGCTAAGCCTTAAAGACTTAGAAATAGAACAGTGGCACAAAAAACATAAGGAAAAAATTAAGCAAAAAGAAAAAGAACGTTTGAGAAATCGTAATTGTTTGGAACTTAAAGTAAAAGATAAAGAAAAAACAAAACATGCACTAGCTGAAGCCAAAAACAAAGAACTTACTAGGTCAAAGAGTTCAGAGTTGACTGATGTTTTTACCAAGGAGAAACAGTCTAAAGATGCTGTAAGTAACAGATCACAGTCTGTGGACACCAAAAGTATAATGAATTTAGGGAAGTCATCCTTTGTTTCAGATAATAGCTCAAACAGGTCTCCTAGATCAGAAAGTGAAAAGCCAGGTCTCAGCTCCAGATCTGTATCCATGATTTCTGTTGCTAGTTCAGAAGATTCCTGTCATACTACAGTGACAACCCCAAGGCCTCCAGTTGAATATGACTCTGACTTTGTGTTAGAAGGTTCAGAGTCCCAAATGTCCTTTTCCCAGTCACTTTTTTTGCCAATTGCCAAATCTCCTGCCCTTCTTGAAAGGGAATTGGACAGCCTGGCTGAACTGCCAGAGCGGATTAAACCACCGTATGCAAACAGACTTCCAACGTCTCATCTCAGGTCATCTTCTACAGAAGACATTAAACTAATTATAAACGAGGGAAGATCTAGTGTAGAAGTTCGAAGATGTAGCATGCCATCTGTCATTTGTGAACATACAAAACAATTCCAAGCAATATCAGAAGAAACCAGTCAAGGTAGCTTATTAGCTGTGCCAAGAGATTCTTGTCCTTCTCCCAAACTTGAGGTATCCTCAAATGTTCCTGAAAGAGATCTTTCAAATGTGTCTAACATACATTCCAGTTTTGCAGCTTCTCCAACTAGGTCTGTAAACAGCAAATATATTTCAGCCGATATGAATGTTATCAAGAGTGCTGCTCCAGTGGGCACTTTAATGGATAGTTCTGTTCATTTAGAGCTGTCTAATCAGATTGGTGTGATCCAGAATAAATCATGGGAGATACCTGTTGATAGAAGGGAGTCTTTAAGCACCAGTGACTTTATCTGCCCAAATTCTGGTACACCTGATCACGATTCCTCTGTTGAGGGTTTTTGTAATTCTGACAACAAAATAAAAGAACAGAACACTGATTTTTTATCCCTGCGCCAGACTGAGCTGCCAGGAAACTCTTGTGCTCAGGATCCAGCATCCTTTCTGCCTTCACAGCAACCTTGCTCTTTCCCCAGCCAATCAGTTTCAGATGCTGAATCTATTTCTAAACATATGTCTCTGTCCTGTGTTGCCAATCAAGAGCAAGGTATTTTACAACAGAAAAATGCAGTTCAAATGATCAATTCTGTTTTAGATACTGATAATGAATCTACAAAAGATACAGAAAATACTCTTGTCCTAGCAGATGTTCAAAAAACAGATGCGTTTGTCTCAGTGTATCCTGAAAGCACTCTTCAAGAAGCATCACCAAACTTTGAGAAGGCTAATAATACTTTGCCTGTGTTACCATCAGAAAAGGACTTTAATGGAAGTGATGCCTCTTCTCAGCTAAATACACATTATGCATTCAGCAAACTAACTAACAAGTCTTCCAGTGGTCATGAAGTTGAGAATAATACAACTGATATTCAGGTTATTTCACATGAAAAAGAAAACAAACTGGAGGGTTTGGTTTTAACTCATTTGAGTAAGTGTGATTCTGATTTGTGTGTAATTAATACAGCGATGCCAAAAGGAAACTTAAATGAACAAGATAATCCAAAACATTGTCCTGAAAATGAAAAGTGTGTGTTTTCCATCGAAAGTGAAGAATCTGAACAAAATGCTTTATCAAGTCTGGAAAACCATTTACAGCAGTCAGCTCAACCAGAAATGCATAAATATGGTCAATTAGTTAGAGTAGAGTTAGAAGAAAATGTTGAAGACGATAAAACTGAAAACCAGATCCCTCAAAGAATGACTAGAAACAAAGCAAATACAGTGGCAAATCAAAGCAAACAGATTCTTGCTAGCTGTACACTGTTATCAGAAAAGGACAGTGAATCTTCATCTCTTAGAGCAAGAATAAGATTAACTGAAGAAGATGATCCTCAAATCCACCATCCACGGAAAAGGAAAGTGTCACGGGTACCTCAGCCTGTGCAAGTGAATCCTTCTTTACTGCAAGCAAAAGAGAAAACTCAGCAATCTCTGGCAGCCATCGTAGATTCTCTGAAATTAGATGAGATTCAGCCATACAGTTCAGAGAGAGCAAATCCATATTTTGAATACTTGCACATAAGGAAAAAAATTGAAGAAAAGCGCAAATTATTGTGTAGTGTTATTCCTCAAGCACCTCAGTATTATGATGAATATGTAACATTTAATGGATCCTATCTCCTGGATGGAAACCCCTTAAGCAAGATCTGTATTCCCACAGTAAGTAAATTGTCACTTGATATACCTCTGCAACACTGTTCAATAGAAGTATAATGCAAGCCACATATTTAATTTAAAATTCTCTAGTAGCCACATTTTTAAAAAATAAAAATTTTAATAAATTTAATAAGTAAATTGGGTTTATTTAACCCAGTATGTCCAAAATACTGTTTGAACATATCAACATATAAAAATTATTAATGAGATATTTTACAGTTTTTTTAACTAGTCTTTGAAATCTGACGTGCTTGCAGCACAAGTCAATTCAGACAAGCCACATTTCTGGAAGTGCTCAATAGATGTGTGTGGCTAGTGGCTATCTTATTGGACAGCAGGTCTATAGAATTTTTTTTTCCTTACCTGATTTTCCTTATAAAAGAAGTATGCTTTTATTTTTTTGGAAGGCTAATGCTTCTATGTATGCTTTTGATCTCATTCTTTTCAGTCTTTTCTGGGACCTTCCTCTTAAACCACTGTTCTCACTAGTATATTTTGTCAATTTTCCCTCTCCATTGACCTTTTATCCACCCATTCAGAACATATTTGGATCTCCTCCATCCTGCAGAGAAAAAAGCTCCCCCTTGAATATGCCAGCTTGTCAAGCTCACCCTGTCTCTCTTTCCTTCACTGCCGTACTCCTGGAGAGGAGCCTGCATGATATTTTCTGTCTCATTTCCTATTTGTTTCTCAGCCATCATGCACTGGCAGAGGTCACCAGCAAGCTCATAATTGCCAGATTCATTGGCCTCTTTTTTTTTTTCTTTTTTTTCTATTCAATCTGTCAAATTTGACGTTGTTGACCATCTTGTTCTTCATAAAATCCTTCCCTCCCTGGTCTTTCATGATGGTGTTCTCTTCTGGTTCCTCTGCTTCACTGACTAATCTTTTTCTATCTCTCTTAATGACTCCTTTTTCTACCCACCATTTAAACATGAGTTGTCTAGTGATCCACTCTTCAGTCAACTTTTTGTTCTGTGTGTCTTCCAGATGTGGAAATGTGGAAATTAATTCTGTGGTTTCATTAGTCTTTCAGGGGGCAGTTAGTCCCAAAATAATTCTTACCTGTTCATATCATCTCTGTTGACCTCCAGAATCAAATATGGGTGGCTTCTGGGTGTCATCATATAAATGTCCTTCACACATCTTGTCATAAGTTGGGTTCTCCAGGAAGCAAACTCTGAGATTATGTGCAAGAGGTTTATTGATGATTGCTGTCATGAATAACTAAACATGTGAGGGAAGCAGAAGTGGGCAGAGCAGGAAGTTGAAGTGAAATGCAGATGCAGCCATGACCTCAACTGAATCCACAAGAGCTCCAGAGTGGGATGACCATTCTGATAGGTGGCCTGCCTTCAGGGAGGGAGCATGCCCTTGGGCATGCCAACACTCCTCCCTGAAAGGTAGTTTTTGAAGAGGGACTCCAGTGATAGCTGTCAGCCACCAGCACTCCCAAGAGCTGGGGGATGAGTGCCTTATTCCTGCACTGAGACCTCAAACTTAACACGTACCAAAAGAAATTATTTACCCCTCAACTTCCTCAGAAACAAATCTGTATTTGTTAGTGGTGACAGCAAAGTAGAAAATGCTCAGTCACCAAATTCTAACCACTCCACCTTAGAACTGTACCAAAATCTGTACCCTCTGCCACTGCCTTGGTTTAGGGCCCTCATTATCTCTGACTTAGATCATTGTGACTGGAACATTCTCTTTTGTTAAATTTCTATCTCTCTTAAAACAATAAAAGTCATTTCCCTACTTAAATACCTAAACTATGTGGCTTCTCATTGCCTGCAGCTTAAAATTCATACAATGTGACCCCTGCTTACCTCTCCAGCTTTATTTTCTCACTACTCACCCAGTATCTCAGCCAAACTGAACTCAGTCTTATACAGAAATCTCTCTTTCACTACTGTCAATATCTTTGCGGTGCTTCTCCCTCTCTCTAAAATGCTCTTCTCATGCCCCTTCTCCAGCCTTTTCCATGCCGTTTTTCTAGCGGTGATATTACGTTTGTGTGAAATCTTGTCAAAGCAGAATTGCTTGTGTCTTCCTTATACTTACCCTGTAATATCATAGTTAATCATTGATATGTCTGCTGCTAAGCTATAATCTGATTAAAGGCTAGGATACTATTTATCTCTCATAGAATGAGTCCCAAATTTATCTTCAGTACTGAATGCACTACTGATGTCCATAACCATATTTCTAGCTGCTTCTGGATATCTCCTGAATGTCCTGCAAGATCCTTAAAGTCATTATGTTCAATATCAAACCTATTACTTAATGTGTTCTTTTTGCCCTCTATCATTATCTGCTGTCTCCTTTCCCAGGGTGAGAACCCAAAATCCAACCTTGATCTCTTCCTCTCTTCCCGCACATCAAATCAGTCACTAAGTCATATTGATTCACCTCACTTCTTTTCCCATTCTCATTACTATCACTGCCGTGCAAGGCCTTCATTTAGCTCCTTAGGCTATTCACTCAAATATGTGAATACTGCATCTTTAAATGTCATATTGTATATGCAGATAATTCATAACTGTGCTAAGTATTGTGCTGGTAACTAAATAGAGATGAGCAAAACAGGCATTCTGAATTGCTGCCATAGGACCCTGGTGCTCGTCTAATCTCTTCTCTCAATCTAACCTTATTGTCTGGGTTCGTTATAAAACAGATCTGATTATGTGACTGCCGGGCTAAACATATTCGAGGACTCATAGTTTTCTATAGGCTAAAGGCCCAATTCCTTATTACTGCATGCAGAGTCCTTCTCATCCTTTTCTAGGCTCAGCTTTAGTTACTACACCTACCGCACACAATAAGTCCCCTGACCATTCTGTGCTGTTTCTCATCATGCCTTTAAAGATGTTGTTCCTTCTTTCAAAGCCCAGTTCAAAAAAGATCAAAAAGCTAAAAGAAAGATTTTTTTTTATTTCCACATCCACAGAATATACCTGATGCTAGTGCCTTGTAAGTCTTCTTAAAAGATAGATTTAGGTAGCTGTAGTGGTAGATTTTTAAAAAGAGCTGTAAATAAATTTGTTGTTAGACTCAGTAGCATCATGGTTAATGATTCAAAGAATATAAAGCTAGTAACTTCCTTGTTTCTTTTATTCCCCAACTTTATTTCCTTTTAAAGGGGAAGTTTTAACTGAAATAATATATAGTATCATGACATATAGGTATAACTATAAAGAACATATTTAAATTTGGACTTTGTACAAACCCCTTCAGTAAAAACAATTTCAAATACTCGTAAATCATGTTAGATTGTCTTCTTATGCAGTGTACCTATGGAATATATATGTGTGTATTGTATGCACATATATGTGTATTACACCTTTTCTTATTCCTGCAAAGGTGATGTAATACAAGTTTGATTTCCTTGAAACAGTTCTGGGGGTATATCTTTGATTATATTATTAGAATTTAGTTACATCAAGTACTGTTTCAAAAGGCTATCAGCAAAGCTGAGAAATATTTCTGGATGTAGTGGAGAGGTTTTTGTGTGACTTTTTTAATGAGCATTACTAAAGTAGAGAAAAAACACAATATAGTAGAAAGAACAGTTGATTTTTAATTAGCATGCATGAGTTCAAATCTAGATTTTGCTACAGACCAGCTTTGTGACCTTGAATAATTCATTTAATTTTCCTGCTCCTTAGCTTCCACATCTGTAGAATAAGAATAATACCTACCCCACCTCAAAGCAGGTTGAAATAGTATGTGCCAAAGATCATTAAAAACTTTTAAGGGCCAGCCCCGTGGCTCACTGGGGAGAGCGAAGGGCTGGTAGTGCCGAGGCCGCAGGTTCGGATCCCTTATAGAGATGGTCGGTGCGCTCACTGGCTGAGCGTGGTGCAGCCAACACCGAGCCAAGAGTTGCGCTCCCCTTACTGGTCAAAAAAAAAAAAAAAAACTTTGAAAACACTGTTCAGAGTTAAGGGTTGCCATCATTTTATCCAATTCCAAGTGACTTTAAGGTTCATGTTTATTAGAACTAATGTGTTAACTCCATCCTTGTGCTCATAAAAGACTCTGCTTTTGAGTTTACTGAACTGATGTTCAAAATTTAGATTAAAAAAAAAAAAATAAAGACCAGAATAACAAAAATCAGTTTGACAAGTACATTATTTTTCATACTTTTCAACGTGGTTTTATCATTTATTTCTCCCCGGCCAGCTAATTGCCATTTTATCAAAGTAACCCTTTCTCGCCGTTATGTGGTCTGGTTATAAAACCCATTAGAAATGTGGTAAAATGTCCCCAAAGTCAGTTTACGTGTTTATTTTTTCATTAAGTATTTTTCTCACAATTTAACTAGTATGCTGCCATTTTTCCAAAGGAAATCAAGGGGGGGAAATAGAACTGCAGATCAAGTTCTCCCAAATCAAATGAATAGGGGAGACTTGTCACAACTTGCTGTGGCCACTGGTAGCAGCACACTCTGCAGAAACCCTCCAGGGAGATTCTGAGAGTTAATGCTGAAGGGGAAGTGCGTCCTGGGAAGCTGTCAAGAGAATAACTATTCTTGAGGCTTTGAGACTCACAGATATTTAAAAAACAAAATCTCCAAGCATGATTTACTTAGGGGTAGATGAGGAAAAAAGCAAAGGGAATGTTTCCCCAGAAAGTCTCCGTATTTTCCTTTGGTGATTTTACTTCTCTGTATATAATCAATGTTGATAATGCCCAAGTTTGTACATTCTGCCCAAACCTCTCTCCTTGGCTCCTTTTTTGCTAACTGCACAGCACCACCCGAAAGCCCATAAGCTTCACAAACTCAACATGTCAGCACTGAACTGAACTGACCCAAAAACCTGCTTCTCTTTCTCCACTCCTGTTCCCTCCTATGTTCTCTATATAGTACCAACCTCCACTTTTCACACTGAAAACCTGTAAGTCCTCCTCAGCTGTTCCCTTTTTCTTCATCCCTCCTATTCAGTAAGTCACCAGTATCTTTAGTGGTGACTTACTCTCCACTCCCTCCTCCATCTCACATCAGTGTGGCAGTGATCTGATTCCTTAATTCCTTACCTACGATCTTGTCCCCCTATTGTCCGCTCTCTAGACACAGCAGTAAGCTGTAAGAAGTGGTCCCCTGTTACGTGGAAGATTTACCACAATATGTTCTGCATATAATATCTGTTCCACCACATGTTAATTTAAATACCTTCTGTGTGGGGAGAAAAGGATTTCATGGTTAAATAAGTTTGGGAAACCATTTATGTAAAGATAAGTAGGTTGCTTCACTGCAGGACTACTCAGAACATTTAATGTGTTAATTGTGAGACTTCGCAATAAGTGCATGTATACAAATATATACTGTTTTCTAGACTTACTTGTTCCTGTAAGTCATCTTCTCTTTCAAACATGCTTTAAGAAAAGCTGATTTACAGAATAGACTAAGACCTTCATTACTTTGCATCTCTTTATTCTCATATCAAATTTGATGTTCCAGGAACTCAAGACTGTTTGTAGTTGCTGATGGATACCTTACTATTTCTTTGTTTCATGCCTTTGATCATGCTATCCTCTCTTCTGAAGGGAGGGAATTATCTCCCTCCCTCCTTTCCCTTTTTTCCCCACAGTAACTCATTTCTCTAACTCTCTACTCTGGCTTTTCCTTTAAGATGCGGCTCAGGCATTACTCTCTCGAGGAAGCCTTCTCTGGCACCCGAATCCCAGATGAGTAGATATTCTTCCTCTGTGCTCCTTGAAATAACTGAAGGCCTGTATGATTTTGCAGAACTAAAACAATAGCACCAAACCTACAACTTTTGTTAAATTTAAAGCAGTTTACAGGACACAGAAATCAAACAAATGTATTATTGCAATTAGAGGCCTGAAAAATGATCACCCCTAAAAAAAAAAAGAAAAGAAAAATGATCACCCCTAATAAGTTATTGGTCTTATAGAATTTTCCACATTCTGATTCGACTGATTGAGTCCTTGTGATGTTATTTAACATGTTTTTCAGTCCCCCATAATTCCTGTAAATTGTTTACTGATTATAAATATAGAGTCTTAATAAATCCAAGAGCTTTTCATATGTGATGTTGTATGGTTCCTGTTGGCATCACATCAAGAAGCAGATAGTAATACCTAGTTGTCTCACTTTCATATGACAGTTTCATATGAGTTAAACTGTCAGAAGAGTAAAGTTATTGTACTGTGTCAAAATGTACTGAGATATCTTACTTTGCCCTAATTTGCTGACAGTAATTATAAGCAGGGTTCAGAGGGAGAAAATACAAATGCTCCAAGGGGTAGAGGGAGAATATTCAGGGGTCACAGATTGTCATACTTGGATGTCTCTATATTAACAGTAAAGTGCACACATAGATTGAGTCAGCCTCCTTAACCTCCAGCATCTACCAGAAAGCATAATCCATTATAATACCAAATTGGAAATGAACTGTAGTCTTTTTAGAATATTGATAGACCAAGTCATGTGGGATATCACATGTAATACAGAAGTTTGAAAACCACAAATTGATTGGACAGTTTTGTCTACTTTTATAAAAGACAATTCTCCAAAGAGACTTCACTTACTATATGATATATTCTGACTGCTGTAATCTTTATGAATGTTTTCTCCATGTTTATACCAGCTTTTGTTTTTGTGATTCCTTCCTCTCTCCCTGTCTGTGAGCTATCATTTTCTGATGCTCTAAAATATATCTCCCCATAGTAATTTCCTTAGTCCTTCTAATTTGCTCTTGAAATTTGCTGTGGCCTCAGAATCAAAACATCTAAACTTGCTGGATTGCTCTGCTGTGTTTCAAATAGCTGGAAGTGACTGAGAAGTAACAACTAGTTTATAATTAGTACTGTATTATTTAATTCACAGAACATCAGAATTTAAGTTATACTCTAAAAGGGTTTAATTTTAAAAGAATAGCCCATTATTGTAAATAAAACCTAATATTGTTAACTATGTTTTTAAATTAGATTACACCACCACCTTCACTGTCAGATCCACTTAAAGAGCTTTTTCGACAACAGGAAGTTGTAAGAATGAAACTACGTTTGCAACACAGTATTGAAAGGGTAAGAAATGTTTACACTTAGATTTTGCTAAAAATAACTTTTAACAATAAATTAAAATTGTCTACAGTTTTTTATTAGTGGATTTTCCTTATTTAGAACCAATTTGGGGAAATGGCTTGATTTTATCTTGTGCTTATCCAATTAGAGAATTTTAAAGCCTATTTTAGGATAGCTGCTCCCATATTATAATTCATATTGAGTATACTTTTGATATATAAACATCTCTAATAATTTTTTGTTATCATTTGTTCAATTTGCAGAACTATAGCAATAGATTTCTAGTGGGACATTTGAATTTCCAAGTTTTGAAATCATTGCTTGTTACTAGCTACTTCAGGGCTAAAGTGCAAAATGCTTAAGAAGTCTGTGCCTTTTCTGTGTCATTTTAGGTCTTTGGTATCTGGTTTCCAATGGTTAGTCTCAATATGAAATTATAGGAAAAAATTATTTCGTATCTAATTATTTCTAGAAACCGTAAAAGTCACTTAACTTGGATATACAAAAATATAACAACCTCTTAATCTTTTAGGAGGGTTGAGGACCTCTGAAAATGTAATGTAAGCTATATGATCCTTCTTCACAGAGAAATATACACATACTCATATGCAAGCAAAGTCTTGTATGTAATTTCTTTGATTCATACATGATTGATGTCCCAGGGCAGAGGTTCTTAACCTTTTTTGTGCTGTGGACCCCTGTAACAGTCTGGGAAATTTGGAACCTCTTCTCAGAATAATATTTTTAAATAAAGTAAAATTCATAGGATTAGAAAGAGAAGCAGCAAATGAAAGAAATGCTGTTATAGAATGTAAAACACTGCATAACCCATTGTCAGTGAACAGTTTGTTAGTGATAAGAAGTTAGGCCAAGTAACACGTGTCAATATCTACTTCAACCATCAGATGTATTTAAAGCCACCTGGTATATATTTCATTTATGTGTCTATCCAGGTTATAGAAAGCCAACCCACCTTACAAACAGTTAAGAATTCTCATTTGAACTGCAATTTGCAGAACTTTAACAAATAATAAAATGACACCACCTTTCACCTATTGATCCCCAATTAATTTAGAATTGCAGAATACTAGAGAGCAACTTAAATGTCTGACCAATGAGAGCACAAACAACTTTACCATTTGGTGGCTGTATAACTACCAGGGGCATAATTGCTTGATACTTGACCAGCTATGTTGTAACAAGTGTGTCTACATAGAACAACAACTGCAATCATGTGTCATAGAGCAGCAGATCTAATTGCTGAAAATTTTTTTTTTATTGAATCATAATTGATTATACATATTTTGGGGGTTCAATGTTGACATAAGTTGATCAAACCAATATTAACTAGTATGTGTATTTTTACAAATTGTGCTTATTCTTTATGCCCCTTGTCCAATCTCTCCCTGTCCCCCTCTCCCTCCCCACTCCCACCACTGATAACCCTAGATTTCTTCTCTCCCTCTGAAGGAGTAATGGTTATTCTATTGATTTGTTGCCTAAATGATCTGTCCAATGCTGATAGGTGTGTTCAGGTCCCCCAATATAATCATAGAGCAGCTGCTGCTTCTGTTACTCTTGAATGTATTTTGTGGAAAGAGACATCCTCTTCTTTTCTTCAGTCTCCGCTAGTGACTCTTCTTATGTCAGCGCATTCCAGTGGCTGGTGGATCATCTGCGTGGTGGTTGTGACATCTAGCCACTTTCATGGCAGCCATGGTTACTGAGGTGGCTGTGGTGGGCCACCCACATGGAGATGAAATTTTTGGCGTGCTCCTTGGTGCTGGTGGTTTGCCTGGTAGTGGGGGGTCTGGGCTCCAGCTCTATGCCTCAGGACTCCAAGCAGAGCCCCGAGGCACTGGTGGTGTGTCTGGTTGAGGGGTGGGGTCCGGTCCTCAGCTCCATGCCCTGGGCCCGCTGGGCAGGCCCTGAGGCACTGGTGGTGTGCCTGGTTGTGGGTGGGGGGGGGGGGTCCAGTCCCTGGCTCCATGCCTCATGTCCTCTGGCAGACCCAGAGGTGCTGGTTGTATGCTTGGGCCAGAACTAATTTTTGGTCCTTTGCTTCTAAAATGGGAGAACTTCCTGTGGGAACCAGTACTTGAGCTGTGTGGTTGAGCTAAATTTCTGCTTTGCTGCTGTTTCCCTAGGGAAGACCTTTTGTGCAGCTCAGGGTTTAATGGTTGACCTAATAGGTACTTCCGGCTCTCCGGAGACCTTGTGGATCTGGGTTGTGTAGAAACTGATCTGGGCCTGAGTTTCTTCATCAAACTGCACCCCATGCAATTCTGCATTCCTGACCAGTCTCCTCTGAGTGGTCCTGCGCTAATTGGGGGGCTGTCCTTGCTGTGTCCCCTTGTTCTCCCGGTGGGCCCATCTCCCCCACCACCTGTGCTCCAAACATTTCCCATGGGACGGGCCCTGAGCCGGTCCCTTGCGATGACTCACCAGCCTCTGAATGGCTCCCCTTTTTCAGCTGTTCTGCTCCTCACAACTGTATGGGTCCACAGGAACCCTATTAGTGGTCTTGCTGTCCTGGGGGCCACCAAGGCCCTCTTGTCCCCTGCCACCTCCAAGTAACTCCATCTGAAGGGCACAGCTGCGGCTTCTGCCAGCTCCTGCTCCCTGCGCTCAGCAGCTCCAGCCTTAAAGTTTCCACGGCCTGAAACACTCTGAGTAGTTTTTTCTTTCTCTCATCATGGCTTCTCCTGCCTTCATGAACTCCATAGGTCTTTCCTCTTCTTTTCCCGAGCTCCAGCAGCCCCAGCTTGTAAATTGGTTGATTTGTGGAAGAGAGTGACACTGGGGACCATCTGTTCCACCATCTTAACTGGAACTCCTAATTGAAATTTTGAAGAAGAAATTACTATTAAAATTTGGGGGGATATCTGTAATAACTATAATATATATTGAAAATATTTGTGATTTCTATGGATGGCGAAGTTGCAGATACCTCTGATTCTACTGTGGTTTGTGGACAACATTCATAATTGAGGTAAATGGCAGTTGGAGGTTAGTGAAAATAAAGATGTAATTTTTTCCAATCCAGGTTCGCAGACTGCTCTCCCCCAACTCTGTCCATAGGCTTCTTCCAGATGTGAGGACACCAGTTTAAGAACTCCTGTTCCAGGATTTTTTCCCCACAGAAATAATAGCATTTGAATGCTATACTAAATGAATGAACAAGGCTTGCAGCCAGAGCCTCTAGCCCATTTCCTTGGAACTGCCTCATGCCCCACTCTTTCACTCCTAAACTAACAGGAAGCAGTTCTTTGGCACACACATAATCCTCTTAAGACATTGTGTGAGGGTTCAAAGATATAAAATCAAGAACACCAATCTGAAGTGGAATATTTGGACTATCAATTACACAGCATATCTTTGTTAATTATTTTAGGAGAGGGAGGGTCTGACTTTAGAAAATATATTTCTCACATTTTGCTTTTGAGGAATATTTGGTCGTTGCTCATAATCTCTACAGGACTACAACCAACTCTTTAGGAAGACACAAGTTATTTTTTACTATCCGACTAAGTTGTTGGATATTTATCACTTCAACTTGCTATTTAAACTTATACTTAAGTATTGGACTTACCTCTTTTGAGTATCGTTTGTAACATAAGAATTAAGAAGTTAATTAGGACCATGTTTCTTTGTCTTCTCTTCAAATTGTAAATGTAGTAAAACTCTACAATAATACATGTTTGGGTATAATATGGCCTGCATCCTCCAGTGGGACAGGACTAAAGTTCTTGTCAGTTGAGGGGAGAATGAGGAACATGGTAAAGAGAAGATTAGATTCATCCTTTGTGTTCTCCCAGGCCAGCCTCCCATACAGCGCTGTCAGAATGATGAATGGCATATGACTGGGTCGTTCCTGGGATCATTACCTCTGTCCTTGAAGTTCTAGCCAGCCACAGGTCCTAGGGTTATCCCCATTGATACTTAAGCCAAAGAATACAGTTACCACCTGACAGCACAGGTCTGTAGCCAGGATCAGGATGGAATGGGATCTGCAGCTGGACCCCAGGAATTCCCAGTCTGCTAAATGCAGAAGATTGCTTAGATCATTTCATTATCCTTATGATAGCATGACTCTGCATAGTACATAATTGGAAATTTTGGACTCCACTTGATACATTCAGGCAGGATTTTACTGTCATTGTCAGAGGTTTACAAGCAGTTGGATCAGCATACAGTATGTTTATTTGAAAGTATTCATTATAAAAGACAAGCTGCCATCACAAGGGAATACCACTTTATACCTGTTAAAACGGTTATAATTGAAAAGACAGATAATAGTAAGTGTTGAGAAGGATGTGAAGAAATTGGAACCCTCATACGTTGCTGACAGCAATATAAAATGATACAGCTGCTGTGGAAAACAGTTTGGCAGTTAGTTCTTCAACAAGTTAAACAGAGATACTGCATGATTCAGCAGTTTTTTAACCCACTCCTAGTTTTTTACCCAAGAGAAATGAAAACATACATCCAAACAGAAACTTGAGCCTGAATGTTCATAAGCAGCATTTTTTATAATAGCCTCAAAGTGGAAACAACCTGTAGGGGAAGCATAATGTCAAGTCTTCCCTCTTAAGTACTCTGTCTGGGTCTAGGAATTAAATTGACATAAAACAGATTAACAGGAAAAAAAGCATACAGATTTATTCGATACAAATTTTACATGACCCAGGAGCCCTCATAAGAAAATGAAGACCCAAAGAAGAAGTAAAACCTAAATGCTTTTATGCTGGGTTGAACAAAGGCAATTATGGAAAAGTAACTAAAATATACAGGGAAGCTGTAGGAAGATAAAAGTTAATTTAAGGATGTCTGTACAGAATTTTCATGGCCTTGAACTCCCTTCCCTGGTGATAAGAATGTCTCTTTCCTACTGGTAGAGGGATGGCATCTTTCACATGGAAGTTATATCTCCTGCTTTCAGGAAGAAAAGGGAGAGGTCAGAGGACTCTTGCACCTGCTGTTTTTCAAGTGCCGTTAGCTCAAAAGAAGTCTTATGCCAAAGTGGCATATTTTGGGGTAGCATATTCTGCCACCTTCCAAATCCAAATGTATAGCAACTGATGAATGGATAAATAAAATGTGGTCTATCCATACAGTGGAATATTATTTGGCCATAAAAAGGAATAAACTACTGATACATGTTACAACATGAATAAACCTTGAAAATATTATGCTAAATAAAAGAAACCAATCACAAAAGACCACATATTGTTTAAGTCCATTTATATTAAGAGTTCAGAATAGGTAAATCTGTAGAAATAAAATCAGATTAAGTGGTTACCAGGTAATAGAGAAAGGAGGGAAATGAGGAGTGACTGCTGATGGGTACAGGGTTTCTTTTTGGAGTGGTGAAAATGTTCTGGAATTAGATGGCGATGGTTGAACATCTTGATGAATATATTAAAAGCCACCACTGTACACCTTAAAAAATAATTTTATTAAGAGAAACTTCAGATTTTGTAAAGAGGAAATTTATATATATTTTCAGAACACTAGGAGTTCACATTTCTTGTCTGTGGTGAAGAAAGAGCTATTCTGAGATGAAGGTTCTTTAGCGTATTTTAAGTGATTTTATCTTATTTTAAAAACAAGTTGTTGAGGGCCGGCCCCGTGGCTCACTTGGGAGAGTGTGGCGCTGGTAGCGCTGAGGCCGCGGGTACAGACAACACTGTGCTGGGGTTGTGATCCCCTTACCAGTCAAAAAAAAAAAAAAAAATGTTGTTGAATGAATTTTTTTTTTAATTCTTTGTTCCACTAGGAAAAACTCATTGTATCCAATGAACAGGAAGTTCTAAGAGTTCATTACAGAGCTGCAAGAACATTGGCAAATCAAACACTGCCATTTAGTGCTTGTACTGTTTTACTGGATGCAGAAGTATACAATGTACCATTGGACTCTCAGGTAAATGTTCATTGATATGTTTAGAATGCTCTCAAAAATACAACTTCGTTATTTTTGAAGTTTTTTCCATATAAGAAACTTGAATTCAATAATTATTGAAGCTCAAAAGAGAAAACTCTTTTAGACCAAAATAGTTCCAGATGACCTGGTCCTCTTTTTTCTAAAGCACTCTAAGCATCAGGTTTATATTTTGAAAGCAGATAATCACAAAACACATATATACAAGAGTACTTCAAAAACTTTGTGGGAAAAAGTAGAATTAAAAGTTAATGCAAATCTTTCCATGAACTTTTTGAAGTACCCTTATATTTCAGGTAGTGCCCTTACAGATAAACTGCAATTTTTTTCTAAAGTGGATGTTTATACATTTATTTCTGACCTTTAAGCAGCTAGAAAACTATTGTAAAGTACTCTGAAAAACAACCCAGGCAGAATGAACCTCTAGGTTGTAACAGTGCTAAAACAGGGCCAGGCTCTGGTTTTGACCTTGGATGTTGGTGGGATAAATAAATCATGAAAAACTGGAGCTATATATTGATAACATTGATTGCCTTATATGAATTGCATGAATTCAGAACCAGCCATATCAGTTGTCAGAATTTTTTTGTGCCTCATAAACCAGAAATTCATTGGTCAGAAGAGAAAGAATATATAATGATTAAAGTTTTAAAAATATAAACACAGTGAAAGAATCATCCCAAAACAGCCTAGGAAATACTATCTTAAAGGAGACAAACTAGTAGTACAAAAGATGTAGGGTATACAGTCGAGAAAGATACTTAGCCATCTCTGGGCTTTATTTTTTTCATCATTAAAAAAAAGATGAAATAGATCAGCAGATTTTGAACTTAAAGCCACCGATTGTTTTTAAATGAGAGTGTTCAGAGATACTTGAAGAGGCTATTAAAATGTTTCTCCCTACATATGGTAAACTTTAACATTAAAATTAAATCTAAAATCAATGATACTTTAATAAGAATGTCACAGGCACAGTATTTCATAGGACATGCCTTTTTGAAGAACATCTTTGACTCACAGAGCACAATAGAATAGTAGGATTCTGTTTAGTTAGTAACTAAGTCCAGCATCCTAAGAATTCTAATAACCTGTCTACTGAATATGGAAATAAAAGTTTTATCAAATTTTAGCAGTATTCAATTTATATTTGATCTTTTTCAAAACGTTTTTCCATCATTAATATAAAAAGGGGGCATATACCACAGAAAGATATTATGACATAGATTTGAAAGTGGCTTATTGTATTTTATAGTATTTAACTACATTTAATGTTCTATTTCAGTCTGATGACAGTAAAACTTCTGTAAGAGATCGCTTTAATGCAAGACAGTTCATGTCTTGGTTACAAGATGTGGATGATAAATTTGACAAATTAAAGGTATGTATGTTTAGAAGTCAGTTTAAATGAATGCTTCCCCCTTCTTAACAGAAACTACAGCTTTACTAGGGAGAAATAATTAGGAAAGGAAATATTTGTCATGAATTCTTAAGCTGGGCCACCACGGAAAAGATAAAGGGAAATAAAGACCACAAGTCCATTTTTCAGGACTAATGTAGTATAAAAGATGAAACTGCCACAGGAAAAGCAGTTTCCAGTGTGGGCCTTCATGCTTATTATCCAGCGCACCTCTCTGGTTACAGCTCTAACACAGGAAAGAAAAGGAGAGTGGTAAGGAATGTACTTTGTAAATAATCTGTAATTTTTTCTCTCTAGATTTTCATGATTCCTTTGATAATTTGAAAGAATATTTTCAAATTAAAGTCTGTAAGATGAATGTGAGGTTGTAGACCTAGAAATAGTTGGCGTTTGGATACAAACAGGGTAAAACAGAAATGAACTTATAATTTGAACCCTTTCTGTACTCTTAATTCATCCATCTTAGTCCCTAAAGAAACTATGGATGAGATTAATTTTTAAACAAATGTAACAGTATAATCAGTTCTTCTCTTCTTTTAAATAGACCTGTCTTTTAATGAGGCAACAACATGAAGCTGCGGCTTTAAATGCCGTCCAGAGATTAGAATGGCAGCTCAAACTCCAGGAACTCGATCCTGCCACCTATAAGTCTATCAGCATTTACGAAATCCAGGAGTTTTACGTTCCCCTTGTGGATGTCAATGATGACTTTGAATTGACTCCTATATAGCAGCCATCACTTCATGAAGATGCCACCCTGTACTGATGATGCTCGAGCGTCATACTATGGAATGCCACCTTTTGACAGAAGCACTGGTGATATGTCTTACAATCGTTAGTGAAGTTCACTTGAAGTTGGTTATGTAGTGAACACTGTCATTTTATAAAAAATGAAGAGAATTATTTTGGATCTCAGATCCAAACACAGTTTTTAACAAAACTATTATATATATTGGTGAAAGGTAACTCTTGCATTAGAGCATATTGGCAGACCGGTAGATATTTAAGAAGTTGAGAATCTGCTAACAGCGCTGGAAGTTGTTAGCACTCTAAGTATGGAGATAACCACTACTATTCAAATCTCTTTCAGGTTTTATTAAAAATGTATCAGTAAAGTAAAAGGTTCAGTTCCTACCAAATGGTTTCTAACATGGAAGAAAAACTTGGCACAAAATTTCTTCAGATTATTGTATCTGTAAATTAATTGTACAGTTTTCTTTTTGACAGTTTTAATATTGTCTTCCATTTTAATAACTTATTTTATACATACTGTGCAGATGTAAATCTTGTAATTAATGGTCAAAATGTACACAAAGGGATTGGTAGTCAAAACATGTACAAAGAAATAACTGTAAAACTGTTTTGTCTAATGTTTTATTGGACCAAAGTTGTAATTTGTATGGAGTGTAGTAGTACTGTGTTCAGGTAACAGAACTTTTAAATAAGGCATGCATGAGTTTGAGTTAGATTGTTTTCATCACCATAACTGTAAAGATTATGGCTTAGTTGTATTGCATGCTTTGTATAATTTAACTCTCTCCATAATTGATGCACAGAACAGTATAAGGCGTGTCATACCAGTCTCCTGTGATAGAACCTGTGACTTACTGTGTTGGACGTATTATTTAGAAGTAGTCATACAAAGAAACTTAGCTCTTTTTTCATCTCGCAGTAGAGCCTATTTCCCGCTGGAAAAAATATGCCTTTGAATGAAAATTCTGAAATTGTAAATGTCTATTTTAATACTCAACTATAAAAATCTGTGAATATATGTAAATATGTTTAATAAATTTTATTGGTCATGTTAAATCATTGTAAAACTTTTTTACATTGCTTAAATTTAATGTTTTAAGCTTAATAACCTTTGCACTTTTAAAATAAAAACCAAGTACTCAATTCAAAAAAGAGATATTTCGTAGCCAAAAAAAAGTAAAACTTAGGAAAATTCCAATCAGTCTCTGAAATGTTTATGAAAAACTGATTGATATATTGTAATTTTTTTCCTTGTATCAAGATGCAAAACATAATTTGCAAAAGTTTATAATTGAAATAAGATTTGCTATGCTGTTTTATAATAAGATAATTAGCAATATACTTAGAAAAAGTCCAGTTTCTCCTATAACATGATGTAGATTAAATAGGAATATTTCATATCTAAAACCTGCTGCTGAAATTGTTAAACATGTTTGAAAGGATAATTAGGTTAGTGTAAAATTCATTGTAAGTACGAGGTAAAACTTACAAAACTTCCATAATACCTTCTTGAATTAAAATAATACTGAATGTTTTCTAGTCTGATAAAGTGAAAAGAATATATGAGGAATGAGTGATTTAAATTTAGCTTGCAAGTTAGAAATCCCAGCTAATGGGAGAGAATGTAAAAGTTTTTGAGTGCAAAGGTACATATTAAGCTTTAGGGATTTTTGAATTTTTACATCAGTTTATATCTTAATTATTACTGTACTTGGCATGCGCAATAAAACAGCACGTGTAAAAACACACAGTGCAAGGACTTCATTACAAAAGTTGGATGTAGTTTTCTTTAGAAATTTAGGTTGAGAGATTTTGGCCTTTTCTATTGGATAAATGGGGCCAGAAAGGCAGGGTAGATTTTGAAGCACTGGTTTTGTTGAAATTAAGTTCTATTAAGGCTGGGAACATTAAAAGCTAATTTATAAAAAGCAATACTTTTTAATATGAAAAACTTAATGCAAAGTTTGTTTATACTTTTGCCTAAGAAGGAAATTTGATGGGATAGTGTGGCAAATCATAAAAGTAAAAAACCAGATTATTAGTATTGAAGTTATAGAAAATAAGAGAGGAGAAGTTTATAGAGCATTTTGTTCTGATGGTTCAACCAGCAAAGGGGGGGTAATATCCTGTTTGGCCAACCAGAACAAGCTCCAGAAGAGAAAAGCAAGCAAGCAGGCATCTGGCAGATTTTAGTCATTCCAGCTTTTTAGTCTTAACCACAGTTTTCACCTTTTCAATAGTACCTCAGAAACTGGAGCCTCTCTGCCATGATTCTGCTTCTATAAATTTCCTTTGTAAAATGACTCAAAGCTGATCAGAATTGCTTAACAGAAAGGTTAATGCCTTCTCATTGGAAATTTAAAGATATTCTGAAGTGCTGAAATTCTAGGAAAACTTGGAATGGGATGTATACCTAGAAAGGTTTTGGATTCTGAAAGAAAAATAAAGGATGATTAGTTGAATCAGTGATTCTTTTTAAACTATTCAAATATCATGAACAAGATACTAAATTGTACCTAGGGATTTGTATTTCTTTAAATCTTGTTCTAAATCATATCTGTTTAATAAATGACTAGTTGATATTTGTGCATGTTATTTAATAAAGAGTTATATTTTTATAGAAAAAAAATGAGTGAAATGTGTGCTAAGTGTTTTTTACTTAATTTCCCACTCCCATATGACTATAAGCCAAACACCAGTATTAACTTAGGGAGCTGGCAAAATTGCAGAAATACTCATCCTGGGAAAACAAACAGCCTCTGAAGAATTAGCCTTTGAAGTTCAAATCTATTCAGTAAAGAGAGGTCTCACAAATTAATTTTTCATTTTTCCCCCACTTTAGGATTTTTAAGACATGCTGCAAACTTGATAACTGCAAAAATCTCAAGCAAAGATCCCATAAAGCTCATTTTAATAGGTCTTACGAATTATACAGTTATTCTAGAAATTGAGGGCAGAGCTAAATATGCAGTTTTCTTTTCCAAAAAGTTAGCAATATTTCTTACTCTAATCTCTGATATTCTGAAATATAAAAACCCACATATTTATATAGAGGAAATTGACTTAAAATTTATGAGAATATAGTCTTTTTTTATGTGTACATTTTCACCATTTTTTAAAAAATCATTTTCAAACATTTAAGGGAAAAGATTGTTAGAAGAGGTACTAATCTTTGGAAAAGCTCGTGTGAAGTTTAGTGGTTAAAATATCTTGTAATTCATCATTCTCTTAGTGGCCTCGAGAGTCTTCTTTGTATCTAACATGGATGGGTTTTTTTAACATTTCACAGAAGTCATCACCCAAAATATATGAAGAAACTGAGGCAAATAAAGTTTAAACTGTCCCATTCATTAAAATGGCTAAAAGAATCTAGAATTATAAGTATTAGCATAAAAACAACAAAAAGTACAACTAGAAAGATTGGCTGGGTTTTTCCAGTGATTAGGTGCTATATAAAGCTGCAGATAATTTAATTTTTTGTACATGTGTTGTATTTCCATAAGAAAATAGCATAAAGATTTTTACCTAAAGATAAACACAGTTTACTTGCATGGGGATTCAGTTTTATTACATGGATTAATTACTCAGAGAACCTGAGAAATATATGAAGCATGTTTGTTTAACTCTGATGATGAGCTTTTAAAAGCATTTTTAGAAAACTGGATGGCATATCCAGATATCTGACCAGTCAGTACTAAATAATCAAAAGCTCTTAGGTAGCCATCATTTTTTCTCACTTAAAAAAAAAAGTTGCTGTTAATATGCATGACATATAGCATATGTTTACAACTTTAGAAAGCACCACTTATGTACCCATCACTCAGCTTAAGAAAACATATGTTAGTATCTTCTCATTTTAAAAAATTATTATAATTTATATCCAGTAGAAATATCCAGATCTTAAGTAGGAAGTTTGATAAATCCTGACAAATAGAAACACTTGGCTTACCGCCATCCAAATGTTGCAGAACATTTCCGTCCACTCAGTTCCCTCATGCGTCCCCAGGTAATACTCCCCCAGAGGCAAGCCCCGTGCTGATTGCCATCACCGTAAGTTGTACCTCATCTTGAGCTTCACAGAATGGATGCATACAGTATATACTCTTGTGTCTGCCACCTTTCAACATAAGGATTTGAAGTTCATCCGTGTTGCATATATCAGTAATGAGTAGTAATTTATCAGTGAGTTGTAGTACACTGTATAAATTTGTTTGTTCATTCTCTTGTTGGTAGTAGTTGGATTATTTCCAGTTTGGGACTGCTGTGAATAAACCCACTATGAACACGCAAGTCTTTTTCGTGGACAGATTTTTTCATTTCTTTTGGATACATACTATGGAGTAAAACTACTAGGTCACAGAGTAGACTAGAGTGCATGTTTAACTCTATTAAAAACTGACAATTCTCGAAACACCCCTACCAGGAATCTACGAGAGGCCCAGTTGCTCTGAATCTTCATCAGTATTTGGTGTGTCAGTCTTCAATTTTAGCCATTCTAGTGGACGTGTAGTAGTATCTTGTGGTTTTAATTTGCATTTCTCTGATGACCAATGAGGTTGAACATATCTTTTTATATGCTTATTCATCATTTGCTCATCTTATTTTGTGAAATGTCCATCCTCAAGTATTTTGCTCATTTATTATTGGGTTGTCTTTTTTAATTGTAAGAGGTTTTTTTTTTTCTTACGTATTCTGCATAAAAGTTCTTTGTCAGAATTGTTGTGGATGTTTTTATCCAGTATGTGCCTTCCTTTTCCATTTTTCTTTTATTTTTTATTTTTATTTTATTTTATTTTTTTTTTTTGGCCTTTTTCGTGACCGGCACTCAGCCAGTGAGTGCACCGGCCATTCCTATATAGGATCCGAACCTGCAGCAGGAGCGTCGCCGCGCTCCCAGCGCCGCACTCTCCCGAGTGCGCCACGGGCTCAGCCCTTCCATTTTTCTTAATGACTAGTTTCCTCACTTTTTTTTTTTTTTTTTTTTTTTTTGTCTTTTTCGTGACCGGCACTCAGCCAGTGAGTGCACCGGCCATTCCTATATAGAATCCGAACCCGCGGCGGGAGCGTTGCTGCGCTCCCAGCGCCGCACTCTCCCGAGTGCGCCACGGGCTCAGCCCGTTTTCTCACTTTTTAATAACACTTTTACACTGACATGATTTTCTCAGTGTTTTGTAGCTATCTTAACAGAGGGCCTCTTCCCCCTCAAAAAAAATTTTTTTCCCTTTAGTTACTAGGATAAACAACCATACCTTTACGTCTAGGAGCACGACCTCTATTCATTTTAAAGCCATTGGTATTTGACTGTAAGAAGTGTTAAAAACCTCTTCCTGAATTAATCCTCTATTATTTCTTGATACCCTTTCGATATGTCTAGGTTATAGAACTACCCTTTACGTAGTTCCTAGTACTGTTTGTTTGTTTTTTAAGCAGACTATGGTGGTCATGAAAAATCTCAGTATCATAGGTGGACTTCTAGGAAGTAGGTGAGTTGTCTGAACTACATCATGTGGGTAGTTTTCCAGCTCTTCGCCCATTCACATATATCCATGAATTCACTCAGCACACACTGAGTACATGTGGTGTACCAGGTCTGTGTCACTTGAGGACTTACACAGCGTTTACCGAGGTCATCAGTTCTCAAACTTATACTTTGTTTTTTTTTTTTTTTTTTTTGGCAGCTAGCAGGTATGGGGATAGTTTTTATTTCAAACTTTTTTGGTCAGAGGACTCCTCTGTACTTCTACAAGTACTTTGAGAGCTTTTGTTTATGAGGAATATCTGTTGATATTTACTATGTTAGAAATTAAAACAACTTTTGAAAATATCAGTAAACCCATTCTGTGTTTATTTTTATAAAAAATGTATTTCCAAAGATAAGCATTAGAAAAGTACATTTTTTTTTTTTTTTTTAACCAATAAGGGGATCACAACCCTCGGCACGGTGTGGTCCGCACCACACTCTGCCAGTGAGCGCACTGGCCATCCCTATATAGGATCCGAACCCGCGGCCTGGGCACTGCCAGCACTGCAGTCTCCCGAGTGAGCCATGGGGCCTGCCCCATTATTTTACATTTTTGTAAATCGGTGTCTAGCCTAATAGAAGATAGCTGAAGTTTTTTTTAATCTGCTTCTACACTCAATGTGTTGGGACCTGTTTTATTTTTGGTTTTTGTTGGAAAAAAATCTGGCATCATGCAAGTACAGTATATAATAGGAAAAGAGAAATATTCTAATAGGTTTTGAGATAATGGTCGGTATTATTCTTTGATTCCACATCAAAACATGACAAATAGTAGTTTCTAAAAGGTTAGTTGCCTTATGGAATCTGAAACCATATCAATGAACTTTTATGAATTTTTCCCTAATTACATTAAAATTCATTGGTCTATCTTGCACTTTAAATGGATCTTTTTTACCATTGCAAGGTTTTGTAACGTTATGCATTGATCATATGGAAAATGTTGGTTCACTGAGGTATACAGATCTTTCAAATGTTGACACATTTCATTATACGATATCAAAAGATTCATACTTGTTATCACTTGTGAATTACTGTGTGAATATAACAGAGGGAAAGGAACTAGATTTATGTGGTGGGCTGATTTTTGCTAAATGAAAACCTAAATTTACCCCATACCAATTCCTTTATCGCTGCTTGTGCTATGTAAGAATTAAATCCTTTCTATGGCTTCCTTAGTTGGAGATCTGACAGTCTCTGTGGTATTGGGTCAGTTGGAAGACATAAAAAGACTGATCCCTATTCCATGACAAATTCAAATAAAATTCCATATGAATTAAAGATAGACTGTTTACTTAGCCCTCACTATGTGCCAGACATTATGCTAGGCAGATGTGATTCCTGCCCTCATAGAACTGAAGTCTCTGGGCAAAGTGACCATAGAATTTATCATCCAAACCGGGACATTTTGTACTAGTAAAAGGGACTTAATAATGGCATCTTGACAACATGACAAACCAAGTCTGTTCAGAGCCAACTGGGCTATATGGTCAGAAGTGCCTTAGCCCCAACCAGGAGGAGCTCCTCCCTAGACCTTGTGCTTTAAAGGTCCTCACAGGATTGGGTATCTGCCAGGGCGAGTGGACATGCTCACCGAGCCCACTCACATTCCCTCACCCCCTTTCTTGACTGTGCTGCAGGTTTCCAAGACTCTGATTCCCTACCCAATTAACCTGAGCCTACTTTCAGGGCCTGCATCGTTCCTTTCTCTGTGTCTGTCCTCAGGGTGGACTTCACTGCAGGTGAGAACACCTGAGTGGGGGGATGCCAGGGAGCTGCTGTTTTGAAGGGTGTGGACAGAATCAGGACATTTGCACTAGGTGTCATTCCTGAAAGACTCCTTGGGGCATAGAACAAAGCTGGCAGTGAGAAGAGAAAGGAGATGTTTTGGAGACTCGTGCTTTATAATTTTACTCCAAAAGCTCAGAGCGCTTTTAGAAAGTACACTGTCGGGATAGGGGCAAGAGATTACCCTAGCTATACAGGCTGGGTTAGGATATCTAAAAATCCAACTTACTCTTGCACAAATTTACCAATCTAAACTACTGCTTCTATCATGGTACTAAAGTTCAACATGCATGCGTATATATAGGATTCTCTCTCTTTGATCTGTTCTCTCTAATATCAAATCACATTATTATCCTACTTTTATATAACATTGCAATACTAATCCTTTTTTAAAAAATTCATGCCTGTTCTTAAATATTTAGACTTGCAGGTGAAATTTAAAATCAACCTGTCAAGATTTAAAAAAAGAAAAACTACACTAGGATTACTTAAGCATCCATGGGGGTCTGTAAGCCCTTGCCTTTTCCCACCAAAAGAAATGTAAACTTTAAGTGAAAAATTAAGAAAACATAAATGAGCCAGGAGCTACATGATAAATACAGTAGTCATTCCAGAGAGTGCGAATAGAGATAAAGGAGGAGAGAAAATTTTTTTAAAGAAGATGAAGAAATTATTTTCTTGAGCTTGCTTAATAAAGATCTGAGTGTGTAAGGTCAAATGGGAATAATGCAAAAGACATATACCTAGCGAGGCTCATCCTGATGGCGTTTCTGAACTCTAAAGAAAAGGAAAATTCTGAAAGCTTCTGAGGAGAAAGAACAGATGAACGGCAGAGAATGAGAATGAAAGTCAATAGACTTCTCACCTGAAACACAGGGTGCTGCTATAAGGCAGTAAATGGAATGAATATGTTCGCTATTATAGGAGGGGTCTTCAAAAAATTCGTGGAAGGATTCATATTATCTTTTCATTCTATTTTTCCAGGAACTTTTTGAAGTACCCTCGTATATACCAGGCACTATTCTAAGCACTTTATTATATTGTTTTATTCTCACAACAATCATATGAGATAAAAGTGCTATTATTGTCACGCCTATTTTATAGTTGAGGAGACTGAGGCACAGAAGGTCTACATAGCTTTCTGGAGAATACACATTACACAGCTAAGTAGCAGAGCTGGATTCAAATTCAAGCGGTCAGGCTCTGGAGAATGTGACGACAACCATAACCACTGTACTGTACTGCATCCAGCATAAAGTCTTCAAAGTATTAAGAGAAAGGCTTTTTGTATGTTTTCTATTGCTGCTGTACTAGTATCAAATTACTAATAAATTACTATAGATTTAGCAGCTTAAAAGACCCAGTTCGGCAGGTTGAAGTCTGGTGCAGCAGGGCCGTGTTCTCTGGGGTCTCTTCCAGATCATGAAGATGTCAGCCAGGCAGACTCAGCCTCTTCTTGAGCCTCTGGGGAAAACTCCGTTTCTGAGCTCATTCTTGGCAGCAGAACTCAGTCCCTCGTGGTTGTAGGACTGAGATCAACTTGCCTGGCCAGCTGTCAGTCAGGGGCTACTCTCAGCTCCTAAAAGTCACCCTTATCCTTGCCACCAGGCTCCCGCCAGCCTCAGGCCATTTTCCTGCATTGAATCTCCCTTCCTCCATCTCTGACCTCTACACTTAGAGCTTAGGGGCTCCTGTGGTTACGTCAAGCCCACAGGACAGTCTCACTCTTAAAGTCAACTGATTTGGGACCCTAATTACATCTGCAGAACTTCTTTTGCCATAATGACGGGAGTGACATCTCACCATCTTCACAGGTCATGCCCACGCTCAATAGGGTGAGATGAAAAGGGTCAGTGGGTCATCTTTGAATCCTGCTTACCACATTTTTAAACTGAAATCCTATCCCATCAAAACTAAGATCTTTCTGGGCCGAGCCCGTGGTGCACTCGGGAGAGTGAGGCGCTGGGAGCGCAGCGACGCTCCCGCCGCGGGTTCGGATCCTATATGGGAATGGCCGGTGCGCTCACTGGCTGAGTGCCGGTCACGAGAAAGACAAAAAAAAAAAAAAAAAAGTAAGATCTCTCTGCCTTTCTTGGTAACCTGTAAATTCCATGCACCTTTCCTGGAAAAAACAATTAAGAATGAACTTGAGCAAAAAAAGAAAAAGTGTGAAAGGGCTTTATGAATCATGTCTTCCAAAAGGAAGTGGATGTGTATCTCACACACTGTGCCATTAGGGACTGGGAGAGATGATGGCTGTGATAACAGCATATGTCATCTGATCAACAAGAAAGAAGAAAGGCAATTGTAAGAAATTCTGGTAAAATAAAAAGTTCTGTATCGCAAATATGGAGAAAGCTGGTAAATTTCAAGCAACTGATGGAATGTAAGAAACAATGATTTCTGAAACAAAGTTAAACCTCTATTGATCTAGTAATTCAGATGGAATGAGAAGACATACTTTGAATTTATGTGTGCTTTTTATTTTTTTTTTATTTATGACATTACTTATAATTTTTTCTCTGATGTGCTTATTTGCTTTGTTTTCCCTCCAAAAGAGAGTTGGCATTTCTAAGGAATATTTTGCTTAAAGATCAACAATTCCCTTTCATTTTCTCTTAAAGAATCATTATAACATTAGGCTAGCATTTTAACCTTTATTTTATTTTCTTAATTTACAAAAGTAGGTTATTTCCAGGTCAATGGTGTTTTCTGATTTTTATGAGACACTTGAGTAATTTTTATTAACCAAAAGCCTATATCTATGCTTATTAGAAAATATTTCATTTTAAAATATGTAATTCTAATCTCTTACAGTTCTCTTATTCCCATTTTGAATTTACAGTAAGTTTTCAAGAACAAACATCTGTTATTTTCAATAAATACTTATTAAAATCTTAATAATTCCTTCAGCCTAACATTAAATTATTTTCCTTCTATTAAATGCAGATAAAGTTAAATGCAATTTTTAAAAAGTTATCAGCAGACATGGTGCTGACAACACCAAGGTCAAGGGTTCGGATCCCCATATTGGCCAGCAACCAAAAAAAAAAAAAAAGTTATCAATAGATATTTACAAAAGTAGACAATACAGATGCTTTTTATTTTATCCTTTGTGCTCTTCTGTAGGCAGTTGAAGGATGATTCATCTCTTCAAAGATGTTCTGAAAACAAAAGCAAACAGAAAAAAAAACCCAGGCTGCTTCTTTCTACGCATCATCATTGGTATGCAGATTTTATCCTCATGGACACAAAATAATTCCTGCACTCTCAGGCACAGCATCAATGTTCTCTTTAAATATTTTCTAAGAATCCCAAGGCAGCGACCTTTGCTTTTGTTTCATTGGCCACAGCAGGATTACTTGGCACCTTAGAGTCTAGAAAAGTGAGTATTTTTAGCGAGGCACCTCACACAAGGTCAGTTTCTGTTAGGAAGAGAGTAGTGGGGGATGTATGTCTGGCAGGCAGCTAGTACTGCCTGATACACACACTCGCTTATTTTACAAAAGTAGTATATATACCGATATATATTTTTTTCATTTAGTTCAATGGAAAAATAAATTACCCATTTCACTCAACAGTCACCATATGGACATACCATAATTTATTTAACCAGTCCTCTCTTGTACATTTGGGTCTTTTATAAATTTTTATTATTAAAGAAAACGTGTTCAATGAACCTTTTAGTACTGAGATAAATACCTTGAAGCTAAAATTATATTATCATCTCAGCAGTCTTTCTTTTGCCTCCTTTCCTCAAAAGGGAAATAACCATTTGGTCCTGCATAGGCTCTTTTTTAACCATAGAGCAAATGCCTTTTCAGATAGTCTCCTCGCCTCACCTTATGGAGAGGATGGGATGGTTCCAGGCCAGCCCTAGTATAACAAGCAGGAACTCAATCATTCCCAGGCAGATGGAGCGGACAGTGACAAAACGAACCCTCAGAGCTCCAGCCTGATCACTTTAGAACAGGCTTATGAATCTCGTTTCATTCACTATCCCACAGACATTCGATTTCTCTGCGTGGGAAACCTGATATTCTGGATTATTCATGGAACTTTCCTAGCCAACAGGAATGACCCACAATAGCAGATTTCCCCAAAATTCTTCACCGTGGGAATTCTTCAACATGACGAAGATCAATCAGAGTTCACGTATAGAACTCTGAACTCTGCTAAAAAGTTATTTGCAAGGAATCAACTTGGCGACCTTAAATTAGAAAAGATATGACTCTTGGGGTTATTTTAGTATTGCCTCGAATTTTTTACACTATCTATGCAAACTTTTACTGTAAAGCATATTCCCGGGAGGTTATGGTAAGCTCAACTCTCCTAATCTTGAGGCTCCTAATCGTGAGTAAAAATAATTACTGAAGCAAACTATCCCCTCTGTGCCTCCATTTTGAACAACATTGCATGATGATGCCGATGTTTTTCCTTAATTAACAATTTCTGCAAACCAGCCTGCAGTTTTTAGTGGAAGCTCATTAATGCTCTTGATTCAAGAGTATGTTCGCAGTATAACCCATATCCCTTTCCCTATTAGTCAGCTCTATGAAAGAGTACTTTATACCATGATCTCTTTCAACAGAGGCACATTTGGCTTAGGTGATTCATTCTTTTTACGTGCTGAAAGTAACACTCGCAAACTTTCACTTCCATCCATGATGAAGTAACACAACAGTCTGCTTTGTGTTCCCATCAGCCAGGAAGGAAAGATGCCTAATACACAGGGCACGGAGTAGAGTGCTTAGAAGGCTACTCCTTTAGTGACAGAGTCAAATAAGCCGGAATCCACCCTAGAAATCCCTAAAAGTAAGCTTCAAGAAAAAAAAATCAAACTGATTTCAGCTAACTTAATTGCACGACAGAAGCAAATATCCACCCCTAGTTAAGAAATATAACAGAATCTAGCAAACAAACATGGAAAATCCACAAAGTCTGGTGTCTGATCAAACATGGTCAAGCATGCAAAAAAAAAAGCAAGAAATTATGATGCATGACCAGAAGAAAATTAATAGAAACAGAACTAGAAATTAAAGAGATGATGGAACTAACAAGTCTGTTAACAGAGCTGTTACAAATATCTGTGTATGTACGGAGAGTAGAGGAAAATATAGCCATAATAAGGAAAGAACTGAGGACAATTTTTCAAAATCCCAAATCAAACTGCTGGAGAAATAAAAAATACAGTATCTGAACTGAAAAATACACTAGATAAGATGAGCAGATTATATACTGCAGAAGTAAATAAAGACCAGTGAATTTTTAAACATAGCAATAAGAAATTATCCAAAATGAAAAACAAACAAAAGACTGAAAAAAAATGAACAGAGAATTTACGCTGTAAGATAATACCAGGTGGCCTCATACATGTAATTCAAGTCCCAGAAGAAGTGGAAAGGGAGGACCAACAGAAAAAGCATTTGAAGAAATAATGGCTGGAAAAAACTATCAACCTAGAATTTGTATATACCAAAAATATCTTTAAAAAATAAAAGCAAAATAAATAATTTTTACAAAAGCTGAAAGAAATTTGGATCGACACAAACAAATAAGAAACATCCCAGATGGTAAGAATATATTATGGGGATTATAACATATGTAGAAGTAAAATGCATGACAACAGTGGAATAAAGTCTGGAAGAAGGGGAAGGAAGCATATTGTTGTAAATCATTGTAAAATGCAGGAAGTGGTATGATATTCATTGAAGGTAGGTTGTGATAAATTATAAGATGTATACTGTAAATGTAAAAGAAGCCACTTTTTAAAAAAAGGTATCGCCGATAAGACAATAATGAAGATTAATGGAATCAAAAAATATTTCATCAAAAAGAAGGCAGGAAAAAAGAATGAAGAATGCTGGTCACAGTGTGGAGCAACAAAACTCTAATTCAGTGCTGGTGAGAAAGCAAAATGGTATAGTCACTTTGGAAGATAGTTTGGCAATTGCTTACAAAATTAAACATACTCTTACCATGTTATCCAGCAATTTTACTCCGTGGTATTTACCCAAATAGGTTGAAGACTGGTGATCACACAAAAACCTGGACACAGGCATTTATAGCAGCTTTATTCATAATTGCAAAAACTTGGAAGCAACCCAGATGCCCTTCAGTAGGTGAATGAATAAATAAAATGTGGTACTACCAGGCAATATTATCCAGCACTGAAAAGAAATGAGCTATCAAGTCATGAAAAAAGACGGAAGAGTCTTAAATGAATATCACTAAGTGAAAGAAGCCAATCTGAAAAGGCTGCACACTGTATGATTCCATCTCTGACATTCTGGAAAAGGCAAAACTATGGGGACAGTGAAAGGATCAGTGCTTGCCAGGGACGGGGAGAGGGGGAGATGAGTAGGTAGAGCACAGGGGAATTTCAGGGCAGTGAGACTCTTCTGCATGGTATTATAATGGTGAATACACATCATTCTTCATTCAAAACCCATAGAACGTGCAATACAAAGAGTGAAATCTAATGTAAACTATGTACTTTGAATGATAGGGATGTGTCTACGTTGGTTCATCAATTGTAACAAATGGACCACTCTGGTGCAAATCATTGATGGTGGGGAAGGTTGTTGGGGGGGATATATAGGAACTCTCTGTACATTCCACTCAATTTTGCTGTGACCTAAAATTGTTCCAAAAAACGCCTATTTTAAAAACTAAAAGATAGAACAATGCTAATATTAAATGAAAGATCAAGTGACTTTATTAATATCAGGAAACTAGATTTCAGAGCAAGGTATATCACTAGTCATGAAGAGCATAGCTTCATAATGAAAGGGTCAATTCATTAAGAGGATATAACAATACTAAACGTTTATGCATCTAATAACACAACTTCAAAGTATATGAAGAAAAAAAATTGGGGTGGGGGGGCGGGGGCTGGTCAGAAAGCCCTGAAAGGAGAAATGAATAATTTACAATTATAGTTCAAATTTCAATATCCCTTTTTCAAAATTTTATTGAATAGTAGAAAGAAAATGAATAAAAATATAGATGATAGGGACAAGGTCAACCAGTTTTCCCTCACTGACATTTATAGAACATGTGCAATAATAGCAGAATACACATTCTTTTCAAGTGCACATAGAACATCTGTATTAGTCCATTTTTGTGTTGCTATAACAGAAATACCTGAGACTGGGTAATTTATAAAGAACAGAGGTTTATTTGGCTTACGATTCTGGGACAGCTGCATCTGGCACGGGCCTCAGGCTGCTTCTACTCATGGTGGAAAGGAGCAGGCGGCCAGCAAGTACAAGCAGAGGAAGCAAGAGAGAGAAGGTGCCAGGGTCTTTTTAAACAACCAGCTCTCGTGGGAACTAATAGAGTGAGAACTCACTCATTAACCCCCCACCTAGGGAGAGAATTAATCCATTCATGAGGGATCTGCCCCCATGATTCAATCGGTTTCCAACACTGCCACATTGGGGATCAGATTTCCACATGAGTTTTGGTGGGGACAACACATCCAGACTCTATCAACATCTATTAAAATTGACTATATTCTAGGGCATAGAATAATTGTCAATAAATTTAAAAGGATTATGCAATGTTTATTCTCTAACCACAACAGAACTAAATTGGAAATCAATAAGAAAAGATATTGTCAAAATCCCTAAGAACTGGAAATTAAACAGCACACTTCTAAATAACCCCTGTGTCAAAGAAGAAATCACAAAGGGAAATGATAAAATATTTTGAACTGAATGAAAATGAAAATATGACATACCAAGATTTGCAGGGCAGCTAAGTTATTTTTTCAAGGAGAATTTATGTCATTAAACATATTAGAAAGGAAAGTACTTAAATCAATTATTTAAGTTTTTACCTTAAAAAGCTAGAAAAACAAATTAAACACAAAGCAAGCAGAAGAAAGATAATAAAGCTTTTCTTCTTTATTGTTTTCTTTACTATTTATTATTTTTTATGTATTGTTTTTATTATTTTCTTTTTTCTTTATTATAAAGCCAAAATCAATGAAGTAGAAAACTAAGAAACAATAGAGAAAAAAGAATGAACCCAAAACTTGGTTCTTTCAAAAAGATAAACAAAATTAATAAGCCTCTAGCCAGTGATTAGGGAAAAAAAGAGAGATGATACAAATTATCAATGTTACAAATTAAAGAGTGGACATCACTACAGATCCTATAGTCATTAAAAGGCTCATAAAGGAGTATTATGAAGAATTTTATAAATTCTATAATAAATTCCAAAATTTGAATGAAATGGAGAAATTTTTTGAAAGACACAATATATCAAACCTTATTCAAGAAGAAGTAGATGATCTGAGTATTCCTATTCCTATTCCTATTCCTATCAAATTGAATTTGCATTTAAAATCCTTCCCACAAAGAAATCTCCAGGCCCAGATAGATTCACTCATGAATTCTACCAAACATTTTAGAAAGAAATAATATCAATTCTATACATATTAGAAAATACAAGAAAAAATCCAAAAGATAGAAGAAAAAAGAAGACTTCTCAGCTCTGACTACATGGGAAGAAACAAACCAAAGTGCATTTCCTCTACTCTTACTCAGCAACAATCAACGCAGAGGCTGACGTCTGTGACCAAATGTGTGTGGGGTTTTCCCCACACATCAAGCAATCAGTTCTACAGTGGACACCAGCTGGGTGTCCTCCAATTCAATTCTAATAGTATCTACCTGGAGATACTGTCAGATCCCACAGATTGAGGGCTCAGTCCCACAAGACTGCCCCCAACTTCAAATGCCAGTTGCAAGTCCAGGTGCCTGGAACTTCTGACCAACCAGGTACAAATAGGGGTTCCCACACCCCCCTCCTCAGTTCTGATTGATTTGCTGCAGTGGCTCACAGAACTCAGGGAAACACATACCTGTGTTTACCCATTTATTAGAAAGGATATTACAAAGGATACAAATGAAATGCATAGGGTAAAGTACAGAGCATAGGGTAAAGACTGCAGAGCTTCCATGCCCTCCCTGGGTGTGTCATCCTTGAGGAACCTCCATGTGTTCAACTACTGGGATTCTCCCTAAACACAGTCCTTTTCGGTTTTTGTGGAGGCTTCATTATGTAGGCTTGATTGGTGTTGACCCAAAAGACAGTGAGGCCATACATATAAGTATGGAGTTTATTGAGGCTATGTCAACAGCAGCTGAGGAAACACACAGGTCAGGTCACCCTGAGAAATGCACTTCTAAGGGGGCCGCTAGAGCTTAGCATTTTATAATCACAAGAAGGGCGAGAATCAAAGGAGACAGAGAAAAGAGGACAGTCCCCTAATCATTACGTCAGTTTTTCTATTGGCTAGTACACGTAGATAGATTTCGAATTGTTACTCGGTTCCATCCTACACACAGGAATCAAGGGTAAGGGTTACAAGAAATATTCTAGGTTATTTTATTATTTTTTCTGGTGACTGTATGTCTGGAAAGTGTCATATAATAACACTTTCCAGGGCATGTGCATGTGACTTCTGGTTTATCCCAGATTTCCCAAGGCACTGTAATTTAGCTGACCTGGTCAGAGCAAATTTTTTAGTTATCAATGACTAAATCATTGGGCATTGGGCATCAACTTGACCTTTAGCCCCTCTCCTCTCCCCAGAGGTTACAGGGTAGGGCTGAAGTCCCACCCCTCTAATCACAAAGGTGGTTCCACTGGCAACCAGCCCCCATCCTGAAGCTAGCTAGGGGCTGCATCCATCGGCCAACCCATTAGCTTACAAAAACACTCATCACTTTGGAGAGTCTAAGGATTTCAGGAGTCATTTGCCAGAAGATGGGAACCAAGACCAAATATATATTTTCACCCTGTACTGCCAGCTCATGTTAAGAGGCCAGCGATTCTATGCCAAAAACCAAGGGGAAAATTACAGACTAACATTTCTCATGAATGTAGTCACAAAAGCCCTTAACAAAAATTTCACAAACCAAATCTAGCAACATATCAGAATGATAATACACCATGACAAAGTAGGTTTTATCTAAGGAATGCAAGGTTAGTTTAATACTTGATAATCAATCCATATAATTCACCATATTAAGAGACAAAAAAGGGAAACAAAATAAACATCTCTATAGATACAGGAAAACGCTTGACAGAATTGAACAATCAGTCATGATAAAAGAACACAGAAAACTAGAAATACAAGAGAACTTCCTCACCTTGATAGAGGGCTTCTAAGAATAACCTACAGCTAACATTGTACTTATTAGTGAGACACTGAATGCTTTCTCCCTAATATCAGAAGCAAGGCGAGGATGTCTCTCTCATAAGTTTACTCAACATTGGGCTGGAGGTCCTAATCATTTCCATAAGCCAATAAGAAAAAGTAAAAAGCATGCAGATAGAAAAGAAAAAAAACGATCTTTATTCAAAGATGACATGTGCCTTATATATAAAACCCTTTCAAAAAATCCACCCAAAAAAACTGTGGAACTAATTACTGAATTTACAGGGTGACAGGACACAAGGTCAACATACAAAAAATCAATTGTATTTTTATATAGTAGTAAGAAACTATTGAAGATTGAAAATGAAAATAGCATCAAGAATATGAAACAGGGATAAACTCAACATTAGTACAAGTTCTATACCCTAAAAACTACAAAGTATTGCTGAGAGAAATTTTTAAAAGAATTAAATGAATGTAGAGATATACTATACTCATGGGTTGAAAGACTCTATATTATCAAGATGTCAATTCTTCCAAGTTGTCTATGCAATCCCAGTGAATTTTGGAAGTCCTCTATACACAAATATAATCAATATTCCAGCAGGTATTTTTATAGGAATTGACAAGTTGATTCTAAAATTTAAATGGAAATGCAAATTATCTAGGATAGCCTAAAATTTTTGAAAAAGAAGAATAAAGTTAGAGCACTTACATTGCCTATTTTTAAGACTTACTATAAAGTTATAGTAATCAAGAGAGTATGGTAGTGGCATAAATATAGATATATACATTAGTGGAACCGAATAGAAAATACAGAAATGGACCCACACCTATATAGGCAATTGATTTTTGACAAAGGTGCCGAGGAAATTCGATGGGGAGAAGGGAAGTCCTTTCAACAAATGGTACTGGAATAAGTGAACGTCCATATGCAGAAATATAAACCTTTACTCTTACTTTACACCATATTCAAAACATAAAATGGATCAAGACATAAATGTAAGGGTCGAAAGAATAAAACTTCTAAAAGAAAACAGGAAAAAATGTTAGTGACATTAAGTTAGGCAAAGATTCCTTACTTAGGATAGAAAAAGCACAAATCATAAAAGCAAAAATTGATAATTGGGCTTCATTAAAATTAAAAACGTGTTCTATAAAGACACTGTTAAGAAAATGAAAATGTAAGCCACACGTTGGGAGAAAATATTGGCAAAACATGTCTGATAAAATACTTTATTCCAGATACATGAAATAAAGTCTTACAACTGAGTAATAAGACAAAAACTCAATGTATAAATGGGCCAGAATTTTAACAGATAATTTACTAAGAAAGATATCTAAATGGCAAATAAGCACATAAAAAGATGCTCAACGTCATTAGTCATCAGGAAAATGCAAATTAAAGCCACAGTGACATACCACTGTACACCAACTAGAATGACTGAAATTAAGAAGACTGAAAATACCAAAGTTTGATGAGGACGTGGAGCAACTGGAATTCTCATACATCGCTGGTGAGAATGTAAAGTGATACCGCCACCGTGGAAGCCCATGTGGCAGTTTCGTATAACATTGAATATATACCTACCATACGACCCAGTAATTCCACTCCTAGATGTTTACCCAAAACAAAGGAAAACTTATGTTAACACAAGGACCTGCGTGTCATTGCTCATAACAACTTTCTTCACAATAACTCAAAACCGGAACAAACCTCATGTCCATCAACTAATGAATACATAAATAAACTGTATTCCTACAATGGAATACCACTGAGCAATAAAAATGAATGAATGGATGATACATGCAGCAACATGGAAAAATCTTAAAATCAGTACAATTAGTGAAAGAAGCCAGACACAAAAGACCACACAATGTATAATTCCATTTATATAATCTTCCAGAAAAGATAATGTCATGGTGATAGCAGATAATTAGTTGACAGGGACCAGATAGTAGGGGAGAAACATTAGGGAACTCTCTGGGGGTGGTGGAAATGTCATGATCGTGCCTGTGGCTAAACCACTGTACACATTTCTCAAAACCCACATTGTACACCCATCAAGTTGAATTCGTTTTCTGTAAATTATACCTAATTAAGTTCACAAAAATAACAATGATTTTTATTTTTGATAACCACCTTCTTTCAATGTTATTGCTATTATTTATCAGTAGTTTTAGTTTTTTTAAACCCACATGGGTAGAAAAAATAATTTGCAGTGACAATATTTTATACATCCTTATTAGTCATGGCCTCCTGGCTCTGTCATTATCGGAATGGAAAACTTAGTCCTTTGGGATGGCCCATCTGGCGGGGGTGCCTGGGGATAACGGTTGAAGAGACTGCCAATATAGGACATATTGGTCATTCTAGAGTTCAAGATTTATTGACACGATTGTAATTTCTACTTTGTTTACTAAAGGATCTGCATGAGAGGTAATATGATCTTCCACAGATGTGAATTGCCCATGGACTCTCGGTATTAATTCCATGTAGTTTTGAGTGGCCAGTCAATACTTATTCGTGCTCATTGCTGTGTAGACACCAAGCTGTGCATTATGGGAACAGGAGGTCACTAGGAAATTGAAGACATTCCATTGCTGGTCCTCCTGGATCTCAGGTTCCACCAGGCCTCACCCATAGGCGATACAGCCAGCTTTACAGGTCCTAAGAATGTCCTTACCAAACTCTCATCTGCTTCCTAAGTTCTGGCATTCCACTCCTAAACATCTATTCCTTTGGCTTAAGTTTTTCCATAGCAGGTGAAAGCAAATGCCCCTGAAAGTGTAACACATTAGACACTGCATAACTTAGCATAAACGAATTTATAAAGTTCTTTGCAGGAAGTTAATTTGTAGAGGAAGCCTGGCAAAAGGCCTAAGTGTCCTGGGTTACCTGAAGAAGGGAGTAAGTCATGATAACAGTCAGCAAAGGATACGGAATGAAAACAACGTAATTCTAAAACAGTCAGGAAGAATGATTAAGTGTCGGGTCGCTGCCTGCTGACCCGAACAGCCCTAGCCTCGTTGCTTTCGGTGGGCGAGCGAATGGCCTGGGATTCCTCTTTCCCTCCTGTCCCCGTTAGGAGGAGACGGGGAAGAGAGCCGTGAAGAGAGGTGGGCACAGCTGCCGGCCCCAAGCAGCCCGGTTAAAGGACACTCAGACACGGTGGAGGTTCTGTTGAGCAGTTCCGTTTATTATCACACAAGCACTTGCTTTTAAAGGCAAATGGGGAAGGCAGGTTTTTACATCCTCCAATCAGCTTAAAGGTTACGAGAGCATGCATCCTGTCTCAATGCCTAGCTATTGCAATCACGCAGCGTTCACGAGCGCGGAAGCGCGTATTTGGCCAATAAGGGCTAAGGCAAGGTTCCTGCAACACTCCCACCCTACTTCCTCCCTGCGCCGTCTTAGGCTGCCACGTTAATCCACTTGTAATGTCCCGTCTTAGGCTGCCACGTTAATCCACTTGTAATGTCACTTAAGGTGGCGTTAGTTTTTAAAGCCCAACAATTAAGGTTGACGGTGCCGGGCACAATTTCAAGTTTGTCTTTTATTAGCTCATCTGACCCTCACAACAACTCTGTGAGGAAGTGCTATTATCCCCTGTCACAGGGGAAGAACCAGGCTCTGAAGGGATAATCGAGTCACCCACAGTTACACAGCTGTTGTTTTGTTGTGTTTAGCCCTCTCCAACTCAATCCTGAAATATCTCCTGCTTCTGAACTTCTCTACCTATCCTCACCTCTGACAAAACATCAACACTGTTCTGCTGTAGGCTGGCATCCCCTCTTACCTGGCCTGAGTCTCTCACCTTTCAGTGCATTCACATGGACTGATAGAGTAAGCAAGCTTACTGCCAACTGAAAATGCCTGGCAAAATGTGCATGTTCCAGGCAGATTCTTTTTTTAGATTTCTTAGCCATAAATGTCTGGCTTTAGCTCAGCAAGCTATGATTGAGCCATCACTCTGTATCTGGTGCTGTGTTCAGACCTATGGAGCCATGGAACACAAGCAACTGGTCTCCAAGGAGCTTCAACTTCCTGGGGAGGTAAGTTGTACACATAGAGAACCATATTATAAGGCAGAACATCATAAATGCAGAACGGTGTGAGAAAGAGGTGCAAAAAAGCCTTATAGAGTACTGGAAAAGGCAGGAAGATTTCTTTTTATCTGGGGGTGGGGAGAGATGAGAGTCAGCTGCACAGAGGGATTGACATTTGAACTAGATAGGCAAGGTTTCAAGGTCTCTGCAGGAGACACGGAGCAGATGTGGGACGTGGAACACACACACTTCTGTGGTGAGAGTTAAATTGTGGCGCCTGAGCTGTAGACAGGAGATGCAGCCAGGGCTTTGTAGAGGGGCTGAGAGCTGTATGGAGCCTTCCTGGGGAGGGTGGGGGGTCACAATAGATATAAAGGTCAGGAGTGGGAGTGAGAATGCACATGTGACAAGAGTTGGGACTGGAGCCCGATGGAGCACAAGATCCATGTGGGAGGCAGGAAGAACTAGGCACGGCAGGGGTTGGGGGGAGACCCAATTTCAGAAGCCTTTGAAAACAAAGCAGAAAAGAGCTGAAGGTTCTCCAACAAATAATTAACGTGGCTTGGATTTTGCTAATAGGTAAGTTCCATGAAAACCAAAATTTTGGTTTAGTGCTGACTCTCCAGTGCCTAGAACAATGCCTGCACCCATGGAAGGGGCTCGTTTTACTTTCAACGAGTGTTAATAAGTGATAAAGCAATGCAGCAATGCAGAACTTTCAATAGACTTTCCTTTTTCTCCTTTTTGCATTTTCCTTCTTTTTAAATTACAGTTGAAACTACTAAAAGTAGAGAGTGTTTCAACTGGTGTATCTTTATTTCTAACTAAAAAAACCCAAAAAACAAAAAAACTATTTAAATTTAAGAGCAGTGAAAAAAATTGATCTTTAAATGTCTGTGGATCAGAGAAGAATCTTCATGAAGGGCATTATTCATTTTTCCCAGTTACTTAGCAGATGCTCAAGGGTAGCTTTCCTGGTTTGTTTATTCTCAAGTTCCCACCAGCCAGTACAATTGCTGGCACATCATAGGTGATCAATGCTGAGTTTTTGAAGGGTTTTCTAAGTGAATTAGAGTGCAGAGATTACCCGCTTTCAATGATACCTCTCTAGGTGCAATGCCTAAGTAACAATATTTGGTTTTAATTATAAACACACATACGCTGTCCGTACAATCTGACACATAAAGATACTTATTTTGAGATTATAGTTGAATCCAACTAAGCCTCGAAGAATAATTGGAGCCAATGTTGCTGGAACTCTAGTCCTGTGAGTGGGCCATAGATGATCTATAATGAAAAGCTTTCATTAGCATATTAAAGGGTCTGAAAAGTTCTACAACAAAAAATCTTTTCAATCGCTCCTTTTCCTCACTTTTTCCAAGCAACATCTAATCAGGTCTCTTGAAACTATGTTCCACAGAATGGTTTTTACGACACACTGAATTATTATTGACATCCTACTTGGCAGACCCAGAGCAGGCAAGTCCAAAGGCAAGTTTTAAGTTAACTCTGAGCTGAGATAAGAAGAAAAACAAATAAAAAAGGCCACAGTAAAAGAATCTTGTTTTTTGTGGGAAGTGATAGATTGTAATTTCCAAAGTCAGCCACGACAATATCTCCCATCCTACATGCTCTTCTTACAGTGACATTCCTTTTGTCTGGGTGGGTCTGAGACCACAGCAGAAATGATGTTGTGTTACTTCCAAAGTTGGGTCGTAGAAGGTAATACAGTTCCTGTCTAGCTCTCCTGAGACACTTATGAGTCCTGAGCTGCCATATGAGCAGTCCACCACCCTGAGGCCCACATGTTATGAGGAAGCTGAAGAGGGCTCACTCAAGCCACCAGCTGAGAAGACCTGAGACGCCATGAAGCAAGAGCAATGTCCAGCCCACCCCCAGCTGCCACAGCTGCACATCCACCCTCCCTCCTCCAGATGAGAACCACCCAGGTGAGCCCTTCCTGAATCCTTGACCCACAAAACACACGAGAGAAGAAAATGATTTTAGTTGTTCTGAGCCACTGAGTTTTCCGGTGATTTGTTATGAGACCTACAAGCAAGGACATTTTCTGAGATGACTTTGAAAGGTAAAGAAAGATAGAACTGGACGCCACCTCGGCAGACATTTATTTATACTGAACTCAAATTAAAATGCTAAAATGTTATCATCTGCTCTGTCACCAAGGTTTGTCTTTTATGGGTGTAAATTATTTTCCAAACTTGGGCAGTGTTCATGTTTCTATTCATAGAGATTCATTAAAATACTTGAGCACCTATTTTGTGCCTGGTTCAGGGCTCTATCACCCATGAATGGCCAGGTTCCCAGGGTGGGATATAACATTACCACATTTTTATTCTGGTCTGTGCATACTTAGGTTCACAGACATAAGGGAAACAGAAAGATAGTGACGACAAGGCAGTTTTGAGTATTGAGGGCAGTCACTGTCATTCAGACTTAGCCCAAAGCGCTAACTGTAATGTGCTATCCTCAAAATGTAGTGAAGAGGCAAAGTACCACTCTGACTTCAACGTAGACTGTAAAATGAAGTTAGGGCCGGACTGCCTGTAGGTTCCCTTAGCAGAGCTCACACGTCTGTTGGAGAACTTGGTCACCTTCTCTCATGTATTCGTTGACGGCTCTCTCTCTCTTCTTGGTCTTGCTCCTCTTTGCATCTGAAGTGCCTTGCCCGGTGCTGGACACAGAGCTGGTGCTCAGTGAATGCCTCAACACCGGTGCCCGACTGCCACTGCTGTGCTGAGCACAGAGTGCCCCCGCATCCCTAGCAAACCAAGGGGAAGGTGGGCGCCGACGAGCCTCGGGTCTCTTTCGGTTCTCGCGTGACTGGCAACCCCCTGTGAAGCGGCGGAGCCGGTGTCCGGATGGTCGTGGGAGGCCTGCGACGCCGCCACCGGCGTGTGCGTGCCTCTGACCCCGCGCTGGTGGCGCGCTGTCACTGGCAGCTCATCACAGCCACGCCTTCTTCAGCTGGAGCCATTGTTAGCAGGTGCAGCCAGCATTTGGACTGGAGCCAGACGATTACGCCCACTTTCCTGCTGACAAAATATCAGATGCCACACCCCTGTGACCAGGAGCCTAAGTACACGTGTGCAGCTCCCAAGCAAAACATCAGACGGGCTCATCACGCCGACGCTGCAGAGCCTGGGGCAGGTACTTGGGGCCACGGAGGTGAGTGAGCGCGTGGCTCTGTCTCCTCTGCCTGCATTGCTCAGTCTCTAGCTTATATTCGTCCCATTGCCTTTTTCATTTCTTTCCCATGTAGACCTGGGCTTTTAAAAACTAATGACCTTGCAATGAGCTAAGGAAATGACTTTTAGAAAGTGGATAAGTCAAGTGTAGAGAATTAGACAACCTGAGCCACATGACTTTGGCCCCTCACAGAAAGGTCAAAGGCGTCTGTTATACCCCCTCTCCACTCAGGAGCGCTTTTATAATGCAGGCATGGTTCCAAGAACAGCATCTCCTGCACCTTGGAAGGGACCAAGAGTTCCACTCTCGGGGCTTCCTCCCATTTCTCTACTTCCTGACAACCTTGACATTTGAGATGTCCCCAAGGCTAGTCTTCCTTCTGTCTATACTCCTTCCCTTGGGGAACTCACCCATTTCCATGGCTTTCAGTGTCACTGACATGCTACTTACCCTAAATTTAAACTGCCAGCCCAAACCTCTATTCTGGGTGCCAAACTCAGTATCTGCCAGCCTAATGGACATTTCCATTTGGATACCTAACAAACATCTCAAATCTGACATGACTTGATTTCTTCTTGAACTGCACTTTACCCCCTTTTCGCAACTGACTACATGGCACCACCAATAGTTCAAACCAGAAACCTATGAGTCATTGTCAACTCATCCTCTCTCTCCCTTACCTTCCCTTGCTTCTGATCTGTCACCAAGTCCTGTTGTTTCTATTCCAAAATAGACGTCATACCCATCCGTCTCCACTGCTACCGCTCCAGCTCGAACCAGCCTCGACCCAACTGCCTCACTGGTCTCCCCGCTCCAGCCTCACCTTCTTCACATCTAGTTTCCACACAGTGGCCAGAGTTAGTCTTTTAAGAACATAAATCTATACACGTCACTTCCTGCTTGAAAATCTCCAGTAGTTTCCTTCTGCTCTTAGAGTCCTTCGCAAGGCTTCCGAAGCCTTCACAATCTGGTGCCTTCTGCCTGTCTTTTAAATCTCATTTCCTCTTTCTCATCTTAGAGACTTAACACACACTGTTCCCTCTGCCTAGAACTCTCTCCCTGACTCTGGCTTCCATGTCCCCTCCCTGTCACCCCTATCTAGAGGAGGCTCTCCCTGGCACGCTTTTTATTTCCTTTAAAGAGCTCATCCCATTTTGTAATTACAGACTTAGTTGTCTGTTTGTTGCCTGTCTCCCTCCTCCCACAGTACACACTGAACTGTAAGCTCCACGGGTCAGGTCGCGTCTTCTTCACCATTATCATTATCACCATCTCCATGGCAGCAAATGACATTTCTTGAGAGTCTACTGTGTGCCAGGCACTTGACATTATCTCATTTAATCCTCAAAAGAATCATATCAAGTTGATCCTATTATAACACCACACTCTAATCCGCTAAGCTAACCAGCTAGTCCCCGTAGATACTATTATTATGTCCATTTTACAGATGAGAGCACTGAGGCATGGAGAAATTAGATTACTTGTCCAGAATTACACACCTAGTAAGAGCCAGTGCCTAAAACTTGCTTGGCACATAACAGATCCTCAGCCTATTTGCCAAATATATATTTCTGTTGAGTCATTCAATGTGTTTTTTCATGGGAACCCATGGGAGAAATTCTCTCAAACATCAGTACTAGGAAAAGCAATAATTCTAGTTTGTATTTATCCTACAAATACTATGGATATTGTAATAGATGGTGTTTTCTATCTTTGCCTTCACTGGTAGAATATGCTTAGAACCAATTTACTACCTTCATCTTGATGAGTCATTTTTGTGCTACTCTGTGCCAGTTTTATTATTCTCTTGACCTCACACCTTACTCTTCCTTCTTATTTGACCTTTTCTGTATTGTATGTGTTTTTGTAAGCCTCCCTCAATCCTCAGTGGCACTACACTGAGATACTACTTCACACCCACTAGGATGGCTAGAATACAGAAAACAGAAAAATAATAAATGTCTGCAAGGATGTGGAGAAATCGGAGCCTTCATACATTGCTGTAGGGAACGTACAGTAGTGTAACCACCTGTAAAGCAGTGTGGCGCTCCTCAAAAAGCTGAACACAGAACCGCCATATGACCCAGCAATTCCACTCCCAGGTATGTACCCAAAGGAATTAAAAGCAGGTGTTCAAACAAAACGTTGAATATTAATAGCAGTACTATCCACCATTGCCAAAAGGTGGAAACAACTCAAATGTCCATCAACTGAAAAATGGATAAACAAAATGTGATACAGGTATGAGGGTACTTCAAAAAGTTCATGGAAAAATAATATTAAGAGATAATATGAATCTTCCCATGAACTTGTATAGTACCCTCATAGGTGTGTGTGTGTGTGTGTGTATATATATATATATACACACACATACACAAGGGGTCTTCAAAAAGTTCATGAAAAGACTTGTATTATCCTTTACTTCCCCTTTTTCCTTTAACTTTTTGAGGTACCCTCATACACACACACACACACACACACAGAGGAATATTCAACTTTACAAAGAAATGAAATTTTGACACATGCTACAACGCGGAAGAACCTTGAAAATATTATGCTAAGCAGAGAAGTCAAACACAAAAGGTCACATATTGTATGACTCCATTTATATGAAATGCCCAGAATAGGTAAATCCATAGACACAGAAAGCAGACTAGAGGTTGCCAAGGAATGGGGGAAGAGGAATGAATGGAGAGTGGCTGTTTAATGAGTACCAGGTTTCCTTTTGGGGTGATAAAAATGTTCTAGAATTTGATAGTGGTGGGGGTGGCTTAACATTGTGACTGTACTAAATGCTACTGAATTGCATACTTTAAAATGGTTAGAATGGTAAATTTTATGTTATGTGAATTTTAACACACATGCACACACAATAGACATTAAGTCTGCTGGATACTTGGAAGACCCTCTTGTACACAATGGTGTGGCCCTGCCATCAGGGACTGTGGTTGCCTTGGGTGGTCTGCTGCAGGGACACTTAGCTCTACTCCCAGCTGGCCATTCTCTGGTCATCCTTTCAGTCTCCACGCCAAAGTCTCCCTCTTCTCTGTCTTTTCAAGTTCGACCTCACCTTCAGTTCATGTGTAAGCCTCAGGGAAGTTTTCCAATTATTCCAACTCCACTCACTGATTCCTGGTTTTCCTGATCTTTTAAAGAGCCTATTAAGCTCTCGACTCTCTCTATGCAGTCTTCTGTTTTTCACAAATTGTTTCACCTTTTCACTACTGTTCTTATCTTGGCTAATACAGAGATGACCAAAGTCCTAGTTTTTGTGGATCCTCCAAGGGCCTTAGCAATCCCTGCACACAGTGGAAGTAATGCATTAATGACATTATTACTGCCCTGGGGAAGCCTCCAAAATTAGTTGACGAAACTAAACATATATACATACACTAAGAGTAAAAAGTGAGTGCAAATAAATGCTTTAGGAGCTCAGAAGCTGTTGGGGACTTCAGCTGAGCGGGCCCTTAATTTAATTGATTCATTGAATAACCATGGACTGAGTACTTACTATGTGCCAGGCACTGTTTGCTCATGGAAGATGACATTTGATATCTGAATGGGGTTTAAAGAGTGAATAGAATTTATGTAGCCGGAAAAAAGGTAAGAATCCCGTCACAAGCAAAAAGAAGAATGTGCAGAAATACAAGAGTGGGAAAATGTGAAGTGTGAAATAGACTAGCTCGGCTTATGGAGAGGATTCATGCAACATCAGAAAAGAAGGTTGCAGAGCTACCTAGACTGGCGTGAAAAGATGTCCTAGGTATATTAAGTGGGAAAAGTAATTTGCAGTGCAGTGTGCTTAACATATTTCATTTTTGGCAAATATATGTTAACATATGTGACCCCCAAAATACAGCAGGAATATACATATAACTCTTAGTAGGGGCAATCTCTAGGGAATAAAATGGAAAGGGGCTGTCATTATGAAGTTCCATAATCTTTGGATTTTCCCCAGCCAAGCATGTATTACTTCTGTAATTGGGGAGGAGGAAGGGAAGCTAAAATGAAGGTAAATTAATAAATATTTTAAATACATAAGCTACAGAGTTTGGATCTAATTTGGTAGGCCTCAGTGAGCATGTGTCAATATTGGATTCTGTGAAGCCTAAGAGGCTTTTGAGAACATTTGTAAATATCCCAATAGTCCTTGATAACCCTTGCAAACATCTTTTGCTGAAAGAGCATTTTCTCTCAGTAGGCAGGCCCTGATACTTCCTTCCCCTAACCTTTCGGGTTAGCCTGAAATCCTGCAGCTCCAGACCCTGAGCCTTACTTTAGCTTGGTGGATTTACAACTCCTTCATCGCAGAGGGACTTCAGAATTCGAAACAAAACTAACAAAAAGCATCCTCAAGAACTACTACATTTTTTGTTTAAAACGGGAAGAGCTGAGAGGGCTTTGAAAGTAATTTCTTTCCTATTCTTTTGGTAACTTTGCAGTAATTCCCTAACAAAGCCACAAGGGAGGACTTATGGAAGAGAGTGAAGAAGAGAGAAAGGTTTCTCCTCACACAGCCTTCCATCCCCAACACATCTTCCCCCCAAAACAGCAGGCAGAGCAGCTTAGAAACTGTGGCTCCCTTTATTCCAAATCTCCAAAACCAAATCACCTGGTTCAGTTGACTCACCCAAGTGGAAAGAGATAAGAATGGGACCATGGATTCTCAACCAGAATCCCACGCCGCTGCAGTCAGCTGGTCACTGGGGTGCTGGAAAGCCTCCCCGCCTGACCCTTCACCTTACCTCCTGCAGGCCAGGACTGGGGCTTTGTCCACCCTTTCCCACCTTACAGAACCAGCAACATGGAGCTCAGAAGTGGAGAATCAAACCAATTGATGCTTAGTTGGGCACCAAAAACCTTTGCCTTGGACTCCCCTTACACTTCTTCTCTTCTGGGGCGGATCAGTAGTGCAAAGCAAGGCCCAGAGGTGAGATGAGAGTGGGCTCTAGTCCAGAAGCCTACAAACTACAACTGTCCTTTTATCATCCCTGTGGTGGGCCGAATAATGCTGCACCTCCCCCACACCAAAGATTTCCACACCGTAACCTGTGAACATGTTATCTTATATGGCAAAAGGGACTTTGCAGATGTGATTAAGTGAAGGATCTTGAGATAGGGAGATTACCCTGGATTATCCAAGTGGGCCTAATATAATCACAGGCATTATAAAGAGGGAGGCAGGAGGATCAGAGTCAGACAGGGAGATGTGACTGTGATAGGAGAATTCAGAGAGAGAGAGAGAGAGAGAGTGGAGGCTGCAGGAGGAATTGATTTGAAGATGCTGAAGCTGCTGGCCTTGCAATGGGGGGAGGGGCCCCTAGAAGCTGAAAAGACAAGGCAAGGGATTCTCCCCAAGAGCTTCTAGAAGCTGACACCCTGATTTTAGGACTTCTGACCTCCAGAACTGTCAGGTAATAATTTGGTTGTTTTAAGCCACTAAATCTGTGGTAATATGTTACAATAGCTATAGGAAACTAACACAACCCCCTTTCTGTGGCTCGCTGGGAGTCTCAATCCACTGGTGGATGCATCTGTAGCTGATTGAAAGTTAGGAGGATCGGTTCATTTGACCTTTTCATCAAACCCCACTAAGAAGCTTTATGGCACTGTAAGACCATCTCACATTGATCATAAAGGTTTCTGGTAAAATAAAACAGCCACTATAGTGACTCCTATGGCTCCCAGATCCTCAAAAGGCCAACCACAGATCTGGAACCACTTGATATCCACCTGAAGTCTCAACCACCATTTGACCTTCTGAGGTCTGTCAAAGAGGACCTTTAATTGAAATTTAAAATAACTGTATTTTTTTTTCTTATTAACAAAGTAATACAGCAAAGACATTGGAAAATATACATGAGCAAAAAGAAAAACATAACATGTAACAGCCTGAACAGAACTGACTCCATTTTGTTAAGCCTTAGAATTTAAAAACTTGTTCTCTCCTGTAAGCCAAACCACACAGCCTGCAGCTAATTGCTAGAACACAGTGACTCTTGCTCTCACATTGTACACAAGTAACTAGAGAAAAATTATTTACCCACATGGCCATTCTTTACTAGCTTACTAACCTAATCTTATTTGAGAATACCAGGAAATGAACCCATGGAGAATAAAGTATGACACTGGTCACCACCCACCTGGGAATTTCCTTGATGATTATCATCTGAAAAACTCAAGCGGGTCTGCACATCCCCGCTTGGTCACTATGAATCAACTTTTCACCAGAGACCCCTATAAAGCCCTTTGGCAAAGCTGGGAGGGGTGGAGATTGTCTTTGAGACACAAGTCCACCATTTCCCAGGCTGCCAGCTTCCTGATTAAAGGCTACCCTTCCTTACACCAACCGTTGTCTCTCAATGATTGGCTACTGTGCGGCAAGCAAAAGGACCTTTGGGGTCTCAGTAACAGACCAACACTTAGTCTTACTTAGATAACTACTGCTTGCTAACACCATAATTATCTTTCCAGACCTTTAAAAATAACTATACAGAATTTTTAAAATTAATCATTCTAAAAATACTACTTAAAATTTTTTATATACCATGAATATCTTTCCATGTCAACCATATCCATCTGCAACACTAGTTCTCAAAGAGTGATCTGGGAACCCCTGGGGGTTCCAAGACCTTTTCAGGGGTTCATGGGCTCACAAGTATACAGTAAGTTTCCTAGAGGCTAACATAATATATGATATTGCAACAGTTTGAATACAGAAGCAGAAATAAAAATACAGCTGCCTTCTATTAAGCTTAACATTAAAGAGAATAGCAAAAATCTAAAACCATGTCCTTCTCTCACTGTTCTTTCATTTTGTAACACTGTATATACTCATTTTTCATAAAATATGTTACTCCTGTTACCATGAGTTTATTTTTATATGAAATAATGAATATTTTAAAAATTTCTCGGTTGTAATTTCAAAAGTGTCGATAGATGTAGCACACATAAACAAAACCTTTTTGGAGCCCTCCCTAATTTTCAAGAATGTAAAGGGATCCTGAGACCCAAAAGTTTGAGAACGTCTGATCTACAATATCATTTTTTAGTGGCTGAATTAGTCCACTGATCTGGAGTGTCGTAATTCATGTAACCAGTAAGTAATGCAGAAGAATAAGATCCTTGAATTTATATTTGTGTACACCCTTACTTATATCTTTAGGATAATTTTCAGGGATTTTTTTAAATCTATACTTATTGTACAAAAAATAGAGCAACATCAATAATGCGAACCGCCCTCAGCCAATCAGCTATTTCCATCCTTTCTGTTTCCGGAAAGCATTTAAGACTCGTTGTAGATTAAGGGTTTGACACCAGGTTCTCATTTACAAGGGGCAAGTGCCTCGTGGATCGTCTAGTCCAGTGAGCTTCAAGTCCATCGCCCTGGAATCTTGTTTAAATAGCGAATTCCCAGGGCTGTGGGAAAGAACTGAGTGCAACTCTCGATTTCCTTGAACCCCATGTTTCTAAAATATAGGCTGAAATGAGTATCCCCGTGGGGCACGCTCGGGCCTGCTCTGCCGCCTAGGCCGCGCGGCGCGCTGTGGCCATCGTCTACCCGCAGGCGTCCGCCCTTCCGGGCCAGGGTTCTCCGCGTTTCCAGTGCCAAGCACAGTGCCAGGGACGCATGAATCGCTCCACGAACTCCGGAAGGCTCTACCCTTGGAGGTCCTTATTCAGTAGGTCTGAGGCAGATCCCTGAAATCTGCATTTTAAATCATGCTGCTTCTGATGTCAAATAACAAGTGCCGCGGTCTTGCGTGCCGATGGCGGGGCCAACACCAGCCCCCTCACAGGGGCGCTGTGAGGATTCAGGGGCTCATTCTGAACGCACGGCACGTCCTCAGCTCAGCCACCAGAACATGACTAGCCTTTAATCCTTAGTAGCTGCTGATCTGCGCACTCCGCAGCCGAGGGGACCGTGAGAACGGGTCTGACAGGAAGGTCTGCGGGAGCCCGGGGTGGGCTGCGCAGGGGACCTAAGCCGCGTCGGGGAGGAGCGCGGGGGCGGGGCCGGGGCGGGGCCGGGGGCGGGGCCGGGGCGCGCTAGTTGACGGGAGCGCCGGGGAGTGAGAGACGCCTCCTGGCGGGAGCTGGCGGCGGCGGGACCCGAGATAGGGCGGAGGGGAAGGGGGAGCCGGGAGCCGCGGCCCGGGAGGAGGGCGGCGGGTGGGCCTGTCTCTTTAAGGAGCCCGAGGCTGGCGGGCGCTGCGCAGAGCGGACGGCGGGAGGCGCGGCCTGGCCTCGCTCGCACAGCCGCCGCGGCGCGCCCCGGGCTCGGCCGACCCGCCGGGGAACGAGGGGCAGTCGGCCTCGCGGCGCCGCGGCGCACGGTGAGCGGGAGCGGCCGGGGGTGCAGCCTCAGTGGCCGGGGAGGGCCGGGCGCCGAGCTCGGGCCTCTGGAGGCTGGAGGAGCCTGGGCCCGGCGCACGCAGAGGACAAAGTGGGGTGCCGCGGCGGTCGGCTCGGGCGCGCAGGCCGGGCGGCGCGAGCCCGCAGCATCTCTGTGGCCGTGCGGGTCCGGGCCCTCGCAGCCCGCGGCGGCCGAGCCGGGGAGGGTGGGTGCGGGAGTCCCCCGGTGCCCGGCCCCCCGGGCTGCCCGCGCCCTCGGGGTCTGGGACAGCTGAACAGAGGTGTCTGCCCTGTCCTGGGTGCTGTCAGTGCCGTCTGCCTTGGGGACCACAGTCGCCAGTCTGAGGTTCGCAGAAACTGGTCGTGATGGATGAAGAGTAGTGCGGATGCGTCATTGTTTCTAATTCCTTAGAAAACAACCGAGAGGCCCTTTAAATAATTCCGTTACCTGATCGTACATGCCCTTTGCACTTGAATACTTTTTCCAGCAGCATTTTGGGAGCGAGGTGAATTTGTTAAACATTTCAGGAGACAACTATCAAAGATGGGGGGAATCCCATTTTTAGTGATCGTAGGGTGAAAACTAGTTCCAGAAAATCCGTTTTCAGATATCTTCTTTGGCCTCCACAAGTACATACTGGTGGCTCCAGAAATCATCCGACTTGGTATGTGATGTTAAATAAATCAGAAAATTAGGTCACTAACGGTCTTCAGGGAATCCTCTCGGGCCTCAGTGAAGATCTCCAGGGCTTTCTCTTTCAGAACTGAGTCATACCGGCTACAAAGCCCTTTATTCTTTTCACCTTCTTATTGCTTTTCCTTTATTGTACTTCGTGATACTTAGAATAAAAGTTTAGAGTAATCATAAAGGCCCCGTAAACCCACCTTTTATCTTTTCTCCCTGTTACATCAGTAGTCGTCTATTTTAATTGGTTATATTTTATGGGTGCGTTTTAACCCCAAGAAATTATGTTCTTTTTTTTTTATATATATATATAACCAGGTTGGCCATTTTAGCCCCAGTCAGAATTTGTGCTGGCTTTCTTTTTCTTTTTCTTTTTGAACTGTAACATCTTAATAACTTTGAAGAGTCTATGGTACTAATAGAATTAAAACAATATCTTCACATTTTAATAAATTACTTAGAGTTCTTAACGCAATTAACAATTTACTGTCCCTTTTTGCTATTTGCTTAATTATTTAAAGAGTGACTATGGACTCTACTCCTTTCTTTGAGCTGCTTTATTTTGGCTAATTGTAGTGAGACAAAATAGGATAGTCATGAGTAATCAGAATAATTTCCATTTACAAATTTGTTTTGATTCTAAGACCTGAAAAATTGCTAGATGTTTTAAAATTATAATACAATACTAATAGTTTTTATATGGGCTTAAAGTTGAATAATGGACCTAAAACTAAAGTTGAATGCAGTATTGAAACTAGTTATTTGCTTGATAGACTCTCAGATTACTGAGGGTTTAGATATATTCACTCTAACTTTGACAGTCACCGTTTCTGGGTAATCTGAGGAATTTCAGTATTCTAGGTCTTTGAAAATGGCTATCAGCATGATATTATATAAGATATGGGTTTTTTTTAATGTTTAAGTAATCTTTCATTGAGAATGATCTTTACATGATCACTCAAGAGTCTTTTGACACAAACAGTAAGTCTTGGTTTATGTTTTTTTCATTTTTGTATTTGTTTTTACCCTACTGCTTATCTTTGATTTTTTTTTTTTTTTTCCTTTTTCTTTGATTAGCTTCCTGGGAGTTACTGATTGTCTTCTGTGAAGAAACATGAAGTCAGACTGTGTTGTTATGCTTGCTCTAGCCATCTCAACGTTCCTGATGTGGCTCCCTGTGTCACTGAGCTGTAATAAAGCACTCTGTGCCAGTGATGTGAGCAAATGCCTCATTCAGGTAGGATGATGGGTACTTTTATTACTATTAAAATATATTGTAGACCAGATATATAGGGTATACATACACATCTAGAGTGTGCATATAGTACAGTGTAAGGCCTCAGTATTAGGTCAAGGCCTGAGGTACATGACACACTGGTCTGTATTTTTACTCCCTTAGTTCTCTTGCGTACAAATGAGGTTAAATTCAAGAAGTTCAATACCAAGTATAAAATCCTGCTTTATAAACATGTCATTACAAGGTGATGAGTACTCTCTAAAGAGTTTCCTTGTGCTATGGGTTTAATGTATCTTACAAAAATTCATGTACTGGAAACTTAATCCCCCTATAACAGTGTTAAGACAGTGGGAAATCCTATTATGGAAATTGAAAGGTCGGGCCTTTAAGAGATGATTAGATTGTGAGGACCATACCCTCCTGAATGGATTAACCCATTAATGGTTTAATGGATGGTCATGGGCATGGTTATGATGGCTTTATAAGGAGAACGAGTGAGCAGGTTAGCACTCTTGCTCAGCCGTTCACTGTGTGATACTTGTGTCACTGTGGAGAGTCACCACCCACAAGAAGGCCCTCACTGCATGTGTTCCCTGGGCTTTGGACTTCTCAGCCTCCGAAACTATAAGATAAACTTTATTTCTTTATAAAATACCTAGTGTCAGGTATTTTGTAATAAGCAACAGAAATGGACTAATACACCTTGTATAATCTAGTTTACATAGCAAAGAGGCTCAATGACTATATTTGGACAAAAATTTAGCTAGTCAAATAATAGACAAATACATAAACCTAAGTTTAATGTATTAGTTATCTATTGCTTTGTAGCAAAGTGTTCCCAAGCATAGCAGCTTAATGCAATAAACATTTACTATCTCATGCAGTTTCTGAGGGTCTCGAATCCGGAAGCAGTTTAGCTGGGTGGTTCTGACTCAGGGTCTTTCACAAGGTTGCAGGCTGGGATTGCAGAATCTGCTTCCAAGATACTTGAAAATTTTATCTCTCTTCCAGTCATCAGGACAAGCCTATTAATGTAGCTACCGTTCTCATTTTTTTGAGGAGAAAAGTGAGGTTAGGTAATTTGGCTGGTTATTACTCTCCATGAAGTTGTGTTAATTAGTGGTAAACTGCATGTCTTACATAGCTGTTCTCTCTTTCCCCATCCTATTAGACCATCAGCAGTCTTTCGCCTTTTGTACTTCTGCCTTTTTTTTTTTTGTGACCGGTAAGGGGATCGGAACCCTTGGCTTGGTGTCGCCCTCACTGCGCTCAGCCAGTGAGCGCACCGGCCATCCCTATATAGGATCCGAACCTGCGGCCTCGGCGCACCCAGCGCCGCTGTGCTCCCAGCGCCACACTCTCCCGAGTGAGCCACCGGTTGGGCCCGTACTTCTGCCTGTATTAACCTCCATTCTAGTTATTGGCTGTGGGCTAAGAAGCTCGATAACCACACATGTTAGCATTCTGTGTAAAATATGAATCAGCTAACTCTTGACTATAATCCTCATTTGAGAGTACATGTGTGTATGTACTAGAGTGAAAATTATTTTTATAGATCAGAGGCATTTTGTGCTTATTACTGACATTTTGGACCTCATTAATAGTTGAAATTCTAGTTGCCCCCATCTTACTTTGCATTACAAACCCAAACAGTTAACTAGAGATGTTTGTTTGTTGGTGGGTTTTTAACTTTTTTGGTATGGACATTTTCAAGTATAAATAGAGAAGAGTGTAATGAACCACCCATCAGCAATTATAACAGTCACTAACTTATGGCTACCCTTATTTCATTTATACTCCACTTCACCATCCACCCCCAGCTCTGTTTTCATTTCAAGCAAATCTCTTATATACTATTTTATCCATGTGTCTGAGTATCTTTAAGGATAACTCTTTAAAACGTATACATCAGACCAGTATTACAATTTAAAAATTAGTAGTACTTCTTTAATCATCTAATTCTACACATGGAGAGTTTGACATGGCATGTCTGCTGGGGCTTGTGCTGGCAGGAAATTTTGTCATCTGCACGTGAAGTCCGGCTTTGTGCTGTGGACAGCAGGGAATTTGTGCCACTTTCCAGGTAGTTTCAATATAGCTTCATTATTCATTATTAAAAATAAAGTCTCACAACATTTTCTATACTCATGGTTAAGTGGAAATTCATTTAAATCCCAAATTATTTTTTTGACTTTTCAAGTCTATAACTCTCATTAGTTCAAATAGTTAACAATTATACTTTATTTAAAATATCTAGCTTTGTACGGGAGTATTTAAAAGAGAAAGCTTTTGGCTAATATTGATAAATACTCTCAAAGGATTTTTTGTTTGCTTTACTTTTTAACTTAAAAAAATTTAAGACAAAATACTTTAAAAAGTAAAGAGTACTATATAAGTGTGAACATTGGAAAAGCAAGTGAAGTGTGTTATCCTTGTTACTAGTGATGAACTGATATTGATACACTATTATTAACTAAAATTCATAGTTTGCATTAGGGTTCACCCTTTGTACTTTCTATGGGTTTTAACAAATGCATAATGTCATGTATCTGCCATTACAGTGTCAACCAGAATAGTTTCGCTACCCTAAAAATCCCGTGTGCTCTAACTTGTTCATCTCTCCTTACCTCCCCACAAACCCCTAGTCACCACTGTCTTTTACTATCTCAGTAGTTTCACCTTTTCCAGCATATCATGTACTTAGAATCGTACAGAATGTAGCCTTTTCAGATTGGCTTCTTTCACTTAGCAATATGCATTTAAGTTTCCTCCATGTCTCTTCATAACTTGATAGCTCATTTCTTTTTATTGCTGATTAATACTTCAGTGTATGAATGTATCACAGTTGTTATCCTTTCACCTATTGAAGGACACCTTGATTGCTTCTAAGACTGGTAGTTTTAAATAAAGCTGCTATAAATATCTGAGGCTAATCATTTTCCTGAAGAGAATTTTTGGTTGGTTGGTTGGTTGGTTTTGATTGGCTCGTTTTCTTGTGATTGAAGGGTGGGTTGATGGTCAGTAGATCCCTGGTGTGGGGTGTCTGCTCTAGTAGATGCTAGAGTGTGGGGTAGCCTCACTGGTCTGATAGACACTTGAACTGTTAACACCCTCTTTTTTAGCCCTGTTCTCTTCAGTTGAAGAAGGCATTGGCTATTGGTATTTCATGCACCAGCAGTTTTTAAGTGGGATCCTTAGGTGTCTTAAGGGCTTCAGGGGATCCCCAGAATTATATTCAAAATTGTATATGTACAGTTTTCTGGGGACAAGATCCATAGCTTTCAAGAGGTTCTCAGAATGGTTGATGGCCCTGAAAAGGTTAACAGTTGCTGAGTCTTTGCTTTCTATTGCAATATACTGAGTTATCATTAAAATTCCACTTTCATATTCAACAAAGCACAAGCTACATTGACGTTTTAGATGACAATAATAGCTTTCTCCTTAAACTTACAGAAGAAGAGCATGTACAGAAATGACTAATAAAAGGTAGGAGGTAAGTACTGTAAGAAAGACAGAGATACAATGCTGTAGAAGTTTAAAGAAAGATATTACTTCTCTCTCAGAAAGAATTTAGATTTTTTTTTGCTGGTTTGGTTTAGGTTGAATAACATCTGTAGTGCTGAAATGAAGTACTATGAGGATAAGTTAGAACATTTGTTTATGTTGAGCCCTCTGCACTCATGAAATAACTAAGTATAAAAAATTTTCCCTGGAAGCTCATAGTTATGTAAATATTTTTTACCGGCATGGTTGCAAGGCAGTACAGTCACTCCTGCCACTCCTACAAGTTGCTTATGCATAAGGGTGGTCCCTATATAAATATTTATTTTGTGCTTCTAACAGGAAAGAAATCTACTCTAAACATCAAGAAAGTAAGATTGTCATCCTCTTGATATAGTTCCTTGCTCATATCATGAGTGGTTCAGCTATCCTATTTCAGGAAAAAAAAAATTGATAATATAGGATTTTGCTTTTAGCAAGGTTTTTATACTTTCTTCTGCTGCTTTTAAAAGGACCTTTTAAAATTTGCATCAATATTATGCTCTGCTCCAGAAATCTCAAGGCCTATTATGTACCAAGGATGGAAAAACCCTGTATTGACTTGTGAGTACTTTTGGCTGATATTTATGGTCATTTTAAGGAGAATATATACATTATATTTCATGAAAATATTCAAACTTAGGTCCAGAGATCATTGATGCATTATTTTAGCACATTACTGGTTATCTGAAAGTTTATTTAGCATTTTTATGTGCTAAATCAGCAGTCTGCTTTTTTATTCTAAAAATTAATTTACATATTAAATAAATTAAAAATGTTCTGAAATAAGTTGGAATTTCAAAATAGTTTATTTCTTACCAATAATTCTAGTTTTGGGGGGGGTTATTTTTTATTTTTTATCTTTTTTGGTGGCTGGCCAGTATGGGGATGTGAACTAGTTTTTTAAAGTATATTTTGTCTTAAGTTAAAAATATAAATAGAGGAGCCGGCCCGTGGCTCACTTGGGAGAGTGTGGTGCTGATAACCCCAAGGCCACGGGTTCAGATCCCTGTATAGGGATGGCTGGTTGGCTCAATTGAGAGAGCATGGTGCTGACAACACCAGCTCAAGGGTTAAGATCCCCTCACCGGTCATCTTTTAAAAAAAAAAAAAATAATAATAATAATATAAATAGTTCAGGGAACTTTAGGGCTTTCTTAATTACTGTAAACTAAAAAATTAACTTTCTCTCTTTTTCCTTAATCAGTGCAAATTGGATTACACATTAGTCTTTTGCTGCAGTTAGCTTGAATTTGTTGCTTTACTAGTAATATTTTGGCTTACAATATAAAATATTTTATCTTTTCTCTGTGAACATTATTTTCCTATATTGTTTTTTCTTCTTCATCCTACTTCTTGCTATTAAAAGTTGTGGTTCTTACCCATTTTTGTCCTGTTTTGCTTTAGTTAACACCCCATGAAAATCTTTGAAATTAATGTCCAAAGGTAGTAAGTTAAGCATGCTGTAATTTAAAGGAAGAATAAGTCATTGTTTCCCTCCAAATGTTTACAGCAGATATAATAACTGCTAAAATGTATAAGAGGAGATTAACTTTATTTTTACTGGCTATTTCACCTATTGAATTATTACATTAATACAAAGATCAGGATTTCATTGGAACACTTAGAAATTTTCCAACACATGTAAAATAGAAAGAATAATAAAATAACCCTCCATCTACCCATCACTCAGCTTCAACAGTGATCAATATATGGCTGGTTCATCTATACCTACCCCAACTCACCCCAGCTGGATTATTTTAAAGAAGTTCATTGGGGCACTTTTACAGTAAATAGGATTAACATCATTAAATTTTTGTTACTAGGTTTATATAAGAAATGGGTGCCATTTGATGTAGTTCATGTATATACATGAACTTGTATGCTGATTTATTTAGCCAAAAGGATAAATTCTGTTTTCAGTACCAACACTTAAGTTTATGTTATTTTCAGGGCAAAAGTTTACCAATCAGTTAGAATCCATAAAGAATAATATGATAATGAAAATTAGGTTGATATTTCTTTTCTGAGTTTTTATGTTTATTCTTTTGTATGTAGGCTAATTGTTTGAGGATGTTTTGCTTTATTATTTGTTTTTAAATACCCATTGACCTAAGTAAAGGTTGTAAAAGAACTGTCAGCATAGGTATAATCTAATGCTTGGTTGATTACTGATGCTTACACAATATGCATTTACTTAATTAGATTTGTTCTTACACCCGTTTTTTTTAATCAAGATATTATAAATACTTAGTTTGCTTAATTTAATATTTAAAAACTTCAGTATGTGTTTTTGAGTATCTTATTTAATATCTCCTACTCAAAAATTCAGAAAATACGTAGAAATAGAAAAAGGAGATCAGTCCTATTATCCAAACACAGACTGTTCTTACTCTTTTGACATAGTCATTTCTAGGTTTTTATTCTATGTTTAGGTGATTTTTAACAATTATGTTGTAATTGTATCCAACTTTTGTGTTCTCTATTTTTCACTAGCATTGTTTTATGTTTCTTTGTAAAAAAATAAAAGTATTTGTGTTAGTTTGGAAAAGTTCAGTTTTAGCTGAAAAATCAAATAAAGAAATGTATTTTCAGTCTTCTGCATTGCTTTAATACCAGCTTGCATTTAGATAATGCCTTATACTTTTCAATTCAGGTTTATTTTTAAAAATTTTATGGAGAATCCACAGTGTACCATACTGGGTTTTCAAAGATCTCCCAAGCATTTTTTTGGTCAGGTTTATTGAGGTATAATTCACATACAGTACAATTTACTCTGTTTAGGTATATAGTTTTATGACTTTTGACAAACATATACTTATGTAACTACTACCACAATCAAAACAGAGAATATTTCGTAACCCTAAAAAGTTCCCATGTGCCTCCTTTGTAGTGGGTCCTAGCTCTTTCCCCGCCTTAGCCCCTGACAACAACTGATTCGATTTTTGTTGCTGTAGTTTTGCCTTTTCCAGAATGTAATGTAAATGCAATCATACAGTAGGTAGCCTGTTGTTTCCATCTGGCTTCTTTCACTTGGTATAATGCTTTGTGATCCATCTATATTGTTGAGTATATCAGGTAATTCTTTCCTTTTTGTTGACAAGTAGTACTTCACCATGTGAACTGCCACAGTTTGTTTATCTATTCACCAACTGATGGACCTTGGGTTGTGTCCAGTTTTTGATGATTATGAGTAAAGTTGATACCTTCCTGTGCAGGTCTTTGTATGAGTCTATGTTTTCATTTCTCTTGAGTAAATATCTCAGGGTGGGATTGCTGGGTCACCAAAGCATTTTGATATTCATTACCTCATTTGGATGCCAAAGTCTGGAAGGGAAAATCCAGCCATACCATCCCCTTTTTGTGGCTGAGAAACAGACTCGGGGTCATATGCTTCAGCTTGTGGGCTGGGACTTAAATCCTCTAAGTCCAAGTCATTTGTTGTCTTTACTAGACTATAATGTTGTTTTCAATGATGTTTCCTTGTTTTAACAACAGAGCTAATCTCTCAGATCTTGGCAACAGTTAGAGAATGGAAATATTTATCAATAAATGAGCATCAGAATATAGATAAGATTCTTTCTCAAGTTATTAGTTTCCATCTCTGGCCTGGAAATTTGGAAGTTTATACAATAAATTTTAAATTCTTATAGTGTAGTTATAGTCTTAAATACTGCCTCTCCTCCAGTTTATTTTGCATAGAGGATTAAGATCTCACCAGAATGTTAATTGTATATGGAATAATATTTTTTGTTAAAGTTGACTGAATAGTTATATAAAATCTCTGTCTTCTGGTATTCAAAAAATTGAAATTCTTTCATATTCAAGGTTTTCCTTAATACAAATGTAGTAAAATATATTTTAAATGATAACTTTTCCCCAAAACTTTTTATCTTTGCAGATTTTCATTTCATATAAGCTTTTAAACAGCTTGCCATATTCTCTCTAAATACTCTTACTGGTCAATAGAAGATAGCCCAAAGGTATAAATTTCAGTTTTCCATTTAGTATAAAGTTTTTGTTTTTTCCATCATAAAATTATTGAACCAACATGGTTACCACAGTTTAAGGACTTCTACCATAGTACTAGAACATATGTCTTCGTACACTGGCTGTAACATGCAGTGGAGGTAGAAAAAGCCTTGAGTCAGAAGACCTGGTGTCAAAGCCACAGTTGTGTGAACTCAGAGGTATCTCTAAACCACTCATTCTGTCTTCTCATCTGTGCAGTGAGGATCAACCACACTTTCTCTGAGACTCCAGACTAGACTAGCAGATGATATAGTCATTAACTGGCTGAAGCAACAAAAGAATTAAGTACTGAATTCCAAGTCACTGGTTTTGCGACTCTTAGCCAATGATACCTATTTTACCTTTACAAACAGTGATTAAACTTGGGCAGTAGCACTTCTAATTGTATTCAGGTACTGAGAGTGAAAGATATAATAATGCCTTTGATTAAATAACCTAAAGGATTATCTAACTTTAATTATGGGCTCATTCTGTCTAAGGATGAGTAATAGCTATAATTGAGATGATAAATTAATGAGAAATAAGCTTTATATTTCTCATTCCAGTGTTTCAAAAACAGGACTATCTAACCAAAACTGGGGTCAAATTCCAGCCACTTACTAATTGAGCAGTAATTGATGTATAAATTTCATAAATTCATTTGAAAATTGAGGATAATACCTATCTTGATAGGGGCTTTATGAGATTCCACATAATGCATATAAAACAGCACAGTGCCTGTTCGTGTTAACTTAAGAACTTTGGGGGAGGTGGTGGCAGTAAATAATTGGAAGCATTGAGTCAGTCTTTATTTTGGACTTCTGTGAACTTTGTGTTTGGTTTTAATCACATGTTCCACTCAACTGAGCAGTACCCAAGTTTAGTCATAGTGAGGTTAGTAAAGAATGTAAATAACCCAGTCCAAAGAGAAAATTACAAATTTTAACTCTACTGTATTTTCTACTTAAGAAGTGGAAACTTTGAAATAATAGTAAAATGAAGGCTAACAAAATTTTTCAAAGTGCTAATAAAGAATGAGAAAGTGGACAGGGTGTGGAAGGGATTAAACATTTAAGGACTATTTCTGAATTTTGGCACGTAAGAAGTCCTGTTATACAGCTATTAAATTATGTTGACAGATTTTTATAATAGGGAAATGCTTATATTTTTAGGTCAAGATAGTGTATATTTATTATTTTGTTAGAAATGCATAAGAATTTACCAAAGTGGGAGGAATTTGAGTGTTTTTTCTCCTTCTACTCTAGTAGATATTTTCCAAGGTCTTTTATAATTAAAAAAACAAAAACAAAAAACAAACAAAAAAAAAACCCTGAACAAATGTTGTAAAGCATTCCTTTTTATTTTGACTCTAGCCTTTCTGGTTATAGAAGATTCACTTATGTCCTCATAACTGAAACAGCTAAAAGTAAAGTTTTCTTTTTAAGTGTCCTGAAGAAAAGATTCTGCTTGATTTAAATGGAGTAATTGTGTTTTTCTGTAATCCTTAATTTATCACAGAGAGATACATTTTGACGGTCTTTTTAAATCTCCAATATTTGAGTTCAAAACACTTTAAAACTATTTTTTATATTTAGAAGCATTCATCCTAACCACAGTTTACTTGCTGTCAAAAAAATTAAAGTGTATATTTCCAAATATGTTCATGACAAAACATTATGCAGTGATGTGATATTTAAAGACATGTAGAGTGAAAAGAAAAAGGTGAATTACTTGATGAGCTACAGTGTTTATAACTATTTACATGTGGAGATTCATTGTTACACTTTGTTTCTTGACTTAAAAACAATAGTCATAAATCAAGTGATTTCCGTACATTTTTGCTCTCTTGATTTGCAGCGAGATTTTGAGATCCTAGATGCCATATATTAAATTTATCTATATGCATTGTTTTTCTCCTGGAAAGTGAGAAGTTTGTTTTTGAAAATTGAAAAGGCACAAATGCGGACCAAAAGGATGGTTTGAGGATCTTGTTTTTCTTATTTCCTAATATCCTAAAAAGAATGCTGACATGAGTTATGAAGAATAGAGTATTTGATTTACTCTCTATTCTTTACTCAAATTACTAAAATATCTTAATTATGTGATTAAATTTCTGTTTTATTAAGACAAAGGTTTTTTAGTTTTTACTATAGTAAGGTGGAAAGAAAGAAAAATATTAGCTAGGATATTGTTGCTTGGCATCCACCCAGTTATAGCAGTAATTCTTATCATTAAAGTCTTAGCCTGGATTTTTGTCTTTTGAACAGTACACTAATAAAGATTATCTTTCGGTCATTTCTCCCATATCTCTCCTTCCTATAGCTTTTCACTTTGTATTCTATCACTAAATTATAAATCAATAAGCACCTTAACCACAATATATTATTTTATCATACAAACATTTAAAAGGACAGCACAAACATCTGTTAAGAGGGTGTGAAATACATTTAATCTTCAGGGCTGGATAACCCAGGCCAGTTCAAGCAACTTAAATAGGCTGTTAGTTTTCACTTTCCATTATTAGCAGTAATTTTATAGTATCACCCATCCTTTTATTGCAATTTAAAACATCTCACAAATACCTAAGAGTAAAAGGCATAATGAATGCCTTGAAGACTCAGATTTCTCTGATGGAAGCCATTAAGTTGACATTCATTTTTCAGTTATTTAGCATAATATACAGTAATTTATTGAACAAACTACCATTTGGAAGCTGCATTAAAAGGAGAGACACTAGGTTCTTTGTAATTTGTTACTTTTCTTATTTGTTTCTCTTGAGTTAGCTTAAATAATAATGTAAATATAAGCAACTAAGATAGTAAAGGGATATTTTCTATATGGAATGTAAATTAAAATTTAAAAGAAACTTTATTTCTTTTCTATGGGTCTATGTTTCCATTTCTTTTGAGTAAATATCTCCGGGTGGGATTGCTGGGTCACCAAAGCATTTTGATATTCATTAGCTCATCTGGATGCCAAAGTCTGAAAGGGAAAATCCAGCAATACCATCCCCATTTTTGTGGCTGAGAAATAGACTCGGGGTTGTATGCTTCAGCTTGTGGGCTGACAACCTTTATAAAGCTAAAAAACAAAAAGTATCAGTATCGTTACCTCTGATAGTATTTTCTAAAAATGTGCCCTCAGAAAATTTTCTCTGGCTCCAAAGACAAGACAGACAGGTTTTTATGGAAAAACAAGTCACAAAGCATAGCTATAATAACTGTTTTTCTAGATTTCCTGGTAAGTTTGAGATTTTCTGAATCAAGTGTAATTGAATGGGGCCTGTTGCCTGATGCACAGCAAGCCAAATACTGACACTAGTTTTTGCAGCAGAGAAAATGGTTTATTCACAAGACAGCCAAGCGAGAAGATGGGAGAAATAAATCTCAAACCACCTTCCTGATAGTGGGAAAGAAGGGTTATTTATGGGGAAGTGGTTAGGAGTGGTGTGAGGTATGGGGAATTGTGATTGGTTAAAGGGTCTGAGGAAGTCTTCAGTGATCTTCACAGGTGCAAGCCATCTGCATGCCTCTTCATGGGTTGCATGTTCAAAAAATGGCAGCATTAGCATGATCTGGAGGTGGAGTTTTTGGCCCTCTGACATCAAAGGTTACCCATCAGATATTCAAACAGGCTCAGTGGAGAGGTGTGCAGCTCAACCAGTTTAACTTGGTTTGTCCTGAACCAAGCTAACTCCAAGGCTCCTGCAAAACACTGTGGGCGAACAACTCATGACTTCTGTGTCAGAGACATTATCTTAAAAGGCAGATAGGAAGAAACAGAGTGAGAGGTCAGTTATGGAAATTTATTAAAAGAATGAGCAAATTAAACAGGGAATAGATATTAACTGAAAAGACACCTGTTACATAAGCATCACCAGCTTTGTGATTAAGCATCTATACTTCTCAGTAAGTCCCTGTCCTTTTAGTCATCAGGCCCAGCAAAGTTACCTAATGTCTGTGTAAAATGAATGCAGCCTCAAGAACATTCATTGGGGAAAAGACACCTTCTTCAGTAAATGGTGCTGGGAAAGCTGGATATATCCAAGTGTAGAAGAATGAAACTAGACCCATATGTCTTGTCATATACCCAAATCAACTGAAAATGGATTAAAGACTTAAGTATAAGACCTGAAACTATAAAACTCCTAGAAGAAAACATAGGGGGAACACTTCAGGATGTAGGATGGGCGAAGACTTTATGAGTAAGAACCCAAAAGCACAAGTAACAAAAGAAAAAATAAATAAATGGGATTATATCACACTAAAAAGCTTCTTTCTGCACAGCAAAAGAAACAACAGAATGAAAAGACAACCTACTGAATGGTAGAAAATATTTGCAAACCATGCATCCAACAAGGGATTAATATCTAGAATATACGAGGAACTCAAACAACTTCACAGTAAAAAAACCCAAATAATCCAAGTAAAACATGGGTAAAGGAGCTGAATAGACATTTCTCAAAGGAAGACATACAGATGGCCAACAGGTACATGAAAAAAATGCTCAGCATCACTCACTAATCATCAGGGAAATGCAAATCAAAATCACATTGAGATATTATCCACCCCAGTTAGACTGGCTAATATCAAAAAGAATAACAAATGCTGGCAAGGATGCAGAGAAAGGGAAACCCTCCTACACTGATGGTGGGACTGTAAACTAGTACAGCCGTTATGGAAAACAGAGTGGAGTTTTCTCAAACCACTACAGATAGAATCACCATGTGATCCACCAGTCCCACTTCTGGGTATATACCCAAAGGAATGGAAATCATCCTGTAGAAGGGACACCTGCACTCCCACGTTCATCATAGCTCTACTTACAACAGCCAAGATATGGAACCAGCCTAAATGTCCATTGAAGGGCGACTGGATAAGGAAAATGTGATATATACACACAAAGGAACATTACTCAGCCATAAAAAAGATGAAATCCTGCCATTTGCAGCAATGTGGATGAGCTTGGAGAAAATTATATTAAGTGAAATAAACCAGGCACAAAAAGAGAAATACCTCATGTTCTTACTCATAAGTGGGAGCTAAGATACAAAGAAAGAAAAACCATAATAAAACTTGGACTTTCAGAAGGAGAGACAGACCTATAGTTACTAGAGGTGTGAAAAGGGGAGGATAGGGGATAAGGAGTAATTGGGTAAGGGACACGAAAAGTAATTATGATTTGTAATAATGAACATGTTAATAGTATTGATTTGATCATCACATACTGTACACAAGTAATGAGAGTCAACTAATTTGCATACATTAGGTCGCAGATATACACTGATAACAAACTAATGAATTAGAAAATAGCACAATTGTTGAATCCCAGAATTACTGTGTAATAGCTGGGGGACTTTGGGAGAAAAAAACAGGAATTAAAATCACTGTTACAAGAAATGTCATATTAGAAGGATGGGCTTATTCCAATAGTCTTAGAAATATAATATGATGAATTTAATATAGAGATAAATATTATGTCCTATGTTTAAGTTTTAAAAGCCCAGTATTAATAAGAAACAAGAATTATATATTATATAGCATTGGTTAATTTTTAAAAACATGTATATCAGTGGTGTTCTATTAAGTCTCAGATTTTTAAATCTTACTGAAATTGTTAGAATAGTAAACTAATTTTAGGCTACTTTGACTTTAAAAAGTAGTGTCCAGAATCGAGAAGTTAAGAGATCTACACAGCTTTTTACTAATTACATTATGCTCTGAAGTATGATGATGATGATTTACAATCACCACACTCCAGCTGACAAAGGTTGTGTCAGGATAGTACAATTTAACATTGTTTCATGGGAACAACAGAGGAACCTAGGGGAGGGAGTACAGGGTGTTTAATCTAAAATGAGTGGACAGGGGAGTAAAAGATAGACACTCTTGTTTTAAACAGGCTTTTTTGGTTGGAAGTGACTAAAGCCTACTGCAATTGATAAAAATATCTTGACTGATAAGATTATCTCTACCTGATAAGAATATCTCTAAGAGCAGGAAGTGCAGCTATGCCTCTCAAAGGACCAGAACTAAGAAGTAGAACATTGTTAAGGAATCAAGTGGCTTTTTCCTCCCCTATCCAGTGCTCTTTTTCTTGTGACTATGCACGTGGCCTAATATGGCCTTCCCAATCCCAGCTTTACGTTATCTCCCAGTTCAAGTTCCTAACAGAGGTTGACAGATACCTGTGTCCCACTTCCAAAATCTTGGAAGAGAATATGATTGACCAGCTAAAGTCTATTTTCTATCTTTGTTCCAGTTATTTTTATCCAGGGAGAAGAAAGGTCATATAGTTCAAAACATAGCTGCAGAAACCCAGAAGGGTAGGAATCAAGGGTGGGTGGCAACCAAGAGGGACAGACGGTCCCAACTGTCCAGTGCACAATCCGTGGACAATTCGAATGGCATTGTTGAAGAGAAATTATGTTTGGAGGAGGGAGCAGGGGTCTTAAAGAGCAGGCTTCTGGGAATCTACTTTAGTTCAACATAAGAAAACACTTATTAGAGCTTTACCAGATTGGAAAGGCTATTTTAGGTTATTAGGTTCCTCATCCGTTGTGGGTGGAAAGACCATTTGTCTTATTTCTAGGACAAACGTTAGATGGGAGAATGGTTTAGTTGACCTGTGAAGTTCCTTCTAAGCCTGAGAGTAAAATCAGTTTTGTCATAAGTTATTTCCAACAAAATCATAAAATATTAACGTTGTTCTTATAAATATGTATGGTATCTCTTAAACCAGGGAAAGTCGAGTGGGCAGTGGTAGCTGCAGAACTTCTGTTTAAGTTGGGTTGTGTAGGAGTGACAGTACAGTGGCAAGGGGGACAGGGGCAAAGGCTAAAGGCATCTCCTTGAAGCTTCATTTATAAAGCAAGCTGTATTAGTTAGCTTCTGTGGAGTAACAAACCACCCCAAAGTTCAGTGGCTTAAAACAATGACCATTTATTTAGTTCTTGCTTTTGTGGGTTGGCGGTATCACCTGGGTGGTTTTCTGGCCTCTTCCCCATGTCTGTTGTCAGCCATTGGTTGGTTGGAGGCTGGCTGGTCTGCGATGGCTTCAGGTGGACTGATGTGTCCACATGTCCTTATCCCGGGCAGCTGGGCAAAGTCCTAAGAGACAGAGTGGATGCATTCAAGGCTTCTTGAGGCCTAGATTCAGAATTGACATGTGACTTCCACCAAATTCTGTTGATCAAAGCAAGTCTCAAGAGCATCTAAATTCAAGGGGTCTGGAAATAGATCCTGTCCTTGACCAGAGGATACGGGAAGTTACATTGCAAAGAGGGGTGGTATAGGAAGGGGAATAGTTGTCGCCTTCTTTGTAAATAATCTACCACACTAAGCATACTGTTTTAATATTTCACAGATCAATAAAAGAAGCATTTTTTAGAAGATGCTTTTATTCACTCCTTACATATTGAAAAATCACAGCTCCCACTACAAGTTGGCTGTTTACCTAATTTAGACAATGAATCCAATAGCTGAAAGGTAGATTTTGTTCTTGTATTCAGTTATTTATTGAGTTGGTGTCTGGGGTAAAGTTATGGGTTATAAACTGCAATGTTTTCTTTGCTTCAAAACAAGGTAAAAGCATGCAGTACATGTTTATCAAATGAGTCCAAAAGAAAAAATCTACTTGACATTGTAGAAATAGTTATGTTCCTACAAATAGTTAATGATGTTGAATTAAAAATTGTGGCAAGAGTAAATTACTATAAATGAAAATATTGTGGGTGTTTTTTTGCTTAAAAAAGTAGCAATTTTAGACAATTTAGTTATTTTAACAATTTTAGTAATTTGCAATTTTAAGTTTAAACATCTGTCTTGTTTTTAGGAGCTCTGCCAGTGCCGACCCGGTGAAGGGAATTGTTCCTGCTGTAAGGAGTGTATGCTGTGTCTCGGGGCCCTTTGGGACGAGTGCTGTGATTGTGTTGGTAAGTTGATATACAGGGAAGTTTCTTAACATTTCTTAGCACAGAATCCTTGACTTTAAGAGACTTTAGAGAATGTAAATGTATTTTATACGTATAAACAAGTATGTGTATAAAATATAGTAAGCATATAGAACATTGTGTTATTACATTCACTTGTATTAAATAGTATTTTCAAAGAAATGATAAATTTTTGCAGTGATGAATTTGCGAACTACCCTAATTTGATCACTACACGTATACTTGTATTGAAATTTAACTCTGTGCCCTATAAATATGTACAATCAAAACATTTAAATTAAAAAATAAAAATAAAAAACCAATATTTACATATGTGTATTTTAATTTTTATAGAAAAAGGTCTTGGAAGAAATTTAAAGTGCTTATTCCTTCAGAATTAGGAATGGGGGACTAAGGAGGAATTTTTTTACTCCTTATTTTGAAACTTTTTATACTTTTGTATTTTTAATAAGCATTTTGTTTTGTTTTAATAAAAAGTATGTTTTATAAGAAGTATCTGAGATGAGAAACAGTCTTCAAGATATATTAAGTAAAAAAAGCTAGGTGCAAAAGTGTGTTTAAAGAATGTTATCATTTGTGTTTTAAAAAGAAACTTACCTGCGTAGACTGTTGCTAGAAGAAACACCCATCATCCCTTCTCTCACCAGTCGTCTTCTTTATCTTTTAAAACCACAGTTCAAGTATCCCCTTTTCTTAGAAACCTTCCTCTTTTGACTGAGATGGGATCCTGCATGCTTCTGCTGGGTCATTTACCGCATGCTCCTGTAGTTGCGTTGCATGTTTCTTCCAACAGAGTATAAACTCCTTGAGAACAGGGATATTGTCATATTGATCTTTTTTACTTTAATATCTGTTTTTATTCAGAGTGAGATGTAGGCACATACTTTAGAAATCATGCAGTGCTAAAACAGTCCTGTCTTACTTCTTTCTAATCCTTTGGTCCTGTGTCCCAGAGACCACCACTTTCAACTCTTCAGAGCTGCGTTGCTTCCATAATTCTAAGTAATACCCTTGTACTGCTCCCTTGATTTTTTATTTTAGAGGCTACCAATTGACTTCCTGTTACGGTAGACAAGGATTTAGTTCTCTTATCTTCCCAAAATGGGATTAAAACTACAACTAGTTAAATCAATATTTACCTTAACAATCAGTTTAATAAATTAGTGTGAAATACTAGTTTGATGCGTAATAATGTAAGCACTAAGTTTTTAAATGAATTATTCTGTTACATGTCTTTTTGTATTTTGGGTATACTTCCTGAGAGATTTCCTAGTCTTTTAGCCCTTGTATTAAATTTTGAAAATTTTGACTTTCTTTTTTTGTCCCTTTTCGGGAAACATACTGTTTTTATTTTATAAATAAGATATTTATCTTATTCTTCTGGGACTGTTATAGAGTTTTGTTTTGAGGTTTTTCCTTCTACTCCTTGCACTGTTTTTGTTTTCTCGAATGTCTGGTGACCATTGGCCATCTATTCCTATGTAAACTTCGGGTGCTGTAAGCTGATTGGGAACGTGTCTGCCTCCCTAAAAGATGACTGGAGGATGAGCTGCCCTTTTGTTGAGGAGCCCTCTATTTCATGCCTATAAATGTTCCTCTTTGGGGTTGCGCAGCTTTTTCAGAGAAGGATCATCCAGATGCCTGTCTGAGGTGGGGTGAAGGTGAGGGGTAGTGGGCCTGGCAGCAAATGCCTAGGGCACTTAAGGGACAATGTCACAAGATTCAGTAAGTGTACTTTAATTTACTTGTTTGTTTGTTTTTTTTTCTCTCATCCTTATCTCCACCCTCTGCAATTTTTAGCATTCCCAGTCCAGGGCCTCTTTCATTTGATTTCTCTAGAGAATAACTTTCTCATCTTTCCTACGATAGCAGAAGAGAGTTAGGGACTTGAAGTCATAAGTACCTGCAAAGTAGGCTTGCCTCTGCCATACTTGCGGCCCCAATTTCTGAGTCTCCCAGGGTTCTGTGGGGAACACTGGCCTGTGAGGGAGACTGTGTAGTCAGTCACATTTAGCTTTTGGGTCCTTCAGAGATGGAGTTAGTGTTTTAGTTTTTTGGTTTTCCTTACAGTTTTATGGTGAATTCTGAGAGAACAAGAGCAGAAGTGTCTTTTCCTCCATCCTCTTATATTCATCTTGGTATCTCTAACAGCTGGTACAGTGTCTGGCACATAGAATGTACTTTTTTATGACTGTCACATAAGTAAGCTCTTTCTGCATTATTCTCCCAAGATGGTCAGTCTATTCTGTGCCATTGATGGGTATAATTTTGTATTATATCAGCAGAAATAAAGGAAGCTTTGAATTATTTTAGAGTATTAAATGTAAATTAATTTAATATGTGCAATGAAACTAAAAAAGAGAAAGTAACCATATTTATCTCTAATATACACATATAAGCATTTAATTTAAACATGGATGCCAAAATACACAAATGCACTTTTAGCATGGCCTAAATAATGTGCTTGTATGTGTTTAAGAGTGTATATGTGAGTGTGAATGTATGTGTCTGTGTTGTGTGTGCATGCGTGCGCGCGTTCACGCACACTAACCATCACCGTGGTAACAGTGCCATTCAGCTTCTTCTTCCAGGCAGAGAGTTCTGCATTTCTTCTACTGGGGAAGAATAATTATACATGTTTGTATCTCTACAATTTTGGAAGCAACTGGTGTGCTTTTGGGCTAGTTGTCATTTTTTTAAAAAATGTTATTTACCTTTAGGGTTGAATGACCAGTTTTAAATTTTGAGTGAGTTCATAATGTAACTTTATCTTTCATTTTTAATTTAGTTAATCTTTCTACTTTCTAGGATAAAGTTTAGATATCTCAGTTCTGTTTATACAGCAGTACTCCTTCTTGTAGACAGCTCTCTCCCAAATTAGGCTCTCTTCATGTCCTTTGCAAACCTGTGGCTGCTCCTCTCTTCTAGGCTGAAACAGTCCCCATACTTTTCCCCATGCTTTTCATGGGTGGGGTGCAGACCTCTGAGAGGACCCAAATTAGAGTACAGCCTTCCTTTCCTGTCTCATTCTGTGGACTATAGTATACACTCAGTCTAGCAAGCTTTCTCTTCCAGCTCCCTTATATAAGAGAATTAGTTTCTCTTCTCTGATTTTCTCTTAAGGTAAGAAACCACCTTAGTTTATTTTCATCCTTGATGTCCAACATATTCTTCAAATCTAGTAGTTTTTGGATCCTGGGTCTCTACCCTTAGGTACTTTTCCAAATGTACTAAAACAGAGAGAGTACAGTGAACTGCTGTGCACCTGCTGCCCGGCTTCAAGAACCATTAATATATTGCCATACTTGTTTCATTGATTCATGTGTCCATGTGTCCATGTGTCCATCTGTCCTCTCCCCTCACCAACCTTTCTGTTTTGTTGGAGTATTATAAAGTAAATAATTTCATTACACACCCAGAGTACTTTAGTTATGCATTTCAAAAAAAGAATAGCTTTTTTTTTACATAACAAAGTGTAATTACCATACTAATATAATTAATAATACTTCTTTAATATTGTCTAATACCCACTCAGTCCATACTCAGATTTTATTGATTGACTATTTTTTATAGTTGTGCTCAAATCAAGATTCAGCAAAGTTTTCTTACTGTATCTGGTTAGATTTCTGCAATTTCTTTCTGGAATAGTTCCTCCTGCTTCTCTCTCCCATCTTTTAATATTCTATTGGCTTTTTGAAGAAACCAGTCAATTGTGATGAAAAGTAAAACAAAATCTGGATTTGGCCAATTGCTTCCTGTGGTTATTTAACTTGTTATTTTGTCCTGTTTCCTATCGGCTGGAAGGTAGATCTAAAGGCTTCAATATGTTCATGCTCAGTTTTGGAGAGGTGGAGTACAGTGGTACAATGTATACATTAGAAGGCAAATAATACCTAGATGTCCTACTTTTAGTTATGCTCAAATTGATTGGTGGGTCGAGGTGATAGAAGTCAGGTCCCTTCATGGTAGAGATCCCCATCAGCCTTTCACTTGGTGGTTTCACTCTTCATTGATGACCATTGCCTCAAATATGAGTCCTAGCCAAAGCAAGGGGCCGGCTTTGATTTAAAAGATTATTTAAAAATCACTCACATATATAGTTCACCTTCCTTATGCTAAAAAGAACTTGGGAGTTTCCTTCTAGAATATTTCCTGTATGTCTTCTGCCTTTTTGAAAGACATTTTCAAAAGAGATCCTAAGTAACCCAGTAGCAACGAGCTCACCTAGGAATAAGTAAAGGTAAAATGAAAACTTTTATTTTTCTTATTCTTAATTGATGTAACAGATAAAAGTTTGTTAAAATAATAGCAACAATGTATTTGATTATGTATGCTTATGTGTGTATATTTTACATTAAATATGCTTTTGCTTGCTTATGTGTAAGTGAAACGAATGACAACAATGATACATGGGGCAGAAGGGAGGAATCAGGATGATTCTGTTATTATAAGGTACTCATACTACCTATGCAGTGATAGAGAGTTATTTGAAAGTGGACTTGGGTTAGTTGTAAATGTATATTGCAAACTAGGGCAACCACTAAAAAAAGTAAAAAGAGAAGTACAACTGAGATGCTGAAAAAAGGAGAGAAAATAGAATCAAATAAAATGCTCAATTAAAACCACAAAAGGCAGAAAAAGAAAAGAAGGCAAAAATAGGAACAAAGAACAAGAGCAACAAGTAGAAAACAGTAATAAGTATGATAGATATTAATTCAGTTATATCAATAATAATTTTGAAAGTCACTGGTCTAAATGTACCAATTAAAAGACAGAGATTGTCAGAGTGAATCAAAAAATAAGACCCAACTATATGTTGTCTATGAAAAACCCACTTTAAGTGTAAAGACACATATAGATTAAAAAGTTAGTGGATGGAGAAAGATACACCATGGTAACACAAATCAAAAGTGAGTGGAAATACCTATATTAATTTCAGTCAGATAAGACTTCCCAGCAAAGAAAGTTATTGGGATAAAGAAGGGCATTACAGGGCCAGCCCCATGGCTCACTTGGGAGAGTGCGGTGCTGGTAGTGCCATGGCCGTGGGTTCAGATCCTATATAGGGATGGCCGCTGCGCTCACTGGCTAAGCGTGGTGCAGACCACACTGTGCCGAGGGTTGCAATCCCCTTACCAGTCAAAAAAAAAAAAAAAAAAAAAAGAGGGGCATTACATAATGATAAAGGGGTCAATTTTCCAAAAAGAAATAACAATCCTTAACGTGTATTCACCTAACAACAGAGTGCCAAATTACATAAGGCAAAAACTAATATAACTGCAAGGAGAAATAGGTTAATCCACTTTATATCTATCAGAAATAGACAGATCCATCAGGCAGAATATCAGTAGGGACACAGTCTAATTCAACACCACCATCAATCAGCTGCATATGATCAACATCTATAGATTACTTCATCCAACAACAACAACATACACATTTCTCTCAAGCTCACATGAAACATTTACCAAGGTAGAGCACATTCTGGACCATAAAACACGCCTTAGCAAATTTAAAAGACATATAACATCTGCTCTTAGATCACAATGGAATTAAACTAGAACTCAATAACAGGAACATAGTTGGAAAATCCCAAAATATGTGGAGATTAAACAACACATTTCTAAACACATAGATGAAAAAAGAAATCTCAAGAGAAAATTTTAGATATTTTTAGCTAAATGAAAATGAAAACACAACTTACAAAATTTGTAGGATGCAGTGAAAGTGGTGCTTAAGGGAAATTTGTGGCTTTGAATGTATATAATAAAAAAGTCAAAAGATCTAAAATCAATAATCTAAGCATACACCTTAGGAAACTAGAAAAAAATAGCAAATTAAATCCAAAGTAAGCAGAAGAAAAGAAATAATAAAAATTAGAGCAGAATCCAATGAAATTGAATATAAGAAATCAATAGAGAAAATAAATGAAAGGAAAACTTGTTTCTTGAAAAGATCAATAAATTGATAAGCCTCTAACTAGGCCAAGAAAAAAAGAGGACACGTAATCAATAATATCAGAAATAAAAGAGTGAACATCACTACAGATCCTGTGGACATTAAAAGGATAATAAAAGAAGAGACACCCCAAGTTAGCCATGCTGGAACAGGCAGGTGCTGTGAGATCCCCAGCCTAGGCCAGTCCCTGTAGCCAGAGAGGCCCGAGAGCTGCCAGGCCCACACACCCTGAGACAGCCACACTGGAACAGGCAGGTGCTGTGGGACCCCCAGTCCAGACCAGTGCCTACTGCCCGGAGAGGCCCGAGAGCCACTGGGCCCACACATCCCAAGTCAGCCACATCAGAACAGGCAGGCGCCATGGGTCCCCCAGCCCAGGCCAGTCCCTGCCATCCAGAGAGGCCCAAGAGCCACCAGGCCCATACTCCCTGAGCCAGCCATACCAGAAAAGGCAGGCAACTTGGGACCCCCAGCCCAGGCTAGTCCCTGCTGCCCAGAATTGGCAGTCACTTCAGGATCCAGGCCAGACATCAGGGTAGAATGTGTGGACTGTGATACCCCCTGCCACAATGACTAAACACCACAGGAAAGATACCAGATACATGAAAAATCAAGAAAGTACATCACCACCAAAGGAAAATAATAAATCTCAAGCTCTAGATCCTATAGAACAGGAAGTCCTTGAAATGACTGACAAGGTATTTTGAGCAACTATTCTAAGGAAACTAAATGAGATACAAGAAAACTCAGTTAGACAGCATAATGAAATGAGAAAAAATATACAGGACCTGAAAGAAGAAATGTACAAAGAAATCAATGCCCTGAGAAAGAACGTAGCAGAGCTTGTGGAGCTGAAGGATTCATTCAACAAAACAGAGAGTCTAAAAAACACAACAGAGAGTCTAACCAGTGTCTAGAACAAGCAGAAGAGGGAATTTCTGACCTTGAAGACAGGCTGTTTGAATTAACACAGGCAGACAAGAAAAAAGAAAAAAGAATTTAAAAAAATTGAAGAAAATCTAAGAGAGATAACAGACAGCCTTAAGCACTCAAATATCCAAATCATGGGTATTCCAGAAGGGGAAGAAAATGGAAATGGCATTGAAAACATATTCAATAAAATAATTGCAGAAAACTTCCAAGGTATAGGGAAAGTCACAGAATCTTCAGATTCAGGAGGCCCAAAGATCTCCAAACATATTCAGCCCAAAAAGGTCCTCTCCAAGACATGTTACAGGAAGACTGCCAAACTCAAAGACAGAGAGAATCTTAAAAGCTGCAAGAAGGAAGTGGCAAGTCACCTAGAAAGGAGCCCCAATTGGACTAACATTAGACTTCTCATCAGAAACCCTAAAAGCCAGAAAAGAATGGGATGATATATTCAAAATACTAAAGGACAAAAACTGCCAGCCAAGAATACTTTACCCAGCAAGGCTGTCCTTCCGAAATGAAGGACAAATAGTATATTCTCAGAGAAGCAAAAACGGAGGGAGTTCACTACCACATGACCATCCTTACAAGAAATTCTCAAGAGAGTACTGGGTTTGATGCCTGAAAAACAACCATCACTGCCATGAATACTCAAGATAGAACAAAACTTATCAGCAAAACAAAAATGCTAACAATAAAGAGGAAAAAATAGTTTACTGCCTCAAGAAACCAGCAAACACAGACGACAAACAGAAAATCAGAAAGAAAGGGACAAAATGTACTTAAGACATCTAAACAAAAATCAATAAAATGCTAGGAGTAAATCAACACCTTTCAATAATAACTCTAAATGTAAAAGGATTAAAATCCCCACTCAAAAGACACAGACTGACTGACTGGATTAAAAAGATGGACCCAACAATATGCTGCCTTCAAGAGATTCACCTCATCTGTAAAAACACACATAGATTAAGAGTGAAAGGATGGAAAAAGATATAACATGCAAATAGAAATGAAAAACAAGCTGGAGTAGCTATTCTTATATCGGATAAAATAGACTTTAAACCAAAAACCATAAAAAGAGTATACTGTATAATGATAAAAGGACCTATCCATCAAGAAGACATAGAATCATAAATATATATGCACCCATATAATCATAAATATGATAAATAAATCATAATAAATGATTATGATAAATAAATTATAAATATAATCATAACCATACAATCATAAATATATACGTTGGAACAGCCAGATTTATAAAGCAAACACTGTTAGATATAAAGAATGAGATAGACACTAACACCATAATAGTGGGGGACCTGAACACCCCACTCTCAACATTAGACAGATCATCTAGGCAAAAAATCAATAGAGAAACACAAGATCTAAACACTTTAGACCAATTGGACTTGGCAGATATCTACAGAACATTCCATCCAACAACCTCAGAATATTTATTCTTCTCATCAGCACATGGAACATTCTCCAGGATAGACCACATGTTAGGTCACAAGTGAAGTCTCAACAAATTCAAAAAAATTGGAATTATTCCATGTATTTTTTCAGATCACCATGGATTAAAATTAGAAATCAATAACAAATGAAACTGGGAACTATACAAATACATGGAAATTAAACAACATTCTACTTAATGACATATGGGTCCAAGAAGAAATCAAACAGGAAATCAATAAATTTCTTGAAACTAATGAAAATAATGACACATCATACCAAAACCTGTGGGATACTGCAAAAGTAGTACTAAGGGGGAAATTTATCACATTAAATGCTTACTTCAGAAGAATGGAAAGATGGCAAATAACCTAACACTTCACCTTAAAGAACTAGAAAAAAAAGAACAATCCAACCCCAAAGTTAGTAGATGGAAAGAAATGATATCAGAGCAGAACGAAATGAAATAGAAACCTGAAAAATGATACAAAAGATCAAAGAAACAAAAAGTTGGTTTTTTGAAAAGATAGGTAAAATTGACAAACCTTTAGCAAGGCTAACTAAGAAAAGAAGGGAGAAGACCCAAATAACAAAAACTAGAAATGAAAAAGGTGATATTACAACTGGTACCTCAGAAATACAAGGAATCATTAGAGACTACTATAAACAACTGTATGCCAAAAAATTTGAAAATCTGGAGGAAATGGGTAAATTTCTGGACACATACAAACTACCAACATTGAGCCAAGAAGATATAGAAAATCTGAACAGACCAAAACAATAAAAGTGATTGAAGCTGTTATCAGAAGGCTCCCAACAAAGAAAAGCCCAGGACTGGATGGGTTCACTGCAGAGTTCTGCCAAACCTTCAAAGAGGAATTGATACCATTTCTCTACAAACTATTCCAAAAGATTGAAACAGACGCCATTCTCCCAAACTCATTCTATGAGGCAAACATCACCCTGATACCAAAACCAGACAAAGACACATCAAAAATAGAAAACTGCAGGCCAATATCCTTGATGAATATAGATACAAAAATCCTCAATAAAATACTAGCTAACAGAGTACAGCAACACATACACAAAATTATCCACCATAATCAAGTGGGATTCATCCCCAGGATGCAAGGTTGGTTCAACATACACAAATCAATAAATGTGACACACCACATCAATAAAAGCAAAGACAAAAACGGTACAATCATCTCTATAAAGAATGAAAAAGCATTTGACAAAATTCAACATTCATTCATGATAAAGACTCTATACAAGTTAGGTATAGATGGAAGGTATCTCAACACAATTATAAAGCCACACATGATAAGCCCACCGCCAATATCATCCTGAACAGGAACTAGACAAGGATGCCCACTCTCACCACTCCTATTCAACATAGTGTTGGAAGTACTAGCCCGAGCAGTCAGAGAAGAGAAGGAAATTAATGGCATTCAGATTGGAAAAGATGAAGTCAAACTGTCCCTGTTTGCAGATGATATGATCCTATATATTGAACAGCCTAAAGCCTCTACAGAAAAACTCTTAGAGTTGATAAATGATTTCAGCAAAGTTGCAGGATACAAAATCAACACACAAAAATCAGTAGCATTTCTATGTTCCAACAGTGAACATTCAGAAAAAGAAGTCAAGAAAGCTAGCCTATTTACAATAGCCATCAAAAAAAAAAACTTAGGAATAAAGTTAACTAATGATGTGAAAAATCTCTATGAAGAGAACTACAAACCACTATTGAGAGAAATTAAAGAGGACAGAAGAAGATGGAAAGAGATCCCATGCTCTTGGATGGGAAGAATTAACATTGTGAAAATGTCCACATTACCCAAAGTCATCAATAGAGTCAATGCAATCCCCATCAAAATTCCAAAGACATTTTTCTCAGAAATGGAAAAAATTATCCAGACATTTATATAGAATAACAAAAGACCATTCATAGCCAAAGCAATGCTGAGCAAAAAAAATAAAGCTGGAGGCATAACACTACCTGACTTTAAACTATACTATAAAACTATAATAACCAAAACAGCATGGTACTGGCATAAAAACAGATACATGGATCAATGAAATAGACTAGAGAACCCAGAAATCAACCCATACACCTACAGCCTCTGATCTTTGACAAAGGCACCAAGTCTACACACTGGGGAAGAGACTGCCTCTTCAGTAGATGGTGCTGGGAAAGTTAGATATTCATATGTAGGAGAATGAAACTAGACCTATACCTCTCACCATGTACCAAAATCAACTCAAAATGTATTAAAGAACTAAATATACATCCTGAAACAATAAAACTCCTTAAAGAAAACATAGTGGAAACACTCTAGGAAGTAGGAGTGGGTACAGACTTCATGAATAGGACCCCAAAAGCACAGGCAACTAAAGGAGAAATGAACAAATGGGATTATCCCAAACTAAAAAGCTTCTGCACAGCAAAAGAAACAGTCAACAGAGTGAAAAGACAACCAACAGAGTGGGAGAAAATATTCACAAAATATACATCTGACAAAGGATTAACATCCACAATATACAAGGAACTCAAAAAACTTTACAGCAAAAAAACCCCAAATAACCCAATTAAAAAATGGGCAAAGGAGCTAAATAGGCATTTCTCAAAGGAAAACATATGAATGGCCAACTGACACATGAAAAAATGCTCAACATCACTGAGCATTTGGGAAATACAAATTAAAACCACTTTGAGATACCATCTTACTCCAGTTAGGATGGCTAATATCCAAAACACTGAGAATGATAAATGCTGGCAAGGTTGCAAAGAAAAAGGAACTCTCATACACTGTTGGTGGGACTGAAAAATGGTGCAGCCTCTATGGAAAGTGGTATGGAGGTTCCTCAAACAATTACAGATAGACCTACCATATGACCCCGCTATTCCACTGCTGGGAATATACCTAGAGGAATGGAAATCATCATGTTGAAGGGATACCTGTTCCCCAATGTTTGTTGCAGCACTCTTTACAATAGTCAAGAGTTGGAACCACCCCACATGTTGATAATCAGATGAATGAATAAGGAAACTGTGGTATATCTACACAATGGAATACTCCTCTGCTATAAAAAAGAATGAAATACTACCATTCGAAGCAACATGGATGGGCTTAGAGAAAATTATATTAAGTGAAACAAGTCAGGCACAGAAAGAGAAATACCACATGTTCTCACTTATTTGTGGGAGCTATAAATAAATAAATAAATAAATATACAAACAAATAAAGGGTGGGGGGGAAGAAGATGCAACAATCACAACAATTCCTTGAACTTTTTAAGACAAATGAACAGATATGATGGGGGGAGGGAAGATCAGAAGGGGGGAAGAGAAATGGGTAAAGGGACATAAAAATTAACTACTGTATATTGAAAAGTTAAAATTTTTTAAAATCAAAATCAAAATTAAAAAATATAAATAAATAAAAGGATAATAAAAGAATACTTTGAAAACTCTTTGCCCACAAATTTGATAACCTAGGTGAAAGGGATCAACTCTTTGAAAGACACAATTTGTGCTAAAACTCACAGAAAAAGAAATAGACAATCTGAATAGGCTCATATCTATTAAAGAAATTGAATCAATAATTAATAACCTTTTAAAACAGAAAGCACCAGACCCAGATGGGTTCACTGGTGAATTCTACCAAACATTTAAGAAAGAAATTATACTTATTCTCTACAATCTCTTTCAGAAGACAGAAGCAGAGGGAATACTTCCTAATTTTTCTGTGAAATAAGCATTGCCTTAATACAAACCAAACCAAAGACATTACAAGAAAAGGAAACTACAGATTAATATTTCTTATGAATACAGATCCAAATCCTTAACAAATTGTTAGCAAATCTAATCCAGCAATGTGTAAAATGAAATATGCACTGTGACCAAGTTGGTTTTTTCCCAGGTATGCAAGTCTGGTTCAACATTTGAAAATCAAGTAATGTAATTTATCACATTAACAGATTAAAGAAGGAAAACTACATGATCATATCAATAGATGGGGAAAAAGCATTTAACAAAATTTAACACCCATTCATGGTTAAAAAACAAACAAACAAACAAACAAACACCTCTCAGTAAACTAGGAATAGAGGGAAACTTCCTCATCTTGATTTAAAGTATGTACAAAAAGCCTACAGCTACCATCATACTTAATGGTGAGAAACTGGAAACTTTCCCACTAAAATCAGCAACACAGCAAAGGTATCCCCTCTCACCACTGCTTTTTAATATTATATTGGAAGTCCTAGCTAATGCAGTAAGACAAGAAAAGGCAATAAGAGGTTTACAGACTGGGAAGGAAGGAATAAAACTGTCTTTATTTGTAGATAACATGATTGTCTGAATAGAAAATCTGAAAGAATTGACCAAGAAAAAAAAAAAAAAAAACTCACAAAACCCCAAACTCCTAGAACTAATAAACAATTATAGCAAAATTGCAGGACTCAAGTTTAATATACAAAAATCAATTGCTGTCCTACATCCCAGCAATGAACAAGTGGGATTTGAGATTGAAAACACAATACCATTTACCACAGGACACCAAAAATGAAATACTTAGGTATAAATATAACAAAATACCTACAACTTTTATATGAGGAAAACTACAAAACTCTGGTGAATGAAATCAAAGAAGAACTAAATGGAGAGATTCTCCATGTTCATGGATAGGAGGACTCAATATTGTCAAAATGTCAGTTCTTCCCAACTTCATCTATAGATTTAATGCAATCCCACCAAAATCCTAGGAAGTAGTTTTGTGGATATCAACAAACTGATTGTAAAGTTTATATGGAGAGGCAAAAGACCCAGAATAGCCAACTCAATATGGAAGAAGAATGAAGTTTGAGGACTGATGATACTACTGGACTTCAAGACATACTGTAAAGCTACAGTAATCAAGACACTGTGAAATTGGCAAAAGAATAGACAAATAGATCAATGGAACAGAATAGAGTCTGGAAATAGACCCACATAAATATAGTCAAATAATCTTTGACAAAGGAGCAAAGGCAATACAACGGAGTAAAGATAATCTTTTCAACAGGTGGTGTTGAAACAACTGGACATCCACATGCAAAAAAATAAATCTATACACAGATTATACACCTTTCACAAAAGTGAATTCAATATGGATCACAGACCTAAATATAAACAATACTGTAAAACACTTAGGAGAAAATCTTGATGACCTTGGGCTTGATGATGAATTTTTAGATGAAACACCAAAGATACAATCCATGAAAGAAAGAGTTAATAAGATGGACTTCATTAAAAGCAAAAATTTCTGCTTTGCAAAAGACACTGTCAAGAGAGTGAAAAGACCAGCCACAGACTGGGAGAAAATATTTGCAAATTACATATCTGATAAAGGACTGTAATCCAAAATATGCAAAAATTCTTAAAACTCAACAATAAGAAAACAACCCTATTAAAAATAGGCCATAGACAGCAGAAAGCTCACCAAAGAAGATATACAGATGGCAGATAAGAATATGAAAAGATGTTCCATCGTATGCAATCAGGGAAATCTGCACATTAAGCAACAAGATACTACTCTGACAACACCAAGTGCTGACAAGGATGTTGAGCCACAGGAACTCTCATTTGTTGCTGGTGGAAATGCAAAATGGCACAGTCATTGTGGAAGACACTTTGGTGGTTTCTTATAAAACGAAACATACTCCTACCATATAATACAGCAATTGTGCTCCTTGGTATTTACGCAACGAGTTGAAATCTTATGTCCACACAAAAACCTGCACACAGGTGTTCATAGCACCTTTGTTCATAACTGCCAAAACTTGGAAGCAACGAAGATGTCCTTCAGCAGGTGAATGGATGAATAAACTGAGGTGCATCCAGACAGTAGAATATTGTTTAGTGCTAAAAAGAAATGAGCTATCAAGTCATGAAAACACATGGAGGGAACTTAAGTGTATATCACTGAGTGAAAGAAGCCAGTCTGAAAAGGCTACTAGCTGATTCCAACTGTGTGACATTCTGGAAAAGACAAAACTATGGAGACAAAAAGATTAGGGGTTGCTAGGGATTGGGCATCAGGGGAGGGATGAATAGACAGGGCACAGAGGATTCTTAGGGCAGTGTATTAGTCTGTTTCTGTTGCTTATGACAAAATAATGGAACTGGGTGATTTATAAAGAAAATGAAATATATTGCTCACAGTTTCTGAGGCTGGAAGTCCAAAGTCCAGGGAATACAGCTGGTGAAGTCCTTGGTGCTGGCTTCAGTGATGGCAGGGCATCACATTGCAAAAATGGTGGAGCAGAAAGAGCCGAGAGAGAGAGAGACTCTCCTGTCTCTTCTTTTAAAGCCCTCAGAATCACACCCTGGCCACCGTTTTTAATCCATTCACTACTACACGTTCCTATAATCCAATCACCTCTTCAAGACTCCACCTTTCAATTGCCGTATAGGATTTCCCACCCTCTTAACAGTCACAGTGGGGACCAAGTTTCTAATACATAAAACTTGAGGGACATAATTCAAGCTTCAGTGAGTTTTGGGGAGACATAATTCAATCCACTACAGGCAGTGAAACTATTCTCTATGATACTATAGTAGTAGTGAGTACATGTCATTATACATTTGTCCAAACCCATGGAATGTGCAACACCAAGACTGAACCCTAATGTCAGCTGTGGACTTTGGGTGATAAAGATGTGTGCCTGCAGGTTTATCAGTTGTAACAATATACGCCTCTGGGGAAAGTGATCATGGCAAAGGCTATGCATATGTAACTGCAGGGGAAATCTCTAGGAAGTCTCTGTACCTTCCTTGCAATTTTTCTGTCAACCTAAAACTGCTCCAAAAAATAAAGTCTAGTAAAGTAAAAATTTCTGAGAGGTTCTAACCCCAGTAGCAACGAGCACACCTAGTACCCAGATCTTGATTTCTAATACCCTTCTCCAATATGAGGACCCAGGGCTCCTTGGAGAAATGGCTGATTCTAACATTGAGGTAGAAAATATACAAAATGAGCCTGGAGCATATTATAGTATCAAAAAGCAAGGAAGTGCTAAAAAAACAAACAAAAAACCCCTATCTATTTTAATGGTGGTATGTCACATTTACTCAGGCACCAACTGAAAGAGCTCCTAGTGGCCACAACTGGAACAATTTAAGCAACAAAATCAATAAAATAGTACTGGATTATAATCCAGAGTGAAAAATAAATATTTGTAAGTCCATACTGATATAAGTGATTGAATAAATGGGAGGAATGCAGAAGAATTTCAAATGATTTCTGTAGATGCTGTACCCTCACAGAGAGGAGTGTAACTCCACCTCCTTAGATGTGGGCTGCAAGTAGTGATGTACTTGTAGAGGGTATAGTGTGGAAAGGGGAGAAGAAGTGACTTTGAAGTGGAGAAACTGGTTAGTGTCTGCAGTTCTAAGTCGTACTGGCACTGTGCCCCTTGATCAAGTGTGATGAAAGTGGCTCTTTGCTTTTGTGGTCCCTACCTGGTAAACCACACACAGCCCAAACCTTATTGTGAGAAAACATCAGATGAATTTTGGTAGTAGGGTATCCCACAAAATACCTGACTGAAATTCCCCAAAACTGTCAGAGTCATCAAAAACAAGGGAAGTCTGAGAAACTGCCACAGCCAAGAGAAGCCTAAAAAAGCACAACAGCTAGATGTAATGTGGCATCCTAAGTGGGCTCCTGGAACAAAAGAAGAACATTAGGTAAAAACTATAGAAATCTCAATAAAGTATGGGTTTTAGTTAATGAATCAGTATTGCTTCATTAACTGTGACAAATGTACCATGTTATGTAAGATGTTAATATTTGGGGAAACTGGATGTTGGGGTAGAGAAATTCTCCATATTGCCTTCAATTTTTCTGTAAAGCTGTGGGGAAAAAAGTTCATTAAGAGTAGATTACAGAGGGAAAAACAAGAATGGACTGAACAATTTTATACATTAAAAAAAAATCTATCCAGGTATCCTATTGTCAGAATAAAGAAACTAGTTTTTAAAAAATAACTTAGGATTTTTATTGGGAGTGCACTGAATCTGTAGATCAATTTGTGGAGAGTTTATATATTTTTAATATTAAATTTTTCTATTCATATGCATGATGTCACTTTCCTTTTTAATGTCTTTAAGTCCTTAACGTCTTTCAATAAAAATTAATCATTGTTAAAACAAAGAAATCAAGTTTAAAATGTATGTCAGTGCATTAAACAAAGGACAGTACGTTTTGTTAGTATTGTAAAATTTTAGAAACTCAGATGAGACTGTAAAGTAGAGTGAATTAATTGTAGACTTTTAAAACTTGATGCTTTTTAAAGATATCTTATCTTGAAGAAAAAAAAAAGATCCTAACTTCTTACATCATGCATTCCATCTGTGCTATGTGGCTCACTATAGAATTTTGTATAGTGAAACAATTTTCAGTTCTTTAAAATGTCAGTGTTGCCATGTCTAAATTGGACTTAATCTAGTCAGTTAAGGAATATTTTGTGAAACTAATGATAGCTAATGCTTATACAGCATCTTTTATGTGCCGCGCACTTTCCATATATTACTTCATTCAGTACTTACAGTGTATCTGGGTGTTAATATCCCTCATCTGTTTTGCCCATGAGGAAACTGAGGCTAGAAAGTTTACAGACCTCCCTAAGGTCAGACAGCAAGTAAGGAGGAGAGCCAGGAGTTAAGCCAGATAGTCTGGCTTTAGTGTCTATGCGCTGTGAGCTATTATGTCACGTGGCTTCTATACGTTGTATGTTATTCAGCTTTTAATGAAGGTGAAGGTGGAGGTGGTTGTCATTTTAAAATCACATCGTAACACAGTAGCTTTCATTTGTAGCCATTATAATTATTACTCCTAAGCTAGTAAATGATGTTGGCTTTAATAAATAGTTATTTAAAACTACTGATTTTTTATGATCTCTGTAAAGATAATTGAGATTGGGGACAAAGCTCTAGTCTGTGAAATCTAAATTGTCTCTTTGGATCTTGCCAGAATGTCTGAGAACTGACTTCTTAGATGCAAAGACAGCATCTTTGCAGCCATTCATAAAGTTGTCTCTGCTGAACTACACTTGGTTTTATGCTCTGAGTCTTCACTGAGAGGCAGCGTATAGATATGAATCATGTGTAAGAGGGCAGATTGTGGTGAGGTTTTTATATACATCAAAACAGAGCACAGGTTTTAAAAAGATTAAGGAAAGCTGCTCTGGACGATGGCGTGCCCTCACTTTTCAGTTTCAGTCATTATTTGTTTCAGCAGTGTCTTTTTGCATCACTCTATCTTCTAACATCATCAGCCAAATTGCTTCTTTTTTGTAATTTGTATTTTGAAAACAACAGGAGTTGTTTTGTTTTTAGGAAAAGACAAGTATAGTAAATTTGATTCTTTTTAAAACTAGACATGCCCAGTGGAGATTCTGATTTACTCCTTTTATTCATGCTAAGGAAACTAAGAGCAGGATACGAAAACTTCTGTCTACTCTTAAACCTCTCTCAAAATGAGGTCTATTTGATCAGATGCTGTGAGTCCCATAGGCTCTTCTGGGTAACTGCTGGGCACATTCTGCCTTGAGATCTCACTACAATGACTGCAGTTTCTGAACATCTCTTCTAATGCAGCTGTTCTCAAACCCTTTTTTCAAATCTCAGAACCCCTTTACACCCTGAAAAATTCAATCTTTTGTGATATGCTGTTATGATTAAAGAATATAAAGACAATTCAGCCCCACACAGCTATGTAAATGGAAAGAAAGGAGCATTTTAATATCCTTTTTAAATAATTGTGTATATTCTTCTTTGATACTACACTAAAACTGGACAAGCAGTAATTTCTTAAAGGTTGTTTACAAAGTAGAATCTGAAACCAGATTCTGAAACTCTGTACTCTATCAAAATCCATTAGTCTATCTTTGAATAACTTTTACCCATGCATAATTTTGTAACATCATGTATTGTTCATTAGTGAAACCCATTGTTCAGTGGGTTCACTGAGCTAGGCAGATCTTCCAGATGTTGACACATTTCATTATACAGTATCAAAAAATGACATTAGTTAGTTTTACCAGGATCTCATCAGGAAAGTATAGAAGTATTAGGGAACTGTCAAGTCATGTGGCAGGTACAAAATTTTCCAAAATTCTAATTTTTGCTTAAAAACTTGCATTTTTATTATCAACCACAAACACTGTGAGTTGTATCCTTAAAGTAACATGCTCACTTCATTCATTTTCAATAAAATGTCTGCCGACACATAACTCTTCATAGTTATAGTTTGTCTGGTAGTTATTTTTTCAATTAAAAGTAATGTTCCAAGGAAAATGTAGCTAGTTCATCTTGCAACTCAACAAGTACATTTCCTCAAGACAAACATTGTACTTCAGTTTGTAGCAAGTATTTTCTGCATACTTCTAAGTTCCTCACATAGAATATTAAAATGTTGTGTATTTAAGGGTCACATTTAATAAAACTAGTGATGTTACCCATTCATCAAGCTTCTTACGTGAACTGACTTTTTTTTTTTTTTTTTTGCTATGTGTGGTGGTGAAGAATCTAATGACTACTTGCAGCAGTTCGGTGCCACTGCCTTGATTCATGCTGATGCACCAGGAGTTTTACCCATCATTGCTTTTGAACCATCAGTGCAAATGTTAGAATTATTTTAAAAAGTCTTAGTATTAATATGAAAATGATTTTGTATTATAAACCCTGAAAGGGTCTTGAAGAATCCAAGGAGTTTATAGACCACACTTTGGGAACTGCTGTTCAAATGGATTTTTTTCTTGAATATCTGGAGAATTGTATTAACATATTCAATATTTTACAGAAAATTATTCATGATGCATATCTTAGTAGGTTACTTAAGGTTCAAATATTTTGTTAAATTTTAGGGAAATAAAGTAAAAAAAGATACCCAATATCTACTATTAACACATTTATACTTCTCCTTGAAATATAATTTAAAAACTAAAATCACTACTTACATATAGTAAATTTAAACAATATAAGAAGGTATATGTAATGAAATGTCTCCCAACTTTATACCCCCAGTTCCTCTCCCTGAAGTTAAGTGTTTCTCTTACATACTTCCAATAAAGAAGTACATGTTTTTCAAACTTTTTATTGAAATGTAATGTACATCCAGAAGGCATACATCATAAGTGTACAGCACAATGAATTCTCATAAGCTTAACACACCCCTGTAACTAGTGTCCATCCCCAAAACAGAACATTACCCCATTGTGCTTATTGCATGTTTCAGACTATGAAACATGGTTGCACTTAACAGACTATGATACTTTTACAATTATTTTATTTTTACTTAAATCAAAAGGCATCTTTTAATATTTTTAGCCTTTTTTTCTTTTTCATTAAGAGAAAACTCTTGTGTGAACCATACATCTCAAAGAACTTTTGTTGCCTTATTTTGTTCTAACTTTTGAAAAACTTAACTATATAGAGAAATAACAAGCATTTATCTCCAACAAATGCTAGAAATCTGTGACTTAGTTAACAGCAACAAAAAAAGATTGATGTGAACCACTTGATATCAAAATATAAGTGTTTTAAGTGCAATGGCTAAATATACAAGTATGAAGAATAGAAGGAAGGCCAGTGTAGCTAGATGTTAGTAAACAAGGGAATGGGTGGAGAGAGATGAATGGGAGAGGTAGGTAAGGACCAGGACTTGGAGGCATGGAAGGGAGTTTGGATTATATCCAAAGTGTAATGGAGTCCACTGAGAATGTACAGTGGTGAGATCTGAATTACATTTTTAAATGATCCTTCTAACTAATATGTGGGAGATAGACTTGAGGAGGTGAAGAGAGGAGACATAGGAATTAGGAGGTTGTTGCAGTAGTTCAAGTAAAAGATGATGGTGGATTAGATTAGGATTATTGATAATAGTGGAAATGGTAGAGCTCAAATTCAGGAAATATTTTGGAGGTAAACTGTTAAGAGTATCATTCAAATTGGATGTAGGATATGTGGAAAGAGGGGAATTACTGATTGACCTATGAGTCAGATGACTGAGGTGGGGTAGATTTAAAAATCAGTATCATTAAGGAGGTGTAGGAACTGGAAGGCCAGGCTTTTGAGTGGATATTCAGTGTGAATATTGAAATTGTCAAGAATGACAATAGGTCTAGTGGTAGAAATGAGGTAGTGATCAGATACAGAAGTTATTAGTGAATGAGGGAAAAGTGCCTGAGTGTATAAAGATAATAGCCAAAAGGAGGTATAATATTCAATAATGTGTGTTTTAAAGGAGCTAGAGTTTCTAAAGAGAGTAGAAGACAGAGTTTAAAATCCATCAAACTACAGTGTTTTCAAGTCCAGTCAAAACTTGATGGGGGCTTGGTTTACGACATGAAGAGATCTGGCCTCCTTGGAAAAATAGTAAAGTTGGACTTGACCAGATTTGATGACACTTTGAAAGTAGGAATTGAGGGTGGTGGAAGCCAAGAATTACCTGTGGGTTTCTGTTTTGTGTGACTGGCTAAATTGTGATGAGGAACCAAAATAGAGGATACTGAACTAAGACCCAGATGTGTTGGGGAAGATGCTTGTGAGACAGTTGAGTTTGAGAGGCCTATAAGATTCTCAAATGGAGATGTTCTGTAGGAAGTTGGATACAAATATCTGGGAGAAAACCGAAGGATGGACAGAGATAAATAGATAATGACTGATCACATTTTCCATTTCTTTTAAGTAAATGTGACTTCTGGATCAATATGGTAGTCTAAGTTCACATATTTTCTTCCCTTCCACTTAAGAGCCCAGTAAAATGAAATAAAGGAATACAATTGGGAATTAATTCTAAAAACCAAAATAAAAGGAAAAGATTGCATCAGATATCTAACAGGAAAAATGGAGATGCTTGCTACAGAGTGGAAGAAACACCAAAACAATTTGCATAAAAGGGGAGTTGTGTTAGGAGTAGGAGCGACCTTCCCAGCTAAACCTCAAAAAGCCTCCAGGTTTAGCTTCGTGGAGTGTAGGAGTAAGAAATAGATTTGAAAATAGCAAGATTATTTGAAGACTGGTCTGTAGAATAACTGCATGATTTGATAACTTATCCCCACCGTCATTCTTCAGAAAAAGTTCCAAATAACACTGGGCTTATCTCTAGGGAAAAAAATTGGAGAACTTCTCTCTAGAGAAATTGATGGGAACCAACTGAAAAGGAATAGGGTCCCCAGAGTCAAGGCTTCCTCATTCAGACACTATAGGGGAGGAAGGTGTCTTCAACCTAATGACCAGACATGCAAGAAAAACAGGACAAGTACCTTGAAAGAAAGAACAAGGTAAAGAGCAGACCAACTGATCATGAAGGAAATCTTTAGGAATAAAAAAAATCTTTATAAAACTGATTATCTTTTAGAAAAATTTGAGAAAATGGCATATCTGTATTATGAAAAACAACAGAGCAAGAAAGCATTTGCAAATTTAAAATTCAATTGGAAAAATTATAAATTTAAAGGGGCCAAAAAATGTTATTGGAATGTCATAGAATACAGAACAGACAGATGGGAAATAAAACAGGAAAAATATAGTCTAGAAAAATAATAAATAGGAGGGAAGAAATTACCAAGGAAATAATTGTAGAAAATTTCCCAAAGCCAAGGAAAAAAACAGTGGGTCCTTAAATTGAAAGAGTCTACAGAATGCTGAGCAAGATGAATGAAAAAAGACCTACATCTAGACACATCCTCATAAAATTTTACAACTTCCAAGTTAAAGGATATTCTAAAAGATTTCAGAAAGAGTTTAAAAGAGTTCATGTACAAGAATAAAAACCACATTGCTGTCGGACTGTTCATCATTAGTATCACTGGGCCTTAAGTGGTCAGTGGGAAAGTTATTTTGACCTGTCAAATTGTTGATCAAAAATATGAATGCAAAATAAAGACATTTTTAGACAAGTAAGAACTCAAAGTTTACTTCTCATACCATTTTTGAAAGGTTTAATTGAGGATCAGTCAAACAAAACAGGGCAGAAAACCAAGAAAGAGAAAAGCATGGGTTGATGGAAACAATTGCTTTAACTGGGAGTTCAGTTAAGGGGAGCTCTGGAAGGACAGCTGTGCAGGAGGCATGGGAGACAGATGGTCCTGATGGAAGCAGTAAGTGAGGTCTCTGAGAAGAAACTGGGACCCATAGGATAGCAGAATAATTTTTAAAGATACACTGAAACCTTATTATTATGTGGCCCACAAGAAAGAAAAGTCCAAGCACAGAAATGCCAAGAAAACACAAAAGTTCAAAAATAAAATAATTGTCCATAAAGGAATTAAATATGGCAGTTCATTTCTTATTATAAAAATCTTCAAATATACTGAAGTGGAGAGAAGTGCCCTGGGCTCCCGAGCTGGGGTGGGGGGTTGGTGGGATGAGGGCCTTGGCCACACCCCCTGACACGCGCAACCAGCCCAGTGATGACCACCAAGCCACCGCTGGAAGCCCCCTGGTCTCCTGAACCGGGGTGGTGGGAGGCTAAGGGCTTTAGCCACAGCCCCCTGACATCTGCATCCAGCTCAGCAGCGACTGAGCCACAACTGGAAGCCCCCTGGTCTCCCTGCAGGAATGAGGGAGGTGCCATGGGCCTCAACTATACCCTGTCTTCCTCCTTCTCCCACCCTATTTCCTTTCCCCTTCCTGCCCTCCCTCCCCTCAACTGCTCTGCAACAACATCTTAGAATGTAAAAAAATAATATTAATAAATAGACTTTTAAAAATATGTATATGTACAGAAGTGGAGAGAAGAGTACAATGAACTCCTATGTTCTCATCACCCAGATTCAACAATGACCGAGAATATGCCACATTTGCTTTACCTACCACTTTTTTTACTTTCTTTGCTGAAGTAAAAGCAAATTATACACAGCAAATAATTTTTACCCCTACATTCTTCAGTGTCAATCTCTACGAAAAGGGACATTTCTAATCGTAATGCCGTCATGACACCTAACAAAATTAACAATAATATCTTGTTATAATCTGAAATTCAATTCATGATCAAGTTTTTCCAGATGTCTCATTAAAAAATGTGTTTTTATAGTTGGCTTGTTCAAAGTGATCCAAGCAAGGTCTTTGTATTGCATCTGGTTGTTGCATCTTTACTCCACAGTGAGCCTCCTTTTTTTCCCCCATGCCATTTCACATATTAAAGAAACTGCATCAGTTGACCTAAAGAACATCCCACATTCAGGATTAGACTGTTTCCTGTGGTATCCTTTAATTTGGTCCTCTGTCCCTCTGTATTTCCACCAATTTAAAGCTAACTGTAAGAGCTTGATTAGATTCAGGTTTAATATCTTTTGGCAAGAAGACCTTATAGGTAATGCTGTGTGAAATGCAGCATGGTTTTCAATACTTTGTGGAGTTCAAGGAAAAGTGTATTTTATCTTGAAATCAGAAATATTGTCCTTTGACAATATGACTTTCTACCCTAAAATGTGGTTGTGTCAAGTAAACTACTTTTAACATAGCCTTAGTTTTCAAACCTGTGGTCTTGACAGGTCAGATATGTAAAACAATTAAGCATTAATCAATTATAACAGAAAAATTCTTTTGATTTAGTCATTTGATTTGTCATCAAGACCAAGGGCATGATGACAGTGAATTTTGGCTTGCTGAAAGAAAATACTATCTAAATTCTAGTCACTTAAAGGATTGGGGGAAAAAATGTTTTTTAAAAGGGGGCTGGCCGGTTAGCTCAGTTAGAGTGTGGCCCTATAGAATCAAGGTCAAGGGTTCAGATCCCCTTACTGGCCAGCTGCCAAATTAAATTAAATTAAATTAAAGGATTTGAAAATGTTTGCCTTTTGGTTGTTGCCATTTGTTTCCTGGTTTTTGTCCTCCCTGACTGTCATTTGTAGAGTTAGTTTCTTTAAAATTTTTAATATAATTAGTATTTAAATTTCCATGTAGTGAAAGAATGCAAAATAGTAACAATATCTTAAGAAAATAGTCGTGAAAATAAATGACAGCTCCAAACACAACCTATACGTTTAACTAAAGAAAAGCTCCCTAATAATGATAAACTTCAGGACAATGGTAAGGTGCTTCCCAGAAAGCTTTTACTAACTGAATTTAAACCACAAGTAGTTGGTAACTCCAACCAGAAATCGATCCATTGTACATAATGAGGATGGACAGCTAAAGAGTTTCCAGAAATTTCAAAAGGTTTCTTTTCCTGAGCAGGATAACTTCTACACTTCATTGGAAGATCAGATTTCATAGCTCACTGTGCTTGAAAGAATGCAGAGTTTGGAGAGTGCTAAAGGCAGGAAATGGGTCTTCAAAATCAGCATGCCCAATGAGTCTCTTCGATGATCTCTTTGGATATATAATCCTGATTAAAAAGAGAAGGTAGATGAAAATTTTACAATTATGCCATGGAAAAACATTAGCTAGCAAGCATTTACTTCATGCTTACTGGTTTTAATACAATATATTGAAATATGGATTACAAATGTTTTTGGCCTAAATTCGTTAAGTGCACAAAACTCCAAAAAAATTTTTGTTTTGATGTAATGAAATCTCTAATAATGAGCACTTAAGTTTCTTTAAAGTCTTCAGTAGATGTTGAGTTTACCCTTTGGACTCAGTTGTTTACCTTTTCATCTCTGATTACTAATTTTCATTAATCATAGAATCTAGGAGAAAAATATATCACGTATATTTGTATAATACAAGTATTCCAAACATTATTTGATTTTCAATGCCACTTAAAGATTATTTGTAGAATGTGGTTATTACAGCAGTGGACATGAAATCAGGAGGCTGAATCATGATCTTGGCTCTAATCCTAGGTTATGGAATGTTGGCCAAGTCATTTAATTTATCTGGAGTTATTTCCTCTTTTATGAGTAAAGGAGTCAGACTGATCATTTAATTCATGACTCTGTCATACAATCTAAGTTTTGAAAAATTTTACAAAGACCATGCCCAACTTTGTTTTCCTCTTCAGCTCTTGTCATGCTCCTTAAACCAACAAAGTGTGGAAAACAGATGAGATGAGTTTTTCTCCTCTTTGAATTTATAAAATATAGGAATTTATAAATTTGGTTTAACTTTTTAAATTTTTAATCTGGGAAGAAGTGAAATTCCATGTTAGACCTAGTAGATGCTAAACAAAAATGAAACATAACTTAGCATTTAAAGATAATGTTCACAAAAGGAAACCCAGAGGTCTCTGTTCCAGTTACTATTGCTACTAAATGATTTACGCCAAAACACAGTGGCTTAAAACAACAATCAGTTAATTAGCTCACGAATCTGCTCTTAGGGGTAGCTCTGCTCTGCTAGGATAGACTGAAGACTGGGGCTAGTTGAACACTTGTCCAGCTCTACCCTTTGTAGCAAAATTCCTTGAAAAAGTTTTCTCTGCTCACTGTTTCCATTCTCTCCTGCCATTTTCTCCTTTTGAAATTATTTTTTGAACTTCAAGTAGGTGACAAAAGAAAAAGAAAGATATTTTAAAAAATAATTTATTCTGAAATAATTTTAGACCTAGAGAAATCTTGCTAGAAGGGTAAAAAGACTCCCGTATTCCCTTACTCAGATTCCTGTTACTAATATTTTATCATCACATTTGCTCCATTGCTCAGTAACCCCCCAACACACACTCACACACAATCATTCGTTTTTGTTTTTTTAATCTTTAGAAAGCAAGCTTCACACACGATGTCCCATCACCACTAAACACTGCAGTTGATGTTTTTCAACAACAAGGACATTCTTCTACATAACTAGCATACAACTCACCAAATCAAGGGAAACACTGCTACCGCAGCTGCAAACCCCATTCAGATGTCACCAGCTGTCTCAGTGGTATCTCTTGTTCCTTTCTGGTGCAGGATCCTGTCTGGGAAAATGTGATGCATTTAGTTGTCATGTCTCTTCAGACTCAATAAATCTGAAATAGTCCCTTAGTCTTTCCCTTGACAGTTTTAAAGAGTACAGACCTTACATTGTGTAGAATGATCTTCAACCTCAACCTACCTCATGTTGACTTATGGCTAGACTTAAGTCACACATTCTTGGCAACATCATCACTGAAATGCTATGTGCCTTATGTCAGGTGACACACAACATCAACCTGTCCCCATCACTGGTGATGTTAACCTTCACTTCCTGATCATGTTGGTGTCTGCCAGATTTCTCCACATTAAAGTCACCACTAACCCTTTTGTAACTGATAGTATTTTGTGGAGAGTTTACTAAAAATACACCAATATGTTCCTCATCGAATCTCCACCCATCAGCCTTAGCAACCATCAAGGATTCCTGTCTGAATCAGACACCTCTGTGACAGTGCCAAGTGGTGATTTTCTGTTTCCTTCCTTCCTTTTGCATTTATCAGTTGCTGTGGAAGAGCTTTCACCTTCTCCTCCATTTATTTATTCATTTATTTATAAGGACTCATCAATTCTTATTTTATTCACAGGTGGTAATCCATTATTATTTTAATGCTCTAATTCTCAATTTGACCAGTGGGAGCTTCCCGTGTCTTTTCAACATGTCCCATAATTCATTGAACACTTCCTTACTTTCTGGCACAAAAAACTATTTCAGGCTCATTTTGTACTTCCCCTGACCCAGCCCCGGACTCAGTCTTTTCTCCAAGGGATTCTGGTTCCTGTTAGTGGTAGGTATTTGTGCACTTGGGTGCTCAAAGCCTCTGGGTGGGGCATTATCACTTCTAGGCCCTCTCAGCAAAAACAGCTAGGAAGATATCTACACATAATGTTAGCAGTCATACAATTTTAATATTATGTTGGAGCTTTGAGTGCAGGGCAGTAGCTCACAAAATCTCATGATGGTGCAGTCAGTGAGAAAAATAAACTTTTATTCTCTTTGCCACCCCCTCCCCAGGAATGTGTAATCCTCGAAATTACAGTGACACACCTCCAACTTCAAAGAGCACAGTGGAGGAGCTGCACGAGCCCATCCCCTCTCTCTTCCGGGCACTCACAGAGGGAGACACCCAGCTGAACTGGAACATTGTTTCCTTCCCTGTTGCAGAAGAACTTTCACATCATGAGAACCTGGTTTCATTTTTAGAAACTGTGAACCAGCCACACCACCAAAATGTGTCTGTTCCCAGCAATAATGTTCACGCGCCTTATTCCAGTGACAAAGGTAACTGTCGACAGTTGACTTTTTCTGCTCCGCCTCCTCATTTGGTTTGCTCATGTGGTCTGTGACACTTACATTAAGATGATCTTTTGGAGCAGCTTTTTGGTTTTGAATTTATATAGTCTTACATAAATTCTAGATTTCAATAACACTGATCCTTGACTAAATGAGGGGGCATGTCAGTATATTGTCAGAGCTCCTTCATACTCCTGGCAGTGTAGGCTATATTGGAAAATCGATAATTGTGGTATTTATTTGTGTTAGGCTTCAATTATTCTTTTTATAAGATAGCAGCAGTGCTGCTGCTTACCTAATGCAGTATTTCTTATTGTCAGGTAATGTTTCGTGTCCCATGAAGTCAGGTTTTTATAACAGCATTGGCACTACCAATGCTGCCAAGGTCATCAGCTAAATTTCTTTATGAGCAAGTTGGTATTACAGACATCTCATTTCCAGGTATAAACTGACCTCAGCCAGTTCTCTGCAAATGGGGGCTGCCGGTCATAAGGGGAACTACATCAGAGAATGACTCATACAAATATGCGAAGCATATTAAAGAACATGTATTAGTGAGGATAGGTCACATCATAATTTTGGAATGGAAAGGGTATGTAACTTTTATAAAGTCTTTGATATTTTCCAATAAAAGGCACCACATAATATTACTGTAGGAGAATAAGGTAATTATGAAAATTACAGTTATTTCTCAAAATATGAGATGAATTTGTATAATACTGTAACTTGTACCCTTTATTGTTTATAACCTACCTATACAAAGTAGTATGTACTTCAGACATTAATAGTAAAAGCAAAACAGCTTTTTTTAAATGACAGAGTAAGAATTTTTATTTCCTTTTAGGTTAAAGTACTTTATAAAACAAATTCTAAGTTTTGGAAAACATCAGAAATATATGGAATGTGATAATAATAAGATGTTTTGCTACCCTTTTCCCCATTATTAAAATGTAAATAATTATAGATATTAAATAATAATTCATAAATTTTGCTCAAACGTTACCTAAATTCATGAAATAATTATCAGAAAGCTAATTCCTGGAAATGCCAACTATCCTGTAAGGCAGAGCTAAAGTTTCTCCTTGACGCCTTCCCCAGGCACCCCTTCCCCCAAAGAGAAATAGTTACTTTCTACTCCTCCTCCCTTCACTGGTGGTTCTGCTTGTTGTCTGTTTTTAACTTACAGGTCCACCATCTTCTGTCCTTCTACTTAGTTCCTTGGATTCTCTGATTATTCTTGGAGTCCTTAATGGCTGTCCCGTCATAGGTGTTCAACAAGTATTTGTTGAATAAATAGATGAAGTGAATTTAGTACTGTCACAGTCACTTGGAGAGTGGGATGCTTCCCTTGCCTTACTGCCAGTCCCTCTGGTCTGCCTGGACTAGTGCTGTGTCCACTTCCTGAGTTTCCATTAAGCCTTCCCTACTATTCAGACCCTCAGTGATTCGTCAGTTCAACAAATGGCTCTGTAAAAACATCAGCCTTTGATCATGTACTGCCTATTAATGATTTTTATTTATTTCATGTACCCTAGCTAGGTAAGTCATATGGGGTTAGCCCCTAGGAGAACTAAAAATTGAAACATGAAAAATGTTTGTTGGAAAGCAGGACTAGAAATCACTATGAAGAAGTATATTTTCTAATAGTTAATGCTGATTTGTGCCAAGCATTGCTAATCACTTTGCATCATTTGAATTACTTAAGTTTGTTTATTTTATTATAAATTCTCAGTGTGACTTTGCAACGGTATTTTTCAAACTTCTTTTGGCTAGAGGATTCTCTCTTCAAAGTAAATATTATCAGAAATGCCTCGTTTAAAAAGCACAGCTTTGTAGCATAGTAACATTTTTAAGCTCAATAATCTAACCTTCAGATCAACTTTGACATCTGATTAAAGACACTAAGGAATCCTTTTCCTTTCTTCAGCTGGAGTAGAAGAGTCTGGCTTGCTTCTCTACATAATTAACAAATGAATAACATTTTTCCTATACCTTATCATTTTGTGCTGTGCAGACCGGCAATGAGAGAACTAAGATAAATAACAATTAATAATATTCAACTGGGTATTAAAACATTTCTAGTTTTTCCTCTTTCTTGCTCTGAAATCTTAATGTTTTGTTTTTCAGAACACATGTGTACTGTGGTTTATTTCGATGACTGCATGTCCATACATCAGTGTAAGATATCCTGTGAGTCCATGGGGGCATCCAAATATCGCTGGTTTCACAATGCCTGCTGTGAGTGCATTGGTCCAGAATGTATTGACTATGGTAGTAAAACTGTCAAATGTATGAACTGCATGTTCTAAAAAGGAAAAGAAATGCAAACCAAAGCAATTTAGTCAAAAAGAAAGGTATGAAAAGCTATTCTGTGCGTCTTCTGGTTGTATCATGATGCCAGCAAGTTAAGAAGATGTAAAGAATTTGGAATGAGTTACTTTTAAAGTATGACATATCCAGTAATGTGTTAAATTGTATGATTATAATTGCTCTTACTAACTTCATTGCCCGCTAGCAAAAAGCCCTTTCATGTGACTACATGTACAACTTTGGTCATATGAGAAGCAGGTACACAGAGAATTCCTTGAATGATCTGAGGGTTTTAACATAAAGCCTGATGTTTTTTCTTCTAGCATTTCAAAAGCTTTTTGTTTTCAAAGTATTAGCAGAAGAATGTTAGCGTGAATTATGATTTCTTCATGTGCTACTCCTAAGACACTGAGTTTTCATAGTCGTATGTCATTCTTCACTGTGCCTTGTACTGTTTGTTCATCTGTTTTATAAATAGGGTAGATATTCAGATATGTCTCTGAAAACTCACATAGAAATCACCATAAGTAGCTTAAATTTTATAGCTTTTTATGTGTAAAAGCATTTAGAAAATAAATGTTTTCTAAATTCTCTAATTGAAAATTCTTACATCTGAAAATCCATCCCATAATAAGCTAACAAAGCTTTAGGGAAAGTTTCTCGTTCTCTTCCATTCCACCTGCCCAAAGTACTGACATAGGTAGTGATGAAGAATTTTTACCACAAATTTCAGGGCACACCTATGAAACTGCATTAAATACACTGCTGGGGTAAATAGTTAGCAAGATAAAGCATTTCTGTGACTTAAGGTACCAGCTTAGAGAGCACTAGGGTTGGGGAACAACTGCCTATCAGACTCCACTTAGAGCACCAGCTTGTGCCTGCAGTGAAACGGCCTAGCTGAAGGGTAAGGCTGTACTCCAAGCGCGAATGAGCCTGCCCAGTCTCAGCCAGGACAGGTGAGTGATCGATCAGAGGGGAATTGAAGAAGAGAATTTATGGGTTTGACCAGGGAAGGCTGAAATGCTGGGAATTATGGGAAAGAAATTTAAAACTATTCACACTCATTATTTTTGTTATTTTGTAATCTTTCATTTAAGTTTATATCTGGACCTCATGTTCCTACTGAATGAGCATAATCATATTATGAGAGGTTAAGATTATGAAATTTAAGAAAAGAATCTCTGTTGAAAATGGCTTTCACTCAAATACACTACAGAATATTTAGTCAGTTTTTAATACAATGTTTCAATAAAGATAAGCTTACATACTATGTGCCCTTCACAGACTACAAATCTGAATCTTCAAGTGTGAATCTAGAACATATTTATATTACAGAGACTCAAAATTACTAATTTCTCTAGTGCGTATTTGAATTATAAGTAACTTTTTAGTAATACCTCTTTATACATCTACATATTTTAGTATATAATTAATAGATAATGCTGTTAGATACATTTTATATTATTCATTATTTGAACAGTAGTTAATTACAAAATCATTTGTAATATTATGATTAACTATTATAAAATGTAAAGTCTTAATACCTTTTCTGTTCGTTCAGATAACTAATAAATATTCAAGGTACTTTACCCTTTTAAAAACTTGAGAATTAGCTCATGGATTTATTTCGTTGGTAGGAAAACATTGGGGTATCCTTTTCTTACTTTTACCTAGAATGCCTCTGTTTAAAAGTGCCTTGAAAACATTTTAGCTCCCCTTTCTTCCCTTAGCTTTAATACCTATAAATCTGAGGGTTCTCTTGAACTTAAGAGAGGGAAAAGTTTAAAGGAATCTGCAGCCAACTGCTCCATTTCAACTTTGTTGTTTTCAAAGTAATTTCATACCTATGAGTGGAGGAATGTTTTTGTGTTTATTGGCAACATGCTTAATGTTTTCTTAATGATGACAACAGACACATTTAAACTGTATCTTTTGTGGGTCTTCATTATTAAATTTTAAAATGTAATATTTCTTTTCCACCCTCTACATTGGGAGGATAATTTCTTAAATCACATTGTTTTAACTGATTTTTCTTACCTCCGTTTCTCCCACTGGAAATGATCACTAGATGTAATGATCTTTCATATTTAAATTTTGCTTAATTTTTCCGATTTATGAACAGATTAAAAGAAAGAGTTTGCCTACAGATTTCATTTCCAGTTCTATAATGTATTTCAGGTTTTGAGTAATAATACTTTTCCAAATTGAAAATGTAACATTTGAGAAGCCAGTAGCTTCATTAAAATTTAGAAGCATTACCATTCTAAGCACATTCACTTCTATATTGAATCTTTGGTAAAAATTCTTTTTTTCTTTTTTAATCAAATATTAGGTTGTTACCTTCTTTATAACCAGATCAAAAACACTAGATTTTAAATCAGTGGGCATTATAAAAGTCATATATAAAAGGGTTCTTTCCTATAGTAAGATATGTGTTTGCTAGCAGGTTTTTCTGTTGTTTTTTTTTATTACCTATAACATTTACTTATTACTGAAAGTGTACTCATAATAGCGGCACCAAATAAAATAATAATTTAAATAAAATCTAGTCTTTGTTTACATAGGATGCTATAAAAGAGAGGTCTTCATTTAGAAATATGATTTCTAATGTTTCAGAAAACAAAATTGATATGTCAGAATATTTGAACAATGATTTATAAATCAGAGTAACATCAAAATGAAGAAAAGAAACTAAAACTCTTCTGAAAAATGAGGTTAATATAAACAAACCACATTTTAAAGATTTGTTTTTATGAAATCTTCTTTGAAGACTTTAAAAATCTATTGCGCATTCCCAAGAGTCTATGTTTATTGTAGTTTATGTGATCTACAACATATAAAATTGTGTATTTTTTCTTTGGTCGTCCCTATAAACAAGAAAATATTTTAATAAAAAATTGAAATGAGTGTGAGTCATGTTTTTCGTTAACCTCAGCGTGGAACACTGAAATAAGTTTGACATTTCTGTCTAGTGGAGTTAGTGTTTAAGAGGTTAGCAAAGCATGTCCTGTTCTCTCCGGATGTCCCTGAAGGTGCTGTTGGAATGAGGGATCTTTAAACAGTTTGCTGTCTGCTTTTTCACATGCTTTATTCCGGTGTGGGGGAATCTTTGAAATGAATACTGAACCGTTCTTGTTCTGCGGCCTTACGATGCCACCCACCTTCACAACAACTATCTAATGGTTGGGAGTTAGGAAAAGATCAAGGTGGGAAAAGACCTTCCCAGCTGTCCCAAAGCGATTCTCACGGGATAATGTCACTATTAGAATTATGCCATAGGCTATGCTCTCATGATGGAGTTAGCATCATGTCACAGAATCCACATCTGAACCACCTGGTCACTGGGGGGGCCTCAAGAAGGGAAGGCAGGAGAATGCCCGAGCAACTTAAGATGGAGCTGAGGAATTTGGGAGGTAGGATGAGTTTCAAGGAAAGACAGAACCTTTGATTGGGAATGTTGTTCTTTCGCTCAGGGTGTCCAGAAGGCAGCTGGGCATGTGGAGCGGAGAGTCAGAGGAGGGTGAAGCTGGGGTGCAGGGCTGGGAGGGGAAACCACCAAGCCTGAGAAGGCAGGGGGACATGGAGCGCTCCAGCCTAGCACAGAGTTCTGTGAGCCACACAGACACCACCATGAGCTCATGGTGGGAGGAACTGGGGCTCTCTGGCCTTTTAGTTTTTTCCTAACCAATTAAAAGCAAATTCATTTTACCTCCTTTTATTTTAAAGTTTGTGCTTGAAACATGGTGTTAGCAACAACTCCAGGATTTGGCTTTTGAGGTAAGAATTCTCCTTAAGGAAAGAGAAAAAAGGTTTCTGCCCTCTCCCAGTAGTGATGGGAAGTCCCCGGAGTCTGTGCCGTGACTCACAGAATGAAGCCTGGGAAACTGCAGACCCCTGCCAGTCAGGGTGACAGAAATTCCCTCATTGGACTGAAGGTAGCCACTGAAGTTAGACGCAGTCGCTTCCAGAGTATCTCTCCAGCAAAAACAATCATGTTGCCCACCCTCCCAGTTCCATGCTATACCCAGCTGCCAGTGTCATCTTGCTGGACACTGCAGGTCACTGCTACTGCCACTTCTGCTTGTGCACAAATAGCAAGCCTCTGTACTCCTCTGCCTCAGACAGGTATGAGTAACCCACTAGGAAGTCGGAGCAATGGCAGATGACCTGCGTTTTGTTTTCCAGAAGCTTCCCCTGCTCCAGGGTGTTCTGCTGGAGGGAAGAGAGGAAGTGAGCACCTTTGAGGCCCTGAGAGAGAAGCCAGGAAGAGCCTCCCTACCCAGGCCAGGTCTCCAGACTGTGGGGACCGTGGCCTGCACTCAATATGCCTTAGACAAGGCCAGAGCTCTGGTCTGGCCACCAAGACTGCGGTTGCCTCTTTGTAGGGGTTTCCACTTGGGAATATCAGCAGCCCAGCCCTCATTGTCCAGGGCCCCCCAACTTGCCTGCAGAATTCTGTGAGTCCCAAGATGGGTGGCAGAGCCCCTCTCCTGGCTGATGCTGGATGGGATAGGTCTCAGGTCAGGTTTCATTTGATTTAAAGAAAACAGACCCACTGGGTTTGTGGCATTTGTGTCCTCAGCCTCCTCCTGGACTCAGCCTCCACACACCTCCACCTCCTGCCTCACACAGCACCTCCTCCCCTCACTCCCGTCACCCTGGCTCTGCCTCCTTCAGCACATGAGCCCCTTCCACCCTCAGGGTCTTGCACAGATTGTTTCCTCCGCTGGGTCTGCTTTTTATACAGATCTGCCTCCGTGTTCTGGTTCAGGTCTCAGCTCCAATCTTACCTCTTTAGAGAGGTCTTCCCTGACCGCTATTTCTAAAGTGGCAGCCCTTCCCACTCACCCCATGCCATTACCCTGTTTTATTTCTTTGGTAGCAAGTAACTCTCCAAAAGCACTCATCACTTACTTGTTTATCATCTGTTCTCCTCCTAGACTGTGGGCCCATGATGGTAGGGACCTGGTTTCTCTTATCACTGCCTTAAACACAGCTCCCCAGCACCCTAAAGTGTCTCCCGCATGGCAGACACAGACTCTTCTGCAGACGGATGACTGACAGTGATCTAATCATATGCCTGCATAAGACGGTGGCTCCTGGTTGACCTCAGGAAAGCCCCAGCTACTCAGCAGGCCTCTCAGTGTCCTGCAGCCTGGTCCTACTCTCCCGCCACACCTACCTCACACCTCTTCATCAACAGGCCAGGTTGCAGTCCCACTGCTGTTGGTCCTCCTGTAAGTGCTGCTTCATCAGCCTGGGACACTTGTCCCTCTGTGTCCCTCATTCCTTTCACTGACTGGCTCACTAAGGTCTCCACTTAGCCTTTGACCACAGGGAGTAGCTCAGGAGGTAGCAGGTACTGACCCGCCACACTTCCATCTGCTGTCCAGTTTTGAGTGGGCCATTTACAGAAATATGCAGATAACACCTTTAGTCATGTGGCTCAGGGCGTTTCTAGACTGCTGACCCATGGGGGACTTTTGAGGAGTCCAGGGGACTTCTTTAGCAACCTAACGAGAAGACCATCCATGTTTTTGATGTGAATTTTTTTGGTGTGCTTAAGGGCAATTTTTATTTGCAGAAAAAACTATTCAGAAATGAATATTCATATTAAAAATTAATGTTCAATTAATTTACAAAATCTTCCATATGGTTTTTGTTTTTGTTTTTTTGCCCCTGGCCAGTACAGGGATGGAACCCTGAATCTTGGTGTTATCAGCACCATGCTCTAACCAACTGAGCTAACTGGCCAGCCTGCTTCCATAAGTTTTTAAACACAGTTTACAAATATTGTTTCTATTTAGCAGCCTAACCAAGCAACAATCCGTACACATATCTCACAGCCACTTTTACAGCACCCTCATTCAGTGTTTGCTATACTTAACTAGTAAACTCGCTACCAAAGTGAACCTGTTGAAAGTCCCAGTGCTGCACATAAACTTAGAAAGATTTCAACTTAAAATTAACTCTAATTCAGTTTTTCAATTATACATTTTAAATTTGAATTAAGAGGCTGCTCTCTAATAAACCAAATCTCCTACAACATTCAAATATCCCAATTCTTAACAAAAATACTGATAATGTGGTTTTGATTTTCTCATCCCAGATCCTCTAAATCATTCTTAGGTTGAAAAACAGGTTCCCATTAAGCAAGATAATTAACCAAGGTTTCTTATAACCTCAGTAAAAATGGGTGCCAGAGAATTTGCAAACTGACAGAGGCCAGATCAGAGGACAAGATTTAGCTAGACATGTTCCAAAACATGGGTCAAGGAGGACCTGCCCCTGGATTTCCAGGGGACTTTATTCTCAGGAGTTTGTCATGGCTGACCACAGGCCCACCTTTCCTGATCTCCCCTTCCGTCCTTATTTGGGCCTCTCATTTTTTTTTTTTAATGGCTGGTAATAGAGACCTGAAACAATTGTAGCTTAAACAAACAGAGTTTCTTTGTCTTTTTCTTGCATATCATGAAGTCTGAAGATAGGGAGCCACAGCTGGAATGGAGCTCCACATGGTCACCAGGAAATAGGCTCGTTCTTTTTGCTCTGCCATCCTCGAGTTTGCCTTCTGGAGCTCCAACCATATTATATGCTTTCCAAGAACGAGGAAGATTAGTGCAAAAAATCTACACCTGCCAGCCATGCCAACCTTCGGGAAGCCCATGCAGCAACTTCTGCTTATGTCTCACTGGCAACCACTAGGTGCAGGAGTGACAAGGAATTAGCACCTGAAAAAAGTTCCTAATTCTCTTAGTAAGGAAGGAGAGCATAAAGAAGGGGAGAACAGTAGGTGCCAAGCACTATGTGTGGGCGCTTATAGCATCCTAAATACTTCCATTCAGAGTATTTTTCACCCTGGGTGGTAACTGACTGTTGACCTGGCTGTATGCACCCTCACCAAGATGAGATTATTAGTTTAACTTGAGTACACAAAGCTAGCACCTGGCCCAGGTAGGAAAGCACTGGTTCTCAACAGAGGGACAGATGAAGAAAGATGAGGTTTTGATTATGAAAAGGGGCATGACTTAAAATGATCTAGATGAAGCTAGCTAGTAGCAATTTCCGAGTGGTTTGGTTTTGAAGAAGTATACATGAGTTGGATAACTTTTTTTCACGTCTTAACAGTAGCCTTTTTATCTGTGTAATAGAGTTTCTCATTTAATACAGCTACATTTTTCTCTTCGGCTGAATTTCTCTAGAAAAGATCAATGTTCTCTAGTTTTCTCTGTTGTATTTGGAGGTGAAATAAATTATTTCTTTTAAGCCAAAAAGCATCTGTAATCCATGATTGTGCCAGTTTGTTGAAGCTTCATTGATTAGTCTGCATTAACTTTCATCCCTGAACAAGAGAACCCAGCCTTGAGATTCTTCCACATTAAAAACATGAACCAAGGACCTTTCTCTTAGGTTTCTGGAGTAGTCATGCAGGACAGAGCTTTCTAAAACAATGCTTCCAATGGGAATATAATGCAAGTCACAGGGGCCGGCCCGTGGCTCACTCGGGAGAGTGCGGTGCTGGTAACACCAAGGCCACGGGTTCGGATCCCATATAGGGATGGCCGGTTCGCTCACTGGCTAAGTGTGGTGCTGACAACACCAAGACAAGGGTTAAGATCCCCTTACCGGTCATCTTTTAAAAAATAAATAAATAAATAAATAAATAAAAATAATAATAATGCAAGTCACAAATGTGAATCACACGTGTAATTTTAAGTTTTCTGATAGCCACATGAAAAAAGCAAAAAGAATGGGTAAAATTAATTTAAATAATATATTTTCTCTAATTCAATACATCCAAATTTCAACATGTTATTTATATAAACAATTATTTTATTTTATTTTTTGGCAGCAGGCTGGTACAGGAGTCCAAACCCTTGACCTTGGGGTTAGCAGCACTATGCTCTAACCAGCTGAGCTAACTGGCCAGACTATATAAAAAATTATTAATGAATAATTTAGGACCAAAAAAAGTATTAGGTCCTTGAAATCTGGTATATGTTTTATCTTTAGAAAGCATCCCAACTTGGACTAGCCACACTTTCAGTGCTTGATAGCCACATATGGCAAGTGGATAGCACAGATCTAGAGGACTTATACCATGTTAATACATTTTCTCACTTATTTTCCTGCTGCTCTTCTGTCTAGTTCTATATGTTATTGAAAACTGGTATTCAGTTTCCAGCTATTACTGTTGTATTGTCTGTTTCTCCGTTCAATTCTGTCAGTTTTTGTTTAATGTATTCTGGAGCTCATATTAGGTGCATATATGTGTATAATTATTATATCTTCTTGATGGGTTGACCCTTTTATCATTATAAAATGTCTTTCTTTGTCTCTAGTAGCAATTTTTACCTTAAATACTATTTTGTCTGATATTACTGTAGCCACTTAGCTCTCTTTCGGTTATTGTTTGCATGGCATATCTTCTTCCATCTTTTTGCTTTCAACCTATGTGTGTCTTTGAGTCTAAAGTGTGTCACTTGTAGACACCATATGGTTGAATCATGTTTTTTCAATCCATGCTGCCAATCTCTGCCTTTTAATTGAAAGTTTTAATCCATCTACTTTTAATGTAATTACTGATAAGGAAAAATTTATATCTATCATTTTGCTGTTTGCTTAGTATTTGTCTTTTGTCTTTTTGTTCCTCGTTTCCTCCACTACTGCCTTTTTCTTTTTTGCATTAAATACATATTTTCTAGTGTACCATTTTGCTTGTTTGGTTGGTTGGTTGGTTTTTTGGGGTTTTTTTTGGCAGCTGGCCAATATGGGGATCTAAACCCTTGACCTTGGTGTTATAACTCTAGTGTACCATTTTAATTCTCTTGTCATTTCTTTTGCTATATATTCTTTTGAGTTATTTTCTTAGTGGTTGTCCTGAAGATTACCATTAACATCTTGATTTATAACAATCTAGTTTTGATTAATACCAGTTTAATTTCAATAGTATGCAAGAACTTTGTTGCTATGTATCTCCTTTCCCTCCCCTCCTTTGTGATGTTATTATACAAATTACATCTTTGTACTTTGCCCATCACACAGATTCATAATTATCGCTTTATGCAGTTGTCTTACAAATCAGATAGGATGGGGAAAAAAGAGTTACAAACACAAAAATACATTATACTGTCTTTTATATTTACCTCTTTAGTTACCTTTACTGGTGTTCGTTATTTCTTCATGTGTATTCAATTTACTATCTAGTGTCCTTTTATTTCAACCTAAAGTACTGCCTTTAGTATTTCTTATAGGGCAGATTTGGTTGCAAAGGGCAGAAACACAATTTAAAACAGTTCCACAACAACAAAAAGGTTGGGAGAAGGCTCACATACCCAAAAAGCCTAAGGATACCATGCTACAGACATGACCAGATACAGGAAATTGTCTCTCTTGCTTGCAGCTCTGTGGTACCCTGCACTGGCACATTCTCAGGAACACACGTCTCCAGGTGACAATCCCAGCAGAAAGAGATCATCTCTATTCAGAAAGCTACAGAAATTCCAGGTAAGACTCACACTGGCCCTGGGGAGGAGTCAGTCCTACTAAATCACATGGGCACAGTCGGGGAGTAGAGGGTCCCCAAAGGAAATACAGAGATCACCAGAAGAAGGGCTTTGGATGAAACACAAGAAAAAACTGAAGATCTTCACTAGGTCTGCTTTAGGAGAACTTTCAGCTTTATTAAGTTGTTCTCTTGACAAATCAGCCAAGCCTATACAAGCCAGACTTTATAACAACTGGAAATCTGCATGTTTAAAATATTTAAATATCTGTATTTTTCATTACAGGCCTGGCAATTAATTTTTTTTCCTGGTTTGCCATGTTAAAAATTTGTACTAATTAATCTAATAAATCTGTCAAGAAGTATTCCTTTAGCTAAAATATGAAAAGAACTTCTATGAAGGCCAATTTAAATCTCAAGTATGTGGATATTTTCTTAGGATAAAATGTATATTTTGAGTTTTAATAAAGGGTGTTATAAATATAATCCATAAACAGAGACTTATTCTGCTGTTGCTACATGTTGTACTATTCTTTTAAACTATTCATAATTTGTAAAGGAGTAATGTAATAATAATTCGTTATAGCTT